>NC_080770.1:36889496-37203148 GCF_020826845.1 Diceros bicornis minor | reverse complement strand
GGAATCTGTGTCAAAACTTTGTTAGGAATTATGTGATCCTTACTAGCTGGAAGTAAGGGAGTTGGGGCATGAAGTTATTTCTAGGAGTTGGAGACATACAACGTTTAGCTCAGTTCTGGGCATCTTTGAAATACCTATGCAAACTTGTTCCTACATAGTAACTTGAACTTTGAATGAGAATGTGCTTGCTTACAGCAACGTGCTATATGTTCTGAATGCCCGAATTGGGAATCTGTGTCAAAACTTTGTTAGGAATTATGTGATCCTTACTAGCTGGAAGTAAGGGAGATGGGGCATGAAGTTATTTCTATTAGTTGGAGACATACCCACTTTAGCTCAGTTCTGGGCATCTTTGAAAAACCTATACAAACTTGTTCCTACATAGTAACTTGCAACTGTGAATGAGAATGTGCTTTCTTACAGCAACGTGCTATATGTTCTGAATGCCCGAATTGGGAATCTGAGTCAAAACTTTGTTAGAAATTATGTGATCCTTACTAGATGGAAGTAAGGGAGATGGGGCATGAAGTTATTTCTGGGAGTTGGAGACATACAACGTTAAGCTCAGTTCTGGGCATCTTTGAAATACCTATACAAACTTGTTCCTACATAGTAACTTGCAACTTTGAATGAGAATGTGCTTGCTTACAGCAACGTGCTATATGTTCTGAATGCCCGAATTGGGAATCTGTGTCAAAACTTTGTTAGGAATTATGTGATCCTTACTAGCTGGAAGTAAGGCAGTTGGGGCATGAAGTTATTTCTAGGAGTTGGACACATACCAAGTTTAGCTCAGTTCTGGGCATCTTTGAAATACCTATACAAACTTGTTCCTTCATAGTAACTTGCAACATTGAATGAGAAAGTGCTTGCTTACAGCAACGCACTACATGTTCTGAATGCCCGAATTGGGAATCTGTGTCAAAACTTTGTTAGGAATTATGTGATCCTTACTAGCTGGAAGTATGGGAGATGGGGCATGAAGTTATTTCTAGAGGTTGGACACATACCAAGTTTAGCTCAGTTCTGGGCATCTTTGAAATACCTATACAAACTTGTTCCTACATAGTAACTTGCAACTTTGAATGAGAATGTGCTTGCTTACAGCAACGTGCGATATGTTCTGAATGCGCGAAGTGGGAATCTGTGTCAAAACTTTGTTAGGAATTATGTGATCCTTACTAGCTGGAAGTAAGGGAGATGGGACATGAAGTTATTTCTAGGAGTTGGAGACATACCAAGTTTAGCTCAGTTCTGGGCATCTTTGAAATACCTATACAAACTTGTTCCTACATAGTAACTTGCAACTTTGAATGAGAATGTGCTTGCTTACAGCAACGTGCTATATGTTCTGAATGCCCGAATTGGGAATCTGTGTCAAAACTTTGTTAGGAATTATGTGATCCTTTCTAGCTGGAAGTAAGGGAGATGGGGCATGAAGTTATTTCTAGGAGTTGGAGACATACCAAGTTTAGCTCAGTTCTGGGCATCTTTGAAATACCTATACAAACTTTTTCCTACATAGTAACTTGCATCTTTGAATGAGAATGTGCTTGCTTACAGCAACGTGCTATATGTTCTGAATGCCCGAATTGGGAATCTGTGTTCAAAACTTTGTTAGGAATTATGTGATCCTTACTAGCTGGAAGTAAGGGAGATGGGGCATGAAGTTATTTCTAGAGGTTGGACACATACAACGTTTAGATCAGTTCTGGGCATCTTTGAAATACCTATACAAACTTGTTCCTACATAGTAACTTGCAACTGTGAATGAGAATGTGCTTTCTTACAGCAACGTGCTATATGTTCTGAATGCCCGAATTCGGAATCTGTGTCAAAACTTTGTTAGGAATTATGTGATCCTTACTAGCTGGAAGTAAGGGAGTTGGGAAATGAAGTTATTTCTAGGAGTTGGAGACATACCAAGTTTAGCTCAGTTCTGGGCATCTTTGAAATACCTATACAAACTTGTTCCTACATAGTAACTTGCAACTTTGAATGAGAATGTGTTTGCTTACAGCAACGTGCTATATGTTCTGAATGCCCGAATTGGGAATCTGTGTCAAAACTTTGTTAGGAATTATGTGATCCTTACTAGCTGAAAGTAACGGAGATGGGGCATGAAGTTATTTCTAGGAGTTGGAGACATACCAAGTTTAGCTCAGTTCTGGGCATCTTTGAAATACCTATACAAACTTGTTCCTACATAGTAACTTGCAACTTTGAATGAGAATGTGCTTGCTTACAGCAACGTGCTACATGTTCTGAATGCCCGAATTGGGAATCTGTGTCAAAACTTTGTTAGGAATTATGTGATCCTTACTAGCTGGAAGTAAGGGAGATGTGGCATGAAGTTATTTCTAGGAGTTGGACAGATACCAAGTTTAGCTCAGTTCTGGGCATCTTTGAAATACCTATACAAACTTGTTCCTACATAGTAACTTGCAACTTTGAATGAGAATGTGCTTGCTTACAGCAACGTGCTATATGTTCTGAATGCCCGAATTGGGAATCTGTGTCAAAACTTTGTTAGGAATTTTGTGAATCTTACTAGATGGAAGTAAGGGAGATGGGACATGATGTTTTTTCTAGGAGTTGGAGACATACAACGTTTAGCTCAGTTCTGGGCATCTTTGAAATACCTATACAAACTTGTTCCTACATAGTAACTTGCAACTTTGAATGAGAATGTGCTTGCTTACAGCAACGTGCTATATGTTCTGAATGCCCGAATTGGAAATCTGTGTCAAAACTTTGTTAGGAATTATGTGATCCTTACTAGCTGGAAGAAAGGGTGATGGGGCATGAAGTTATTTCTAGGAGTTGGAGACATACAACGTTTAGCTCAGTTCTGGGCATCTTTGAAATACCTTTACAAACTTGTTCCTACATAGTAACTTGCAACTTTGAATGAGAATGTGCTTGCTTACAGCAACGTGCTATATGTTCTGAATGCCCGAATTGGGAATCTGTGTCAAAACTTTGTTAGAAATTATGTGATCCTTACTAAATATAAGTAAGGGAGATGGAGCATGAAGTTATTTCTGGGAGTTGGAGACATACAAAGTTAAGCTCAGTTCAGGGCATCTTTGAAATACCTATACAAACTTGTTCCTACATAGTAACTTGCAACTTTGAATGAGAATGTGCTTGCTTACAGCAACGTGCTACATGTTCTGAATGCCCGAATTGGGAATCTGTGTCAAAACTTTGTTAGGAATTATGTGATCCTTACTAGCTGGAAGTAAGGGAGTTGGGGCATGAAGTTATTTCTAGGAGTTGGAGACATACAACGTTTAGCTCAGTTCTGGGCATCTTTGAAATACCTATGCAAACTTGTTCCTACATAGTAACTTGAACTTTGAATGAGAATGTGCTTCTTTACAGCAACGTGCTATATGTTCTGAATGCCCGAATTGGGAATCTGTGTCAAAACTTTGTTAGGAATTATGTGATCCTTACTAGCTGGAAGTAAGGGAGATGGGGCATGAAGTTATTTCTATTAGTTGGAGACATACCCACTTTAGCTCAGTTCTGGGCATCTTTGAAAAACCTATACAAACTTGTTCCTACATAGTAACTTGCAACTGTGAATGAGAATGTGCTTTCTTACAGCAACGTGCTATATGTTCTGAATGCCTGAATTGGGAATCTGAGTCAAAACTTTGTTAGAAATTATGTGATCCTTACTAGATGGAAGTAAGGGAGATGGGGCATGAAGTTATTTCTGGGAGTTGGAGACATACAACGTTAAGCTCAGTTCTGGGCATCTTTGAAATACCTATACAAACTTGTTCCTACATAGTAACTTGCAACTTTGAATGAGAATGTGCTTGCTTACAGCAACGTGCTATATGTTCTGAATGCCCGAATTGGGAATCTGTGTCAAAACTTTGTTAGGAATTATGTGATCCTTACTAGCTGGAAGTAAGGCAGTTGGGGCATGAAGTTATTTCTAGGAGTTGGACACATACCAAGTTTAGCTCAGTTCTGGGCATCTTTGAAATACCTATACAAACTTGTTCCTTCATAGTAACTTGCAACATTGAATGAGAAAGTGCTTGCTTACAGCAACGCACTACATGTTCTGAATGCCCGAATTGGGAATCTGTGTCAAAACTTTGTTAGGAATTATGTGATCCTTACTAGCTGGAAGTATGGGAGATGGGGCATGAAGTTATTTCTAGAGGTTGGACACATACCAAGTTTAGCTCAGTTCTGGGCATCTTTGAAATACCTATACAAACATGTTCCTACATAGTAACTTGCAACTTTGAATGAGAATGTGCTTGCTTACAGCAACGTGCGATATGTTCTGAATGCGCGAAGTGGGAATCTGTGTCAAAACTTTGTTAGGAATTATGTGATCCTTACTAGCTGGAAGTAAGGGAGATGGGACATGAAGTTATTTCTAGGAGTTGGAGACATACCAAGTTTAGCTCAGTTCTGGGCATCTTTGAAATACCTATACAAACTTGTTCCTACATAGTAACTTGCAACTTTGAATGAGAATGTGCTTGCTTACAGCAACGTGCTATATGTTCTGAATGCCCGAATTGGGAATCTGTGTCAAAACTTTGTTAGGAATTATGTGATCCTTTCTAGCTGGAAGTAAGGGAGATGGGGCATGAAGTTATTTCTAGGAGTCGGAGACATACCAAGTTTAGCTCAGTTCTGGGCATCTTTGAAATACCTATACAAACTTGTTCCTACATAGTAACTTGCATCTTTGAATGAGAATGTGCTTGCTTACAGCAACGTGCTATATGTTCTGAATGCCCGAATTGGGAATCTGTGTTCAAAACTTTGTTAGGAATTATGTGATCCTTACTAGCTGGAAGTAAGGGAGATGGGGCATGAAGTTATTTCTAGAGGTTGGACACATACAACGTTTAGATCAGTTCTGGGCATCTTTGAAATACCTATACAAACTTGTTCCTACATAGTAACTTGCAACTGTGAATGAGAATGTGCTTTCTTACAGCAACGTGCTATATGTTCTGAATGCCCGAATTCGGAATCTGTGTCAAAACTTTGTTAGGAATTATGTGATCCTTACTAGCTGGAAGTAAGGGAGTTGGGAAATGAAGTTATTTCTAGGAGTTGGAGACATACCAAGTTTAGCTCAGTTCTGGGCATCTTTGAAATACCTATACAAACTTGTTCCTACATAGTAACTTGCAACTTTGAATGAGAATGTGTTTGCTTACAGCAACGTGCTATATGTTCTGAATGCCCGAATTGGGAATCTGTGTCAAAACTTTGTTAGGAATTATGTGATCCTTACTAGCTGAAAGTAACGGAGATGGGGCATGAAGTTATTTCTAGGAGTTGGAGACATACCAAGTTTAGCTCAGTTCTGGGCATCTTTGAAATACCTATACAAACTTGTTCCTACATAGTAACTTGCAACTTTGAATGAGAATGTGCTTGCTTACAGCAACGTGCTACATGTTCTGAATGCCCGAATTGGGAATCTGTGTCAAAACTTTGTTAGGAATTATGTGATCCTTACTAGCTGGAAGTAAGGGAGATGTGGCATGAAGTTATTTCTAGGAGTTGGACAGATACCAAGTTTAGCTCAGTTCTGGGCATCTTTGAAATACCTATACAAACTTGTTCCTACATAGTAACTTGCAACTTTGAATGAGAATGTGCTTGCTTACAGCAACGTGCTATATGTTCTGAATGCCCGAATTGGGAATCTGTGTCAAAACTTTGTTAGGAATTATGTGAATCTTACTAGATGGAAGTAAGGGAGATGGGACATGATGTTTTTTCTAGGAGTTGGAGACATACAACGTTTAGCTCAGTTCTGGGCATCTTTGAAATACCTATACAAACTTGTTCCTACATAGTAACTTGCAACTTTGAATGAGAATGTGCTTGCTTACAGCAACGTGCTATATGTTCTGAATGCCCGAATTGGAAATCTGTGTCAAAACTTTGTTAGGAATTATGTGATCCTTACTAGCTGGAAGAAAGGGTGATGGGGCATGAAGTTATTTCTAGGAGTTGGAGACATACAACGTTTAGCTCAGTTCTGGGCATCTTTGAAATACCTTTACAAACTTGTTCCTACATAGTAACTTGCAACTTTGAATGAGAATGTGTTTGCTTACAGCAACGTGCTATATGTTCTGAATGCCCGAATTGGGAATCTGTGTCAAAACTTTGTTAGAAATTATGTGATCCTTACTAAATATAAGTAAGGGAGATGGAGCATGAAGTTATTTCTGGGAGTTGGAGACATACAAAGTTAAGCTCAGTTCAGGGCATCTTTGAAATACCTATACAAACTTGTTCCTACATAGTAACTTGCAACTTTGAATGAGAATGTGCTTGCTTACAGCAACGTGCTACATGTTCTGAATGCCCGAATTGGGAATCTGTGTCAAAACTTTGTTAGGAATTATGTGATCTTTACTAGCTGGAAGTATGGGAGATGGGGCATGAAGTTATTTCTAGAGGTTGGACACATACCAAGTTTAGCTCAGTTCTGGGCATCTTTGAAATACCTATACAAACTTGATCCTACATAGTAACTTGCAACTTTGAATGAGAATGTGCTTGCTTACAGCAACGTGCTATATGTTCTGAATGCCCGAATTGGGAATCTGTGTCAAAACTTTGTTAGGAATTATGTGCTCCTTACTAGCTGGAAGTAAGGGAGTTGGGGCATGAAGTTTTTTCTAGTAGTTGGACACATACCAAGTTTAGCTCAGTTCTGGTCATCTTTGAAATACCTATACAAACTTGTTCCTACATAGTAACTTGCAACTTTGAATGAGAATGTGCTTGCTTACAGCAACGTGCTATATGTTCTGAATGCCCGAATTGGGAATCTGTGTCAAAACGTTGTTAGGAATTATGTGAATCTTACTAGATGGAAGTAATGGAGATCGGGCATGAAGTTATTTCTAGAGGTTGGACATATACAACGTTTAGCTCAGTTCTGGGCATCTTTGAAATACCTATACAAACTTCTTCCTACATAGTAACTTGCAACTTTGAATGAGAATGTGCTTGCTTACAGCATTGTGCTATATGTTCTGAATGCCCGAATTGGGAATCTGTGTCAAAACTTTGTTAGGAATTATGTGATCCTTACTAGATGGAAGTAAGGGAGATGGGACATGAAGTTATTTCTAGGAGTTGGAGACATACCAAGTTTAGCTCAGTTCTGGGCGTCTTTGAAATACCTATACAAACTTGTTCCTACATAGTAACTTGCAACTTTGAATGAGAATGTGCTTGCTTACAGCAACGTGCTATATGTTCTGAATGCCCGAATTGGGAATCTGTGTCAAAACTTTTTTAGGAATTATGTGATCCTTACTAGCTGGAAGTAAGGGAGATGGGGCATGAAGTTATTTCTAGGAGTTGGAGACATACCAAGTTGAGCTCAGTTCTGGGCATCTTTGAAATACCTATACAAACTTGTTCCTACATAGTAACTTGCATCTTTGAATGAGAATGTGCTTGCTTACATCAACGTGCTATATGTTCTGAATGCCCGAATTGGGAATCTGTGTTCAAAACTTTGTTAGGAATTATGTGATCCTTACTAGCTGGAAGTAAGGGAGATGGGGCATGAAGTTATTTCTAGACGTTGGACACATACAACGTTTAGATCAGTTCTGGGCATCTTTGAAATACCTATACAAACTTGTTCCTACATAGTAACTTGCAACTGTGAATGAGAATGTGCTTTCTTACAGCAACGTGCTATATGTTCTGAATGCCCGAATTGGGAATCTGTGTCAAAACTTTGTTAGGAATTATGTGATCCTTACTAGCTGGAAGTAAGTGAGTTGGGAAATGAAGTTATTTCTAGGAGTTGGAGACATACCAAGTTTAGCTCAGTTCTGGGCATCTTTGAAATACCTATACAAACTTGTTCCTACATAGTAACTTGCAACTTTGAATGAGAATGTGTTTGCTTACAGCAACGTGCTATATGTTCTGAATGCCCGAATTGGGAATCTGTGCCAAAACTTTGTTAGGAATTATGTGATCCTTACTAGCTGAAAGTAACGGAGATGGGGCATGAAGTTATTTCTAGGAGTTGGAGACATACCAAGTTTAGCTCAGTTCTGGGCATCTTTGAAATACCTATACAGACTTGTTCCTACATAGTAACTTGCAACTTTGAATGAGAATGTGCTTGCTTACAGCAACGTGCTACATGTTCTGAATGCCCGAATTGGGAATCTGTGTCAAAACTTTGTTAGGAATTATGTGATCCTTACTAGCTGGAAGTAAGGGAGTTGGGGCATGAAGTTATTTCTAGGAGTTGGAGACATACAACGTTTAGCTCAGTTCTGGGCATCTTTGAAATACCTATGCAAACTTGTTCCTACATAGTAACTTGAACTTTGAATGAGAATGTGCTTGCTTACAGCAACGTGCTATATGTTCTGAATGCCCGAATTGGGAATCTGTGTCAAAACTTTGTTAGGAATTATGTGATCCTTACTAGCTTGAAGTAAGGGAGATGGGGCATGAAGTTATTTCTGGGAGTTGGAGACATACAACGTTAAGCTCAGTTCTGGGCATCTTTGAAATACCTATACAAACTTGTTCCTACATAGTAACTTGCAACTTTGAATGAGAATGTGCTTGCTTACAGCAACGTGCTATATGTTCTGAATGCCCGAATTGGGAATCTGTGTCAAAACTTTGTTAGGAATTATGTGATCCTTACTAGCTGGAAGTAAGTGAGTTGGGAAATGAAGTTATTTCTAGGAGTTGGACACATACCAAGTTTAGCTCAGGTCTGGGCATCTTTGAAATACCTATACAAACTTGTTCCTTCATAGTAACTTGCAACATTGAATGAGAAAGTGCTTGCTTACAGCAACGCACTACATGTTCTGAATGCCCGAATTGGGAATCTGTGTCAAAACTTTGTTAGGAATTATGTGATCCTTACTAGCTGGAAGTATGGGAGATGGGGCATGAAGTTATTTCTAGAGGTTGGACACATACCAAGTTTAGCTCAGTTCTGGGCATCTTTGAAATACCTATACAAACTTGTTCCTACATAGTAACTTGCAACTTTGAATGAGAATGTGCTTGCTTACAGCAACGTGCGATATGTTCTGAATGCGCGAAGTGGGAATCTGTGTCAAAACTTTGTTAGGAATTATGTGATCCTTACTAGCTGGAAGTAAGGGAGATGGGACATGAAGTTATTTCTAGGAGTTGGAGACATACCAAGTTTAGCTCAGTTCTGGGCATCTTTGAAATACCTATACAAACTTGTTCCTACATAGTAACTTGCAACTTTGAATGAGAATGTGCTTGCTTACAGCAACGTGCTATATGTTCTGAATGCCCGAATTGGGAATCTGTGTCAAAACTTTGTTAGGAATTATGTGATCCTTTCTAGCTGGAAGTAAGGGAGATGGGGCATGAAGTTATTTCTAGGAGTTGGAGACATACCAAGTTTAGCTCAGTTCTGGGCATCTTTGAAATACCTATACAAACTTGTTCCTACATAGTAACTTGCATCTTTGAATGAGAATGTGCTTGCTTACAGCAACGTGCTATATGTTCTGAATGCCCGAATTGGGAATCTGTGTTCAAAACTTTGTTAGGAATTATGTGATCCTTACTAGCTAGAAGTAAGGGAGATGGGGCATGAAGTTATTTCTAGAGGTTGGACACATACAACGTTTAGATCAGTTCTGGGCATCTTTGAAATACCTATACAAACTTGTTCCTACATAGTAACTTGCAACTGTGAATGAGAATGTGCTTTCTTACTGCAACGTGCTATATGTTCTGAATGCCCGAATTCGGAATCTGTGTCAAAACTTTGTTAGGAATTATGTGATCCTTACTAGCTGGAAGTAAGGGAGTTGGGAAATGAAGTTATTTCTAGGAGTTGGAGACATACCAAGTTTAGCTCAGTTCTGGGCATCTTTGAAATACCTATACAAACTTGTTCCTACATAGTAACTTGCAACTTTGAATGAGAATGTGTTTGCTTACAGCAACGTGCTATATGTTCTGAATGCCCGAATTGGGAATCTGTGTCAAAACTTTGTTAGGAATTATGTGATCCTTACTAGCTGGAAGTAAGGGAGATGGGGCATGAAGTTATTTCTAGGAGTTGGACAGATACCAAGTTTAGCTCAGTTCTGGGCATCTTTGAAATACCTATACAAACTTGTTCCTACATAGTAACTTGCAACTTTGAATGAGAATGTGCTTGCTTACAGCAACGTGCTACATGTTCTGAATGCCCGAATTGGGAATCTGTGTCAAAACTTTGTTAGGAATTATGTGATCCTTACTAGCTGGAAGTAAGGGAGATGGGGCATGAAGTTATTTCTAGGAGTTGGACAGATACCAAGTTTAGCTCAGTTCTGGGCATCTTTGAAATACCTATACAAACTTGTTCCTACATAGTAACTTGCAACTTTGAATGAGAATGTGCTTGCTTACAGCAACGTGCTATATGTTCTGAATGCCCGAATTGGGAATCTGTGTCAAAACTTTGTTAGGAATTATGTGAATCTTACTAGATGGAAGTAAGGGAGATGGGACATGATGTTTTTTCTAGGAGTTGGAGACATACAACGTTTAGCTCAGTTCTGGGCATCTTTGAAATACCTATACAAACTTGTTCCTACATAGTAACTTGCAACTTTGAATGAGAATGTGCTTGCTTACAGCAACGTGCTATATGTTCTGAATGCGCGAAGTGGGAATCTGTGTCAAAACTTTGTTAGGAATTATGTGATCCTTACAAGCTGGAAGTAAGGGAGATGGGACATGAAGTTATTTCTAGGAGTTGGAGACATACCAAGTTTAGCTCAGTTCTGGGCGTCTTTGAAATACCTATACAAACTTGTTCCTACATAGTAACTTGCAACTTTGAATGAGAATGTGCTTGCTTACAGCAACGTGCTATATGTTCTGAATGCCCGAATTGGGAATCTGTGTCAAAACTTTTTTAGGAATTATGTGATCCTTACTAGCTGGAAGTAAGGGAGATGGGGCATGAAGTTATTTCTAGGAGTTGGAGACATACCAAGTTTAGCTCAGTTCTGGGCATCTTTGAAATACCTATACAAACTTGTTCCTACATAGTAACTTGCATCTTTGAATGAGAATGTGCTTGCTTACATCAACGTGCTATATGTTCTGAATGCCCGAATTGGGAATCTGTGTTCAAAACTTTGTTAGGAATTATGTGATCCTTACTAGCTGGAAGTAAGGGAGATGGGGCATGAAGTTATTTCTAGAGGTTGGACACATACAACGTTTAGATCAGTTCTGGGCATCTTTGAAATACCTATACAAACTTGTTCCTACATAGTAACTTGCAACTGTGAATGAGAATGTGCTTTCTTACAGCAACGTGCTATATGTTCTGAATGCCCGAATTGGGAATCTGTGTCAAAACTTTGTTAGGAATTATGTGATCCTTACTAGCTGGAAGTAAGTGAGTTGGGAAATGAAGTTATTTCTAGGAGTTGGAGACATACCAAGTTTAGCTCAGTTCTGGGCATCTTTGAAATACCTATACAAACTTGTTCCTACATAGTAACTTGCAACTTTGAATGAGAATGTGTTTGCTTACAGCAACGTGCTATATGTTCTGAATGCCCGAATTGGGAATCTGTGCCAAAACTTTGTTAGGAATTATGTGATCCTTACTAGCTGAAAGTAACGGAGATGGGGCATGAAGTTATTTCTAGGAGTTGGAGACATACCAAGTTTAGCTCAGTTCTGGGCATCTTTGAAATACCTATACAAACTTGTTCCTACATAGTAACTTGCAACTGTGAATGAGAATGTGCTTGCTTACAGCAACGTGCTATATGTTCTGAATGCCCGAATTCGGAATCTGTGTCAAAACTTTGTTAGGAATTATGTGATCCTTACTAGCTGGAAGTAAGTGAGTTGGGAAATGAAGTTATTTCTAGGAGTTGGAGACATACCAAGTTTAGCTCAGTTCTGGGCATCTTTGAAATACCTATACAAACTTGTTCCTACATAGTAACTTGCAACTTTGAATGAGAATGTGTTTGCTTACAGCAACGTGCTATATGTTCTGAATGCCCGAATTGGGAATCTGTGCCAAAACTTTGTTAGGAATTATGTGATCCTTACTAGCTGAAAGTAACGGAGATGGGGCATGAAGTTATTTCTAGAGGTTGGACACATACCAAGTTTAGCTCAGTTCTGGGCATCTTTGAAATACCTATACAAACTTGTTCCTACATAGTAACTTGCAACTTTGAATGAGAATGTGCTTGCTTACAGCAACGTGCGATATGTTCTGAATGCGCGAAGTGGGAATCTGTGTCAAAACTTTGTTAGGAATTATGTGATCCTTACTAGCTGGAAGTAAGGGAGATGGGACATGAAGTTATTTCTAGGAGTTGGAGACATACCAAGTTTAGCTCAGTTCTGGGCATCTTTGAAATACCTATACAAACTTGTTCCTACATAGTAACTTGCAACTTTGAATGAGAATGTGCTTGCTTACAGCAACGTGCTATATGTTCTGAATGCCCGAATTGGGAATCTGTGTCAAAACTTTGTTAGGAATTATGTGATCCGTTCTAGCTGGAAGTAAGGGAGATGGGGCATGAAGTTATTTCTAGGACTTGGAGACATACCAAGTTTAGCTCAGTTCTGGGCATCTTTGAAATACCTATACAAACTTGTTCCTACATAGTAACTTGCATCTTTGAATGAGAATGTGCTTGCTTACAGCAACGTGCTATATGTTCTGAATGCCCGAATTGGGAATCTGTGTTCAAAACTTTGTTAGGAATTATGTGATCCTTACTAGCTGGAAGTAAGGGAGATGGGGCATGAAGTTATTTCTAGAGGTTGGACACATACAACGTTTAGATCAGTTCTGGGCATCTTTGAAATACCTATACAAACTTGTTCCTACATAGTAACTTGCAACTGTGAATGAGAATGTGCTTTCTTACAGCAACGTGCTATATGTTCTGAATGCCCGAATTCGGAATCTGTGTCAAAACTTTGTTAGGAATTATGTGATCCTTACTAGCTGGAAGTAAGGGAGTTGGGAAATGAAGTTATTTCTAGGAGTTGGAGACATACCAAGTTTAGCTCAGTTCTGGACATCTTTGAAATACCTATACAAACTTGTTCCTACATAGTAACTTGCAACTTTGTATGAGAATGTGTTTGCTTACAGCAACGTGCTATATGTTCTGAATGCCCGAATTGGGAATCTGTGTCAAAACTTTGTTAGGAATTATGTGATCCTTACTAGCTGAAAGTAACGGAGATGGGGCATGAAGTTATTTCTAGGAGTTGGAGACATACCAAGTTTAGCTCAGTTCTGGGCATCTTTGAAATACCTATACAAACTTGTTCCTACATAGTAACTTGCAACTTTGAATGAGAATGTGCTTGCTTACAGCAACGTGCTTCATGTTCTGAATGCCCGAATTGGGAATCTGTGTCAAAACTTTGTTAGGAATTATGTGATCCTTACTAGCTGGAAGTAAGGGAGATGGGGCATGAAGTTATTTCTAGGAGTTGGACAGATACCAAGTTTAGCTCAGTTCTGGGCATCTTTGAAATACCTATACAAACTTGTTCCTACATAGTAACTGGCAACTTTGAATGAGAATGTGCTTGCTTACAGCAACGTGTTATATGTTCTGAATGCCCGAATTGGGAATCTGTGTCAAAACTTTGTTAGGAATTATGTGAATCTTACTAGATGGAAGTAAGGGAGATGGGACATGATGTTTTTTCTAGGAGTTGGAGACATACAACGTTTAGCTCAGTTCTGGGCATCTTTGAAATACCTATACAAACTTGTTCCTACATAGTAACTTGCAACTTTGAATGAGAATGTGCTTGCTTACAGCAACGTGCTATATGTTCTGAATGCCCGAATTGGGAATCTGTGTCAAAACTTTGTTAGGAATTATGTGATCCTTACTAGCTGGAAGAAAGGGTGATGGGGCATGAAGTTATTTCTAGGAGTTGGAGACATACAACGTTTAGCTCAGTTCTGGGCATCTTTGAAATACCTATACAAACTTGTTCCTACATAGTAACTTGCAACTTTGAATGAGAATGTGCTTGCTTACAGCAACGTGCTATATGTTCTGAATGCCCGAATTGGGAATCTGTGTCAAAACTTTGTTAGAAATTATGTGATCCTTACTAAATATAAGTAAGGGAGATGGAGCATGAAGTTATTTCTGGGAGTTGGAGACATACAAAGTTAAGCTCAGTTCAGGGCATCTTTGAAATACCTATACAAACTTGTTCCTACATAGTAACTTGCAACTTTGAATGAGAATGTGCTTGCTTACAGCAACGTGCTACATGTTCTGAATGCCCGAATTGGGAATCTGTGTCAAAACTTTGTTAGGAATTATGTGATCTTTACTAGCTGGAAGTATGGGAGATGGGGCATGAAGTTATTTCTAGAGGTTGGACACATACCAAGTTTAGCTCAGTTCTGGGCATCTTTGAAATACCTATACAAACTTGATCCTACATAGTAACTTGCAACTTTGAATGAGAATGTGCTTGCTTACAGCAACGTGCTATATGTTCTGAATGCCCGAATTGGGAATCTGTGTCAAAACTTTGTTAGGAATTATGTGATCCTTACTAGCTGGAAGTAAGGGAGTTGGGGCATGAAGTTATTTCTAGGAGTTGGACACATACCAAGTTTAGCTCAGTTCTGGGCATCTTTGAAATACCTATACAAACTTGTTCCTACATAGTAACTTGCAACTTTGAATGAGAATGTGCTTGCTTACAGCAACGTGCTATATGTTCTGAATGCCCGAATTGGGAATCTGTGTCAAAACGTTGTTAGGAATTATGTGAACCTTACTAGATGGAAGTAATGGAGATCGGGCATGAAGTTATTTCTAGAGGTTGGACATATACAACGTTTAGCTCAGTTCTGGGCATCTTTGAAATATCTATACAAACTTCTTCCTACATAGTAACTTGCAACTTTGAATGAGAATGTGCTTGCTTACAGCATTGTGCTATATGTTCTGAATGCCCGAATTGGGAATCTGTGTCAAAACTTTGTTAGGAATTATGTGATCCTTACTAGATGGAAGTAAGGGAGATGGGGCATGAAGTTATTTCTAGGAGTTGGAGACATACAACGTTTAGCTCAGTTCTGGGCATCTTTGAAATACCTATACAAACTTGTTCCTACATAGTAACTTGCAACTGTGAATGAGAATGTGCTTGCTTACAGCAACGTGCTATATGTTCTGAATGCCCGAATTGGGAATCTGTGTCAAAACTTTGTTTGGAATTATGTGATCCTTAGTAGATGCAAGTAATGGAGATCGGGCATGAAGTTATTTTTAGAGTTTGGACACATACAACGTTTAGCTCAGTTCTTGGCATCTTTGAAATACCTATACAAACTTGTTCCTACATAGTAACTTGCTACTTGGAATGAGAATGTGCTTGCTTACAGCAACGTGCTATATGTTCTGAATGCCCGAATTGGGAATCTGCATTCAAAACTTTGTTAGGAATTATGTGATCCTTACTAGCTGGAAGTAAGGGAGATGGGGCATGAAGTTATTTCTAGAGGTTGGACTCATACAACGTTTAGCTCAGTTCTGGGCATCTTTGAAATACCTATACAAACTTGTTCCTACATAGTAACTTGCAACTGTGAATGAGAATGTGCTTGCTTACAGCAACGTGCTATATGTTCTGAATGCCCGAATTCGGAATCTGTGTCAAAACTTTGTTAGGAATTATGTGATCCTTACTAGCTGGAAGTAAGGGAGTTGGGGCATGAAGTTATTTCTAGGAGTTGGAGACATACCAAGTTTAGCTCAGTTCTGGGCATCTTTGAAATACCTATACAAACTTGTTCCTACATAGTAACTTGCAACTTTGAATGAGAATGTGCTTGCTTACAGCAACGTGCTATATGTTCTGAATGCCCGAAGTGGGAATCTGTGTCAAAACTTTGTTAGGAATTATGTGATCCTTACTAGCTGGAAGTAAGGGATATGGGGCATGAAGTTATTTCTAGGAGTTGGAGACATACCAAGTTTAGCTCAGTTCTGGGCGTCTTTGAAATACCTATACAAACTTGCTCCTACATAGTAACTTGCAACTTTGAATGAGAATGTGCTTGCTTACAGCAACGTGCTATATGCTCTGAATGCCCGAATTGGGAATCTGTGTCAAAACTTTGTTAGGAATTATGTGATCCTTACTAGCTGTAAGTAAGGGAGATGTGGCATGAAGTTATTTACTAGGAGTTGGAGACATACCAAGTTTAGCTCAGTTCTGGGCATCTTTGAAATACCTATACAAACTTGTTCCTACATAGTAACTTGCATCTTTGAATGAGAATGTGCTTGCTTACAGCAACGTGCTATATGTTCTGAATGCCCGAATTGGGAATCTGTGTTCAAAACATTGTTAGGAATTATGTGATCCTTACTAGCTGGAAGTAAGGGAGATGGGGCATGAAGTTATTTCTAGGAGTTAGACACATACCAAGTTTAGCTCAGTTCTGGGCATCTTTGAAATACCTATACAAACTTGTTCCTACATAGTAACTTGCAACTGTGAATGAGAATGTGCTTGCTTACAGCAACGTGCTATATGTTCTGAATGCCCGAATTGGGAATCTGTGTCAAAACTTTGTTAGGAATTATGTGATCCTTACTAGCTGGAAGTAAGGGAGTTGGGGCATGAAGTTATTTCTAGGAGTTGGAGACATACCAAGTTTAGCTCAGTTCTGGGCATCTTTGAAATACCTATACAAACTTGTTCCTACATAGTAACTTGCAACTTTGAATGAGAATGTGCTTGCTTACAGCAACGTGCTACATGTTCTGAATGCCCGAATTGGGAATCTGTGTCAAAACTTTGTTAGGAATTATGTGATCCTTACTAGCTGGAAGTATGGGAGATGGGGCATGAAGTTATTTCTAGGAGTTGGACACATACCAAGTTTAGCTCAGTCCTGGACATCTTTGAAATACCTATACAAACTTGTTCCTACATAGTAACTTGCAACTTTGAATGAGAATGTGCTTGCTTACAGCAACGTGCTATATGTTCTGAATGCCCGAATTGGGAATCTGTGTAAAACTTTGTTAGGAATTATGTGATCCTTACTAGCTGTAAGTAAGTGAATTGGGGCATGAAGTTATTTCTAGGAGTTGGACACATACCAAGTTTAACTCAGTTCTGGGCATCTTTGAAATACCTATACAAACTTGTTCCTACATAGTAACTTGCAACTTTGAATGAGAATGTGCTTGCTTACAGCAACGTGCTATATGTTCTGAATGCCCGACTTGGGAATCTGTGTCAAAACTTTTTTAGGAATTATGTGATCCTTACTAGATGGAAGTAATGGAGATCGGGCATTAAGTTATTTCTAGAGGTTGGACACATACAACGTTTAGCTCAGTTTTGAGCATCTTAGAAATACCTATACAAACTTGTTCCTACATAGTAACTTGCAACTTTGAATGAGAATGTGCTTGCTTACAGCATCGTGCTATATGTTCTGAATGCCCGAATTGGGAATCTGTGTCAAAACTTTGTTAGGAATTATGTGATCCTTACTAGCTGGAAGTAAGGGAGATGGGGCATGAAGTTATTTCTAGGAGTTGCAGACATACAACGTTTAGCTCAGTTCTGGGCATCTTTGAAATACCTATACAAACTTGTTCCTACATAGTAACTTGCAACTTTGAATGAGAATGTGCTTGCTTACAGCAACGTGCTATATGTTCTGAATGCCCGAATTGGGAATCTGTGTCAAATCTTTGTTAGGAATTATGTGATCCTTACAAGCTTGAAGTAAGGTAGTTGGGGCATGAAGTTATTTCTAGGAGCTGGAGACATACCAAGTTTAGCTCAGTTCTGGGCATCTTTGAAATACCTATACAAACTTGTTCCTACATAGTAACTTGCAACTTTGAATGAGAATGTGCTTGCTTACAGCAACGTGCTATATGTTCTGAATGCCCGAACTGGGAATCTGTGTCAAAACTTTGTTAGGAATTATGTGATCCTTACTAGCTGGAAGTAAGGGAGATGGGGCATGAAGTTATTTCTAGGAGTTGGAGACATACCAAGTTTAGCTCAGTTCTGGGCATCTTTGAAATACCTATACAAACTTGTTCCTACATAGTAACTTGCATCTTTGAATGAGAATGTGCTTGCTTACAGCAACGTGCTATATGTTATGAATGCCCGAATTGGGAATCTGTGTTCAAAACTTTGTTAGGAATTATGTGATCCTTACTAGCTGGAAGTAAGGGAGATGGGGCATGAAGTTATTTCTAGGAGTTGGAGACATACCAAGTTTAGCTCAGTTCTGGGCGTCTTTGAAATACCTATACAAACTTGTTCCTACATAGTAACTTGCAACTTTGAATGAGAATGTGCTTGCTTACAGCAACGTGCTATATGCTCTGAATGCCCGAATTGGGAATCTGTGTCAAAACTTTGTTAGGAATTATGTGATCCTTACTAGCTATAAGTAAGGGAGATGGGGCATGAAGTTATTTCTAGGAGTTGGAAACATACCAAGTTTAGCTCAGTTCTGGGCATCTTTGAAATACCTATACAAACTTGTTCCTACATAGTAACTTGCATCGTTGAATGAGAATGTGCTTGCTTACAGCAACGTGCTATATGTTCTGAATGCCCGAATTGGGAATCTCTGTTCAAAACTTTGTTAGGAATTATGTGATCCTTACTAGCTGGAAGTAAGGGAGATGGGGCATGAAGTTATTTCTAGGAGTTGGACACATACCAAGTTTAGCTCAGTTCTGGGCATCTTTGAAATACCTATACAAACTTGTTCCTACATAGTAACTTGCAACTGTGAATGAGAATGTGCTTGCTTACAGCAACGTGCTATATGTTCTGAATGCCCGAATTGGGAATCTGTGTCAAAACTTTGTTAGGAATTATGTGATCCTTACTAGCTGGAAGTAAGGGAGTTGGGGCATGAAGTTATTTCTAGGAGTTGGAGACATACCAAGTTTAGCTCAGTTCTGGGCATCTTTGAAATACCTATACAAACTTGTTCCTACATAGTAACTTGCAACTTTGAATGAGAATGTGTTTGCTTACAGCATTGTGCTATATGTTCTGAATGCCCGAATTGGGAATCTGTGTCAAAACTTTGTTAGGAATTATGTGATCCTTACTAGCTGGAAGTAAGGGAGATGGGGCATGAAGTTATTTCTAGGAGTTGGAGACATACAACGTTTAGCTCAGTTCTGGGCATCTTTGAAATACCTATACAAACTTGTTCCTACATAGTAACTTGCAACTTTGAATGAGAATGTGCTTGCTCACAGCAACGTGCTATATGTTCTGAATGCCCGAAGTGGGAATCTGTGTCAAAACTTTGTTAGGAATTATGTGATCCTTACTAGCTGGAAGTAAGGGAGATGGGGCATGAAGATATTTCTAGGAGTTGGAGACATACCAAGTTTAGCTCAGTTCTGGGCATCTTTGAAATACCTATACAAACTTGTTCCTACATAGTAACTTGCAACTTTGAATGAGAATGTGCTTGCTTACAGCAACGTGCTATATGTTCTGAATGCCCGAATTGGGAATCTGTGTCAAAACTTTGTTAGGAATTATGTGATCCTTACTAGCTGGAAGTAATGGAGATGGGGCATGAAGTTATTTCTAGGTGTTGGAGACATACCTATTTAGCTCAGTTCTGGGCATCTTTGAAATACCTATACAAACTTGTTCCTACATAGTAACTTGCTACTTGGAATGAGAATGTGCTTGCTTACAGCAACGTGCTATATGTTCTGAATGCCCGAATTGGCAATCTGTGTCAAAACTGTTAGGAATTATGTGATCCTTACTAGCTGGAAGTAAGGGAGATGGGGCATGAAGTTATTTCTAGAGGTTGGACTCATACAACGTTTAGCTCAGTTCTGGGCATCTTTGAAATACCTATACAAACTTGTTCCTACATAGTAACTTGCAACTTTGAATGAGAATGTGCTTGCTTACAGCAACGTGCTATATGTTCTGAATACCCGAATTGGGAATCTGTGTAAAACTTTGTTAGGAATTATGTGATCCTTACTAGATGGAAGTAAGGGAATTGGGGCATGAAGTTATTTCTAGGAGTTGGAGACATACCAAGTTTAGCTCAGTTCTGGGCATCTTTGAAATACCTATACAAACTTGTTCCTACATAGTAACTTGCAACTTTGAATGAGAATGTGCTTGCTTACAGCAACGTGCTATATGTTCTGAATGCCCGAAGTGGGAATCTATGTCAAAACTTTGTTAGGAATTATGTGATCCTTACTAGCTGGAAGTAAGGGAGATGGGGCATGAAGTTATTTCTAGGAGTTGGAGACATACCAAGTTTAGCTCAGTTCTGGGCATCTTTGAAATACCTATACAAACTTGTTCCTACATAGTAACTTGCAACTTTGAATGAGAATGTGCTTGCTTACAGCAACGTGCTATATGTTCTGAATGCCCGAATTGGGAATCTGTGTCAAATCTTTGTTAGAAATTATGTGATCCTTACAAGCTGGAAGTAAGGGAGTTGGGGCATGAAGTTATTTCTAGGAGCTGGAGACATACAACGTTTAGCTCAGTTCTGGGCATCTTTGAAATACCTACACAAACTTGTTCCTACATAGTAACTTGCAATTTTGAATGAGAATGTGCTTGCTTACAGCAACGTGCTATATGTTCTGAATGCCCGAAGTGGGAATCTGTGTCAAAACTTTGTTAGGAATTATGTGATCCTTACTAGCTGGAAGTAAGGGAGATGGGGCATGAAGATATTTCTAGGAGTTGGAGACATACCAAGTTTAGCTCAGTTCTGGGCATCTTTGAAATACCTATACAAACTTGTTCCTACATAGTAACTTGCATCTTTGAATGAGAATGTGCTTGCTTACAGCAACGTGCTATATGTTCTGAATGCCCGAATTGGGAATCTGTGTCAAAACTTTGTTAGGAATTATGTGATCCTTACTAGCTGGAAGTAATGGAGATGGGGCATGAAGTTATTTCTAGGTGTTGGAGACATACTAAGTTTTGCTCAGTTCTGGGCATCTTTGAAATACCTATACAAACTTGTTCCTACATAGTAACTTGCATCTTTGAATGAGAATGTGCTTGCTTACAGCAACGTGCTATATGTTCTGAATGCCCGAATTGGGAATCTGCGTTCAAAACTTTGTTAGGAATTATGTGAAACTTACTAGCTGGAAGTAAGGGAGATGGGTTATGAAGTTATTTCTAGAGGTTGGACTCATACAACGTTTAGCTCAGTTCTGGGCATCTTTGAAATACCTATACAAACTTGTTCCTACATAGTAACTTGCAACTTTGAATGAGAATGTGCTTGCTTACAGCAACGTGCTATATGTTCTGAATGCCCGAATTCGGAATCTGTGTCAAAATTTTTTAGGAATTATGTGATCCTTACTAGCTGGAAGTAAGGGAGTTGGGGCATGAAGTTATTTCTAGGAGTTGGAGACATACCAAGTTTAGCTCAGTTCTGGGCATCTTTGAAATACCTATACAAACTTGTTCCTACATAGTAACTTGCAACTTTGAATGAGAATGTGCTTGCTTACAGCAACGTGCTATATGTTCTGAATGCCCGAATTGGGAATCGGTGTCAAAACTTTGTTAGGAATTATGTGATCCTTACTAGCTGGAATTAAGGGTGATGGGGCATGAGTTATTTCTAGGAATTGGAGACATACAACGTTTAGCTCAGTTCTGGGCATCTTTGAAATACCTTTACAAACTTGTTCCTACATAGTAACTTGCAACTTTGAATGAGAATGTGCTTGCTTACAGCAACGTGCTATATGTTCTGAATGCCCGAATTGGGAATCTGTGTCAAAACTTTGTTAGAAATTATGTGATCCTTACTAGCTGGAAGTAAGGGAGATGGGGCATGAAGTTATTTCTGGGAGTTGGAGACATACAACGTTAAGCTCAGTTCTGGGCATCTTTGAAATACATATACAAACTTGTTCCTACATAGTAACTTGCAACTTTGAATGAGAATGTGCTTGCTTACAGCAACGTGCTACATGTTCTGAATGCCCGAATTGGGAATCTGTGTCAAAACTTTGTTAGGAATTATGTGATCCTTACTAGCTGGAAGTATGGGAGATGGGGCATGAAGTTATTTCTAGGAGTTGGACACATACCAAGTTTAGCTCAGTTCTGGACATCTTTGAAATACCTATACAAACTTGTTCCTAAATAGTAACTTGCAACTTTAAATGAGAATGTGCTTGCTTACAGCAACGTGCTATATGTTCTGAATGCCCGAATTGGGAATCTGTGTAAAACTTTGTTAGGAATTATGTGATCCTTACTAGCTGGAAGTAAGGGAATTTGGGCATGAAGTTATTTCTAGGAGTTGGACACATACCAAGTTTAACTCAGTTCTGGGCATCTTTGAAATACCTATACAAACTTGTTCCTACATAGTAACTTGCATCTTTGAATGAGAATGTGCTTGCTTACAGCAACGTGCTATATGTTCTGAATGCCCGAATTGGGAATCTGCGTTCAAAACTTTGTTAGGAATTATGTGAAACTTACTAGCTGGAAGTAAGGGAGATGGGTTATGAAGTTATTTCTAGAGGTTGGACTCATACAACGTTTAGCTCAGTTCTGGGCATCTTTGAAATACCTATACAAACTTGTTCCTACATAGTAACTTGCAACTTTGAATGAGAATGTGCTTGCTTACAGCAACGTGCTATATGTTCTGAATGCCCGAATTCGGAATCTGTGTCAAAATTTTTTAGGAATTATGTGATCCTTACTAGCTGGAAGTAAGGGAGTTGGGGCATGAAGTTATTTCTAGGAGTTGGAGACATACCAAGTTTAGCTCAGTTCTGGGCATCTTTGAAATACCTATACAAACTTGTTCCTACATAGTAACTTGCAACTTTGAATGAGAATGTGCTTGCTTACAGCAACGTGCTATATGTTCTGAATGCCCGAATTGGGAATCGGTGTCAAAACTTTGTTAGGAATTATGTGATCCTTACTAGCTGGAATTAAGGGTGATGGGGCATGAGTTATTTCTAGGAATTGGAGACATACAACGTTTAGCTCAGTTCTGGGCATCTTTGAAATACCTTTACAAACTTGTTCCTACATAGTAACTTGCAACTTTGAATGAGAATGTGCTTGCTTACAGCAACGTGCTATATGTTCTGAATGCCCGAATTGGGAATCTGTGTCAAAACTTTGTTAGAAATTATGTGATCCTTACTAGCTGGAAGTAAGGGAGATGGGGCATGAAGTTATTTCTGGGAGTTGGAGACATACAACGTTAAGCTCAGTTCTGGGCATCTTTGAAATACATATACAAACTTGTTCCTACATAGTAACTTGCAACTTTGAATGAGAATGTGCTTGCTTACAGCAACGTGCTACATGTTCTGAATGCCCGAATTGGGAATCTGTGTCAAAACTTTGTTAGGAATTATGTGATCCTTACTAGCTGGAAGTATGGGAGATGGGGCATGAAGTTATTTCTAGGAGTTGGACACATACCAAGTTTAGCTCAGTTCTGGACATCTTTGAAATACCTATACAAACTTGTTCCTACATAGTAACTTGCAACTTTAAATGAGAATGTGCTTGCTTACAGCAACGTGCTATATGTTCTGAATGCCCGAATTGGGAATCTGTGTAAAACTTTGTTAGGAATTATGTGATCCTTACTAGCTGGAAGTAAGGGAATTTGGGCATGAAGTTATTTCTAGGAGTTGGACACATACCAAGTTTAACTCAGTTCTGGGCATCTTTGAAATACCTATACAAACTTGTTCCTACATAGTAACTTGCAACTTTGAATGAGAATGTGCTTGCTTACAGCAACTTGCTATATGTTCTGAATGCCCGACTTGGGAATCTGTGTCAAAACTTTTTTAGGAATTATGTGATCCTTACTAGATGGAAGTAATGGAGATCGGGCATGAAGTTATTTCTAGAGGTTGGACACATACAACGTTTGGCTCAGTTTTGAGCATCTTTGAAATACCTATACAAACTTGTTCCTACATAGTAACTTGCAACTGTGAATGAGAATGTGCTTGCTTACAACAACGTGCTATATGTTCTGAATGCCCGAATTGGGAATCTGTGTCAAAACTTTGTTAGGAATTATGTGATCCTTAGTAGATGCAAGTAATGGAGATCGGGCATGAAGTTATTTCTAGAGGTTGGACACATACAACGTTTAGCTCAGTTCTGGGCATCTTTGAAATACCTATACAAACTTGTTCCTACATAGTAACTTGCAACTTTGAATGAGAATGTGCTTGCTTACAGCAACGTGCTATATGCTCTGAATGCCCGAATTGGGAATCTGTGTCAAAACTTTGTTAGGAATTATGTGATCCTTACTAGCTGTAAGTAAGGGAGATGGGGCATGAAGTTATTTCTAGGAGTTGGAGACATACCAAGTTTAGCTCAGTTCTGGGCATCTTTGAAATACCTATACAAACTTGTTCCTACATAGTAACTTGCATCTTTGAATGAGAATGTGCTTGCTTACAGCAACGTGCTATATGTTCTGAATGCCCGAATTGGGAATCTCTGTTCAAAACTTTGTTAGGAATTATGTGATCCTTACTAGCTGGAAGTAAGGGAGATGGGGCATGAAGTTATTTCTAGGAGTTGGACACATACCAAGTTTAGCTCAGTTCTGGGCATCTTTGAAATACCTATACAAACTTGTTCCTTCATAGTAACTTGCAACTGTGAATGAGAATGTGCTTGCTTACAGCAACGTGCTATATGTTCTGAATGCCCGAATTGGGAATCTGTGTCAAAACTTTGTTAGGAATTATGTGATCCTTACTAGCTGGAAGTAAGGGAGTTGGGGCATGAAGTTATTTCTAGGAGTTGGAGACATACCAAGTTTAGCTCAGTTCTGGGCATCTTTGAAATACCTATACAAACTTGTTCCTACATAGTAACTTGCAACTTTGAATGAGAATGTGTTTGCTTACAGCATTGTGCTATATGTTCTGAATGCCCGAATTGGGAATCTGTGTCAAAACTTTGTTAGGAATTATGTGATCCTTACTAGCTGGAAGTAAGGGAGATGGGGCATGAAGTTATTTCTAGGAGTTGGACACATACCAAGTTTAGCTCAGTTCTGGGCATCTTTGAAATACCTATACAAACTTGTTCCTACATAGTAACTTGCAACTTTGAATGAGAATGTGCTTGCTCACAGCAACGTGCTATATGTTCTGAATGCCCGAAGTGGGAATCTGTGTCAAAACTTTGTTAGGAATTATGTGATCCTTACTAGCTGGAAGTAAGGGTGATGGGGCATGCAGTTATTTCTAGGAGTTGGAGACATACAACGTTTAGCTCAGTTCTGGGCATCCTTGAAATACCTTTACAAACTTGTTCCTACATAGTAACTTGCAACTTTGAATGAGAATGTGCTTGCTTACAGCAACGTGCTATATGTTCTGAATGCCCGAATTGGGAATCTGTGTCAAAACTTTGTTAGGAATTATGTGATCCTTACTAGCTGGAAGTATGGGAGATGGGGCATGAAGTTATTTCTAGGAGTTGGACACATACCAAGTTTAGCTCAGTTCTGGACATCTTTGAAATACCTATACAAACTTGTTCCTACATAGTAACTTGCAACTTTGAATGAGAATGTGCTTGCTTACAGCAACGTGCTATATGTTCTGAATGCCCGAATTGGGAATCTGTGTAAAACTTTGTTAGGAATTATGTGATCCTTACTAGCTGGAAGTAAGGGAATTGGGGCATGAAGTTATTTCTAGGAGTTGGACACATACCAAGTTTAACTCAGTTCTCGGCATCTTTGAAATACCTATACAAACTTGTTCCTACATAGTAACTTGCAACTTTGAATGAGAATGTGCTTGCTTACAGCAACGTGCTATATGTTCTGAATGCCCGACTTGGGAATCTGTGTCAAAACTTTTTTAGGAATTATGTGATCCTTACTAGATGGAAGTAATGGAGATCGGGCATGAAGTTATTTCTAGAGGTTGGACACATACAACGTTTAGCTCAGTTTTGAGCATCTTTGAAATACCTATACAAACTTGTTCCTACATAGTAACTTGCAACTTTGAATGAGAATGTGCTGGCTTACAGCATTGTGCTATATGTTCTGAATGCCCGAATTGGGAATCTGTGTCAAAACTTTGTTAGGAATTATGTGATCCTTACTAGATGGAAGTAAGGGAGATGGGGCATGAAGTTATTTCTAGGAGTTGCAGACATACAACGTTTAGCTCAGTTCTGGGCATCTTTGAAATACCTATACAAACTTGTTCCTACATAGTAACTTGCAACTGTGAATGAGAATGTGCTTGCTTACAGCAACGTGCTATATGTTCTGAATGCCCGAATTCGGAATCTGTGTCAAAACTTTGTTAGGAATTATGTGATCCTTACTAGCTGGAAGTAAGGGAGTTGGGGCATGAAGTTATTTCTAGGAGTTGGAGACATACCAAGTTTAGCTCAGTTCTGGGCATCTTTGAAATACCTATACAAACTTGTTCCTACATAGTAACTTGCAACTTTGAATGAGAATGTGCTTGCTTACAGCAACGTGCTATATGTTCTGAATGCCCGAATTGGGAATCGGTGTCAAAACTTTGTTAGTAATTATGTGATCCTTACTAGCTGGAAGTAAGGGTGATGGGGCATGCAGTTATTTCTAGGAGTTGGAGACATACAACGTTTAGCTCAGTTCTGGGCATCCTTGAAATACCTTTACAAACTTGTTCCTACATAGTAACTTGCAACTTTGAATGAGAATGTGCTTGCTTACAGCAACGTGCTATATGTTCTGAATGCCCGAATTGGGAATCTGTGTCAAAACTTTGTTAGGAATTATGTGATCCTTACTAGCTGGAAGTATGGGAGATGGGGCATGAAGTTATTTCTAGGAGTTGGACACATACCAAGTTTAGCTCAGTTCTGGACATCTTTGAAATACCTATACAAACTTGTTCCTACATAGTAACTTGCAACTTTGAATGAGAATGTGCTTGCTTACAGCAACGTGCTATATGTTCTGAATGCCCGAATTGGGAATCTGTGTAAAACTTTGTTAGGAATTATGTGATCCTTACTAGATGGAAGTAAGGGAATTGGGGCATGAAGTTATTTCTAGGAGTTGGACACATACCAAGTTTAACTCAGTTCTGGGCATCTTTGAAATACCTATACAAACTTGTTCCTACATAGTAACTTGCAACTTTGAATGAGAATGTGCTTGCTTACAGCAACGTGCTATATGTTCTGAATGCCCGACTTGGGAATCTGTGTCAAAACTTTTTTAGGAATTATGTGATCCTTACTAGATGGAAGTAATGGAGATCGGGCATGAAGTTATTTCTAGAGGTTGGACACATACAACGTTTAGCTCAGTTTTGAGCATCTTTGAAATACCTATACAAACTTGTTCCTACATAGTAACTTGCAACTTTGAATGAGAATGTGCTTGCTTAAAGCATTGTGCTATATGTTCTGAATGCCCGAATTGGGAATCTGTGTCAAAACTTTGTTAGGAATTATGTGATCCTTACCAGATGGAAGTAAGGGAGATGGGGCATGAAGTTATTTCTAGGAGTTGGAGACATACCAAGTTTAGCTCAGTTCTGGGCATCTTTGAAATACCTATACAAACTTGTTCCTACATAGTAACTTGCAACTTTGAATGAGAATGTGCTTGCTTACAGCAACGTGCTATATGTTCTGAATGCCCGAATTGGGAATCTGTGTCAAATCTTTGTTAGGAATTATGTGATCCTTACAAGCTGGAAGTAAGGGAGTTGGGGCATGAAGTTATTTCCAGGAGCTGGAGACATACAACGTTTAGCTCAGTTCTGGGCATCTTTGAAATACCTATACAAACTTGTTCCTACATAGTAACTTGCAACTTTGAATGAGAATGTGCTTGCTTACAGCAACGTGCTATATGTTCTGAATGCCCGAAGTGGGAATCTATGTCAAAACTTTGTTAGGAATTATGTGATCCTTACTAGCTGGAAGTAAGGGAGATGGGACATGAAGTTATTTCTAGGAGTTGGAGACATACCAAGTTTAGCTCAGTTCTGGGCATCTTTGAAATACCTATACAAACTTGTTCCTACATAGTAACTTGCAACTTTGAATGAGAATGTGCTTGCTTACAGCAACGTGCTATATGTTCTGAATGCCCGAATTGGGAATCTGTGTCAAATCTTTGTTAGAAATTATGTGATCCTTACAAGCTGGAAGTAAGGGAGTTGGGGCATGAAGTTATTTCTAGGAGCTGGAGACATACAACGTTTAGCTCAGTTCTGGGCATCTTTGAAATACCTACACAAACTTGTTCCTACATAGTAACTTGCAATTTTGAATGAGAATGTGCTTGCTTACAGCAACGTGCTATATGTTCTGAATGCCCGAAGTGGGAATCTGTGTCAAAACTTTGTTAGGAATTATGTGATCCTTACTAGCTGGAAGTAAGGGAGATGGGGCATGAAGATATTTCTAGGAGTTGGAGACATACCAAGTTTAGCTCAGTTCTGGGCATCTTTGAAATACCTATACAAACTTGTTCCTACATAGTAACTTGCAACTTTGAATGAGAATGTGCTTGCTCACAGCAACGTGCTATATGTTCTGAATGCCCGAAGTGGGAATCTGTGTCAAAACTTTGTTAGGAATTATGTGATCCTTACTAGCTTGAAGTAAGGGAGATGGGGCATGAAGATATTTCTAGGAGTTGGAGACATACCAAGTTTAGCTCAGTTCTGGGCATCTTTGAAATACCTATACAAACTTGTTCCTACATAGTAACTTGCAACTTTGAATGAGAATGTGCTTGCTTACAGCAACGTGCTATATGTTCTGAATGCCCGAATTGGGAATCTGTGTCAAAACTTTGTTAGGAATTATGTGATCCTTACTAGCTGGAAGTAATGGAGATGGGGCATGAAGTTATTTCTAGGAGTTGGAGACATACCTATTTAGCTCAGTTCTGGGCATCTTTGAAATACCTATACAAACTTGTTCCTACATAGTAACTTGCTACTTGGAATGAGAATGTGCTTGCTTACAGCAACGTGCTATATGTTCTGAATGCCCGAATTGGGAATCTGCATTCAAAACTTTGTTAGGAATTATGTGATCCTTACTAGCTGGAAGTAAGGGAGATGGGGCATGAAGTTATTTCTAGAGGTTGGACTCATACAACGTTTAGCTCAGTTCTGGGCATCTTTGAAATACCTATACAAACTTGTTCCTACATAGTAACTTGCAACTGTGAATGAGAATGTGCTTGCTTACAGCAACGTGCTATATGTTCTGAATGCCCGAATTGGGAATCTGTGTCAAAACTTTGTTAGGAATTATGTGATCCTTACTAGCTGGAAGTAAGGGTGATGGGGCATGCAGTTATTTCTAGGAGTTGGAGACATACAACGTTTAGCTCAGTTCTGGGCATCCTTGAAATACCTTTACAAACTTGTTCCTACATAGTAACTTGCAACTTTGAATGAGAATGTGCTTGCTTACAGCAACGTGCTATATGTTCTGAATGCCCGAATTGGGAATCTGTGTCAAAACTTTGTTAGGAATTATGTGATCCTTACTAGCTGGAAGTATGGGAGATGGGGCATGAAGTTATTTCTAGGAGTTGGACACATACCAAGTTTAGCTCAGTTCTGGACATCTTTGAAATACCTATACAAACTTGTTCCTACATAGTAACTTGCAACTTTGAATGAGAATGTGCTTGCTTACAGCAACGTGCTATATGTTCTGAATGCCCGAATTGGGAATCTGTGTAAAACTTTGTTAGGAATTATGTGATCCTTACTAGCTGGAAGTAAGGGAATTGGGGCATGAAGTTATTTCTAGGAGTTGGACACATACCAAGTTTAACTCAGTTCTCGGCATCTTTGAAATACCTATACAAACTTGTTCCTACATAGTAACTTGCAACTTTGAATGAGAATGTGCTTGCTTACAGCAACGTGCTATATGTTCTGAATGCCCGACTTGGGAATCTGTGTCAAAACTTTTTTAGGAATTATGTGATCCTTACTAGATGGAAGTAATGGAGATCGGGCATGAAGTTATTTCTAGAGGTTGGACACATACAACGTTTAGCTCAGTTTTGAGCATCTTTGAAATACCTATACAAACTTGTTCCTACATAGTAACTTGCAACTTTGAATGAGAATGTGCTGGCTTACAGCATTGTGCTATATGTTCTGAATGCCCGAATTGGGAATCTGTGTCAAAACTTTGTTAGGAATTATGTGATCCTTACTAGATGGAAGTAAGGGAGATGGGGCATGAAGTTATTTCTAGGAGTTGCAGACATACAACGTTTAGCTCAGTTCTGGGCATCTTTGAAATACCTATACAAACTTGTTCCTACATAGTAACTTGCAACTGTGAATGAGAATGTGCTTGCTTACAGCAACGTGCTATATGTTCTGAATGCCCGAATTCGGAATCTGTGTCAAAACTTTGTTAGGAATTATGTGATCCTTACTAGCTGGAAGTAAGGGAGTTGGGGCATGAAGTTATTTCTAGGAGTTGGAGACATACCAAGTTTAGCTCAGTTCTGGGCATCTTTGAAATACCTATACAAACTTGTTCCTACATAGTAACTTGCAACTTTGAATGAGAATGTGCTTGCTTACAGCAACGTGCTATATGTTCTGAATGCCCGAATTGGGAATCGGTGTCAAAACTTTGTTAGTAATTATGTGATCCTTACTAGCTGGAAGTAAGGGTGATGGGGCATGCAGTTATTTCTAGGAGTTGGAGACATACAACGTTTAGCTCAGTTCTGGGCATCCTTGAAATACCTTTACAAACTTGTTCCTACATAGTAACTTGCAACTTTGAATGAGAATGTGCTTGCTTACAGCAACGTGCTATATGTTCTGAATGCCCGAATTGGGAATCTGTGTCAAAACTTTGTTAGGAATTATGTGATCCTTACTAGCTGGAAGTATGGGAGATGGGGCATGAAGTTATTTCTAGGAGTTGGACACATACCAAGTTTAGCTCAGTTCTGGACATCTTTGAAATACCTATACAAACTTGTTCCTACATAGTAACTTGCAACTTTGAATGAGAATGTGCTTGCTTACAGCAACGTGCTATATGTTCTGAATGCCCGAATTGGGAATCTGTGTAAAACTTTGTTAGGAATTATGTGATCCTTACTAGATGGAAGTAAGGGAATTGGGGCATGAAGTTATTTCTAGGAGTTGGACACATACCAAGTTTAACTCAGTTCTGGGCATCTTTGAAATACCTATACAAACTTGTTCCTACATAGTAACTTGCAACTTTGAATGAGAATGTGCTTGCTTACAGCAACGTGCTATATGTTCTGAATGCCCGACTTGGGAATCTGTGTCAAAACTTTTTTAGGAATTATGTGATCCTTACTAGATGGAAGTAATGGAGATCGGGCATGAAGTTATTTCTAGAGGTTGGACACATACAACGTTTAGCTCAGTTTTGAGCATCTTTGAAATACCTATACAAACTTGTTCCTACATAGTAACTTGCAACTTTGAATGAGAATGTGCTTGCTTAAAGCATTGTGCTATATGTTCTGAATGCCCGAATTGGGAATCTGTGTCAAAACTTTGTTAGGAATTATGTGATCCTTACCAGATGGAAGTAAGGGAGATGGGGCATGAAGTTATTTCTAGGAGTTGGAGACATACCAAGTTTAGCTCAGTTCTGGGCATCTTTGAAATACCTATACAAACTTGTTCCTACATAGTAACTTGCAACTTTGAATGAGAATGTGCTTGCTTACAGCAACGTGCTATATGTTCTGAATGCCCGAATTGGGAATCTGTGTCAAATCTTTGTTAGGAATTATGTGATCCTTACAAGCTGGAAGTAAGGGAGTTGGGGCATGAAGTTATTTCCAGGAGCTGGAGACATACAACGTTTAGCTCAGTTCTGGGCATCTTTGAAATACCTATACAAACTTGTTCCTACATAGTAACTTGCAACTTTGAATGAGAATGTGCTTGCTTACAGCAACGTGCTATATGTTCTGAATGCCCGAAGTGGGAATCTATGTCAAAACTTTGTTAGGAATTATGTGATCCTTACTAGCTGGAAGTAAGGGAGATGGGACATGAAGTTATTTCTAGGAGTTGGAGACATACCAAGTTTAGCTCAGTTCTGGGCATCTTTGAAATACCTATACAAACTTGTTCCTACATAGTAACTTGCAACTTTGAATGAGAATGTGCTTGCTTACAGCAACGTGCTATATGTTCTGAATGCCCGAATTGGGAATCTGTGTCAAATCTTTGTTAGAAATTATGTGATCCTTACAAGCTGGAAGTAAGGGAGTTGGGGCATGAAGTTATTTCTAGGAGCTGGAGACATACAACGTTTAGCTCAGTTCTGGGCATCTTTGAAATACCTACACAAACTTGTTCCTACATAGTAACTTGCAATTTTGAATGAGAATGTGCTTGCTTACAGCAACGTGCTATATGTTCTGAATGCCCGAAGTGGGAATCTGTGTCAAAACTTTGTTAGGAATTATGTGATCCTTACTAGCTGGAAGTAAGGGAGATGGGGCATGAAGATATTTCTAGGAGTTGGAGACATACCAAGTTTAGCTCAGTTCTGGGCATCTTTGAAATACCTATACAAACTTGTTCCTACATAGTAACTTGCATCTTTGAATGAGAATGTGCTTGCTTACAGCAACGTGCTATATGTTCTGAATGCCCGAATTGGGAATCTGTGTCAAAACTTTGTTAGGAATTATGTGATCCTTACTAGCTGGAAGTAATGGAGATGGGGCATGAAGTTATTTCTAGGAGTTGGAGACATACTAAGTTTAGCTCAGTTCTGGGCATCTTTGAAATACCTATACAACCTTGTTCCTACATAGTAACTTGCATCTTTGAATGAGAATGTGCTTGCTTACAGCAACGTGCTATATGTTCTGAATGCCCGAATTGGGAATCTGCGTTCAAAACTTTGTTAGGAATTATGTGATCCTTACTAGCTGGAAGTAAGGGAGATGGGTTATGAAGTTATTTCTAGAGGTTGGACTCATACAACGTTTAGCACAGTTCTGGGCATCTTTGAAATACCTATACAAACTTGTTCCTACATAGTAACTTGCAACTTTGAATGAGAATGTGCTTGCTTACAGCAACGTGCTATATGTTCTGAATGCCCGAATTCGGAATCTGTGTCAAAATTTTTTAGGAATTATGTGATCCTTACTAGCTGGAAGTAAGGGAGTTGGGGCATGAAGTTATTTCTAGGAGTTGGAGACATACCAAGTTTAGCTCAGTTCTGGGCATCTTTGAAATACCTATACAAACTTGTTCCTACATAGTAACTTGCAACTTTGAATGAGAATGTGCTTGCTTACAGCAACGTGCTATATGTTCTGAATGCCCGAATTGGGAATCGGTGTCAAAACTTTGTTAGGAATTATGTGATCCTTACTAGCTGGAAGTAAGGGTGATGGGGCATGCAGTTATTTCTAGGAATTGGAGACATACAACGTTTAGCTCAGTTCTGGGCATCTTTGAAATACCTTTACAAACTTGTTCCTACATAGTAACTTGCAACTTTGAATGAGAATGTGCTTGCTTACAGCAACGTGCTATATGTTCTGAATGCCCGAATTGGGAATCTGTGTCAAAACTTTGTTAGAAATTATGTGATCCTTACTAGCTGGAAGTAAGGGAGATGGGGCATGAAGTTATTTCTGGGAGTTGGAGACATACAACGTTAAGCTCAGTTCTGGGCATCTTTGAAATACCTATACAAACTTGTTCCTACATAGTAACTTGCAACTTTAAATGAGAATGTGCTTGCTTACAGCAACGTGCTATATGTTCTGAATGCCCGAATTGGGAATCTGTGTAAAACTTTGTTAGGAATTATGTGATCCTTACTAGCTGGAAGTATGGGAGATGGGGCATGAAGTTATTTCTAGGAGTTGGACACATACCAAGTTTAGCTCAGTTCTGGACATCTTTGAAATACCTATACAAACTTGTTCCTACATAGTAACTTGCAACTTTAAATGAGAATGTGCTTGCTTACAGCAACGTGCTATATGTTCTGAATGCCCGAATTGGGAATCTGTGTAAAACTTTGTTAGGAATTATGTGATCCTTACTAGCTGGAAGTAAGGGAATTGGGGCATGAAGTTATTTCCAGGAGTTGGACACATACCAAGTTTAACTCAGTTCTGGGCATCTTTGAAATACATATACAAAATTGTTCCTACATAGTAACTTGCAACTTTGAATGAGAATGTGCTTGCTTACAGCAACGTGCTATATGTTCTGAATGCCCGACTTGGGAATCTGTGTCAAAACTTTTTTAGGAATTATGTGATCCTTACTAGATGGAAGTAATGGAGATCGGGCATGAAGTTATTTCTAGAGGTTGGACACATACAACGTTTGGCTCAGTTTTGAGCATCTTTGAAATACCTATACAAACTTGTTCCTACATAGTAACTTGCAACTGTGAATGAGAATGTTCTTGCTTACAACAACGTGCTATATGTTCTGAATGCCCGAATTGGGAATCTGTGTCAAAACTTTGTTAGGAATTATGTGATCCTTAGTAGATGCAAGTAATGGAGATCGGGCATGAAGTTATTTCTAGAGGTTGGACACATACAACGTTTAGCTCAGTTCTGGGCATCTTTGAAATACCTATACAAACTTGTTCCTACATAGTAACTTGCAACTTTGAATGAGAATGTGCTTGCTTACAGCAACGTGCTATATGTTCTGAATGCCCGAAGTGGGAATCTGTGTCAAAACTTTGTTAGGAATTATGTGATCCTTACTAGCTGGAAGTAAGGGAGATGGGGCATGAAGTTATTTCTAGGAGTTGGAGACATACCAAGTTTAGCTCAGTTCTGGGCGTCTTTGAAATACCTATACAAACTTGTTCCTACATAGTAACTTGCAACTTTGAATGAGAATGTGCTTGCTTACAGCAACGTGCTATATGCTCTGAATGCCCGAATTGGGAATCTGTGTCAAAACTTTGTTAGGAATTATGTGATCCTTACTAGCTGTAAGTAAGGGAGATGGGGCATGAAGTTATTTCTAGGAGTTGGAGACATACCAAGTTTAGCTCAGTTCTGGGCATCTTTGAAATACCTACACAAACTTGTTCCTACATAGTAACTTGCATCTTTGAATGAGAATGTGCTTGCTTACAGCAACGTGCTATATGTTCTGAATGCCCGAATTGGGAATCTCTGTTCAAAACTTTGTTAGGAATTATGTGATCCTTACTAGCTGGAAGTAAGGGAGATGGGGCATGAAGTTATTTCTAGGAGTTGGACACATACCAAGTTTAGCTCAGTTCTGGGCATCTTTGAAATACCTATACAAACTTGTTCCTTCATAGTAACTTGCAACTGTGAATGAGAATGTGCTTGCTTACAGCAACGTGCTATATGTTCTGAATGCCCGAATTGGGAATCTGTGTCAAAACTTTGTTAGGAATTATGTGATCCTTACTAGCTGGAAGTAAGGGAGTTGGGGCATGAAGTTATTTCTAGGAGTTGGAGACATACCAAGTTTAGCTCAGTTCTGGGCATCTTTGAAATACCTATACAAACTTGTTCCTACATAGTAACTTGCAACTTTGAATGAGAATGTGTTTGCTTACAGCATTGTGCTATATGTTCTGAATGCCCGAATTGGGAATCTGTGTCAAAACTTTGTTAGGAATTATGTGATCCTTACTAGCTGGAAGTAAGGGAGATGGGGCATGAAGTTATTTCTAGGAGTTGGACACATACCAAGTTTAGCTCAGTTCTGGGCATCTTTGAAATACCTATACAAACTTGTTCCTACATAGTAACTTGTAACTTTGAATGAGAATGTGCTTGCTCACAGCATCGTGCTATATGTTCTGAATGCCCGAAGTGGGAATCTGTGTCAAAACTTTGTTAGGAATTATGTGATCCTTACTAGCTGGAAGTAAGGGAGATGGGGCATGAAGATATTTCTAGGAGTTGGAGACATACCAAGTTTAGCTCAGTTCTGGGCATCTTTGAAATACCTATACAAACTTGTTCCTACATAGTAACTTGCAACTTTGAATGAGAATGTGCTTGCTTACAGCAACGTGCTATATGTTCTGAATGCCCGAATTGGGAATCTGTGTCAAAACTTTGTTAGGAATTATGTGATCCTTACTAGCTGGAAGTAAGGGAGATGGGGCATGAAGTTATTTCTAGGAGTTGGAGACATACCTATTTAGCTCAGTTCTGGGCATCTTTGAAATACCTATACAAACTTGTTCCTACATAGTAACTTGCTACTTGGAATGAGAATGTGCTTGCTTACAGCAACGTGCTATATGTTCTGAATGCCCGAATTGGGAATCTGCATTCAAAACTTTGTTAGGAATTATGTGATCCTTACTAGCTGGAAGTAAGGGAGTTGGGGCATGAAGTTATTTCTAGGAGTTGGAGACATACCAAGTTTGGCTCAGTTCTGGGCATCTTTGAAATACCTATACAAACTTGTTCCTACATAGTAACTTGCAACTTTGAATGAGAATGTGCTTGCTTACAGCAACGTGCTATATGTTCTGAATGCCCGAATTGGGAATATGTGTCAAAACTTTGTTAGGAATTATGTGATCCTTACTAGCTGGAAGTAAGGGTGATGGGGCATGCAGTTATTTCTAGGAGTTGGAGACATACAACGTTTAGCTCAGTTCTGGGCATCCTTGAAATACCTTTACAAACTTGTTCCTACATAGTAACTTGCAACTTTGAATGAGAATGTGCTTGCTTACAGCAACGTGCTATATGTTCTGAATGCCCGAATTGGGAATCTGTGTCAAAACTTTGTTAGGAATTATGTGATCCTTACTAGCGGGAAGTATGGGAGATGGGGCATGAAGTTATTTCTAGGAGTTGGACACATACCAAGTTTAGCTCAGTTCTGGACATCTTTGAAATACCTATACAAACTTGTTCCTACATAGTAACTTGCCACTTTGAATGAGAATGTGCTTGCTTACAGCAACGTGCTATATGTTCTGAATGCCCGAATTGGGAATCTGTGTAAAACTTTGTTAGGAATTATGTGATCCTTACTAGCTGGAAGTAAGGGAATTGGGGCATGAAGTTATTTCTAGGAGTTGGACACATACCAAGTTTAACTCAGTTCTCGGCATCTTTGAAATACCTATACAAACTTGTTCCTACATAGTAACTTGCAACTTTGAATGAGAATGTGCTTGCTTACAGCAACGTGCTATATGTTCTGAATGCCCGACTTGGGAATCTGTGTCAAAACTTTTTTAGGAATTATGTGATCCTTACTAGATGGAAGTAATGGAGATCGGGCATGAAGTTATTTCTAGAGGTTGGACACCTACAACGTTTAGCTCAGTTTTGAGCATCTTTGAAATACCTATACAAATTTGTTCCTACATAGTAACTTGCAACTTTGAATGAGAATGTGCTTGCTTACAGCATTGTGCTATATGTTCTGAATGCCCGAATTGGGAATCTGTGTCAAAACTTTGTTAGGAATTATGTGATCCTTACTAGATGGAAGTAAGGGAGATGGGGCATGAAGTTATTTCTAGGAGTTGCAGACATACAACGTTTAGCTCAGTTCTGGGCATCTTTGAAATACCTATACAAACTTGTTCCTACATAGTAACTTGCAACTTTGAATGAGAATGTGCTTGCTTACAGCATTGTGCTATATGTTCTGAATGCCCGAATTGGGAATCTGTGTCAAAACTTTGTTAGGAATTATGTGATCCTTACCAGATGGAAGTAAGGGAGATGGGGCATGAAGTTATTTCTAGGAGTTGGAGACATACCAAGTTTAGCTCAGTTCTGGGCATCTTTGAAATACCTATACAAACTTGTTCCTACATAGTAACTTGCAACTTTGAATGAGAATGTGCTTGCTTACAGCAACGTGCTATATGTTCTGAATGCCCGAATTGGGAATCTGTGTCAAATCTTTGTTAGGAATTATGTGATCCTTACAAGCTGGAAGTAAGGGAGTTGGGGCATGAAGTTATTTCCAGGAGCTGGAGACATACAACGTTTAGCTCCGTTCTGGGCATCTTTGAAATACCTATACAAACTTGTTCCTACATAGTAACTTGCAACTTTGAATGAGAATGTGCTTGCTTACAGCAACGTGCTATATGTTCTGAATGCCCGAAGTGGGAATCTATGTCAAAACTTTGTTAGGAATTATGTGATCCTTACTAGCTGGAAGTAAGGGAGATGGGGCATGAAGTTATTTCTAGGAGTTGGAGACATACCAAGTTTAGCTCAGTACTGGGCATCTTTGAAATACCTATACAAACTTGTTCCTACATAGTAACTTGCAACTTTGAATGAGAATGTGCTTGCTTACAGCAACGTGCTATATGTTCTGAATGCCCGAATTGGGAATCTGTGTCAAATCTTTGTTAGAAATTATGTGATCCTTACAAGCTGGAAGTAAGGGAGTTGGGGCATGAAGTTATTTCTAGGAGCTGGAGACATACAACGTTTAGCTCAGTTCTGGGCATCTTTGAAATACCTATACAAACTTGTTCCTTCATAGTAACTTGCAACTGTGAATGAGAATGTGCTTGCTTACAGCAACGTGCTATATGTTCTGAATGCCCGAATTGGGAATCTGTGTCAAAACTTTGTTAGGAATTATGTGATCCTTACTAGCTGGAAGTAAGGGAGTTGGGGCATGAAGTTATTTCTAGGAGTTGGAGACATACCAAGTTTAGCTCAGTTCTGGGCATCTTTGAAATACCTATACAAACTTGTTCCTACATAGTAACTTGCAACTTTGAATGAGAATGTGTTTGCTTACAGCATTGTGCTATATGTTCTGAATGCCCGAATTGGGAATCTGTGTCAAAACTTTGTTAGGAATTATGTGATCCTTACTAGCTGGAAGTAAGGGAGATGGGGCATGAAGTTATTTCTAGGAGTTGGACACATACCAAGTTTAGCTCAGTTCTGGGCATCTTTGAAATACCTATACAAACTTGTTCCTACATAGTAACTTGCAACTTTGAATGAGAATGTGCTTGCTCACAGCAACGTGCTATATGTTCTGAATGCCCGAAGTGGGAATCTGTGTCAAAACTTTGTTAGGAATTATGTGATCCTTACTAGCTGGAAGTAAGGGAGATGGGGCATGAAGATATTTCTAGGAGTTGGAGACATACCAAGTTTAGCTCAGTTCTGGGCATCTTTGAAATACCTATACAAACTTGTTCCTACATAGTAACTTGCAACTTTGAATGAGAATGTGCTTGCTTACAGCAACGTGCTATATGTTCTGAATGCCCGAATTGGGAATCTGTGTCAAAACTTTGTTAGGAATTATGTGATCCTTACTAGCTGGAAGTAATGGAGATGGGGCATGAAGTTATTTCTAGCAGTTGGAGACATACCTATTTAGCTCAGTTCTGGGCATCTTTGAAATACCTATACAAACTTGTTCCTACATAGTAACTTGCTACTTGGAATGAGAATGTGCTTGCTTACAGCAACGTGCTATATGTTCTGAATGCCCGAATTGGGAATCTGCATTCAAAACTTTGTTAGGAATTATGTGATCCTTACTAGCTGGAAGTAAGGGAGATGGGGCATGAAGTTATTTCTGGAGGTTGGACTCATACAACGTTTAGCTCAGTTCTGGGCATCTTTGAAATACCTATACAAACTTGTTCCTACATAGTAACTTGCAACTGTGAATGAGAATGTGCTTGCTTACAGCAACGTGCTATATGTTCTGAATGCCCGAATTCGGAATCTGTGTCAAAACTTTGTTAGGAATTATGTGATCCTTACTAGCTGGAAGTAAGGGAGTTGGGGCATGAAGTTATTTCTAGGAGTTGGAGACATACCAAGTTTGGCTCAGTTCTGGGCATCTTTGAAATACCTATACAAACTTGTTCCTACATAGTAACTTGCAACTTTGAATGAGAATGTGCTTGCTTACAGCAACGTGCTATATGTTCTGAATGCCCGAATTGGGAATCTGTGTCAAAACTTTGTTAGGAATTATGTGATCCTTACTAGCTGGAAGTAAGGGTGATGGGGCATGCAGTTATTTCTAGGAGTTGGAGACATACAACGTTTAGCTCAGTTCTGGGCATCCTTGAAATACCTTTACAAACTTGTTCCTACATAGTAACTTGCAACTTTGAATGAGAATGTGCTTGCTTACAGCAACGTGCTATATGTTCTGAATGCCCGAATTGGGAATCTGTGTCAAAACTTTGTTAGGAATTATGTGATCCTTACTAGCTGGAAGTATTGGAGATGGGGCATGAAGTTATTTCTAGGAGTTGGACACATACCAAGTTTAGCTCAGTTCTGGACATCTTTGAAATACCTATACAAACTTGTTCCTACATAGTAACTTGCAACTTTGAATGAGAATGTGCTTGCTTACAGCAACGTGCTATATGTTCTGAATGCCCGAATTGGGAATCTGTGTAAAACTTTGTTAGGAATTATGTGATCCTTACTAGCTGGAAGTAAGGGAATTGGGGCATGAAGTTATTTCTAGGAGTTGGACACATACCAAGTTTAACTCAGTTCTCGGCATCTTTGAAATACCTATACAAACTTGTTCCTACATAGTAACTTGCAACTTTGAATGAGAATGTGCTTGCTTACAGCAACGTGCTATATGTTCTGAATGCCCGACTTGGGAATCTGTGTCAAAACTTTTTTAGGAATTATGTGATCCTTACTAGATGGAAGTAATGGAGATCGGGCATGAAGTTATTTCTAGAGGTTGGACACATACAACGTTTAGCTCAGTTTTGAGCATCTTTGAAATACCTATACAAATTTGTTCCTACATAGTAACTTGCAACTTTGAATGAGAATGTGCTTGCTTACAGCATTGTGCTATATGTTCTGAATGCCCGAATTGGGAATCTGTGTCAAAACTTTGTTAGGAATTATGTGATCCTTACTAGATGGAAGTAAGGGAGATGGGGCATGAAGTTATTTCTAGGAGTTGCAGACATACAACGTTTAGCTCAGTTCTGGGCATCTTTGAAATACCTATACAAACTTGTTCCTACATAGTAACTTGCAACTTTGAATGAGAATGTGCTTGCTTACAGCATTGTGCTATATGTTCTGAATGCCCGAATTGGGAATCTGTGTCAAATCTTTGTTAGGAATTATGTGATCCTTACCAGATGGAAGTAAGGGAGATGGGGCATGAAGTTATTTCTAGGAGTTGGAGACATACCAAGTTTAGCTCAGTTCTGGGCATCTTTGAAATACCTATACAAACTTGTTCCTACATAGTAACTTGCAACTTTGAATGAGAATGTGCTTGCTTACAGCAACGTGCTATATGTTCTGAATGCCCGAATTGGGAATCTGTGTCAAATCTTTGTTAGGAATTATGTGATCCTTACAAGCTGGAAGTAAGGGAGTTGGGGCATGAAGTTATTTCCAGGAGCTGGAGACATACAACGTTTAGCTCAGTTCTGGGCATCTTTGAAATACCTATACAAACTTGTTCCTACATAGTAACTTGCAACTTTGAATGAGAATGTGCTTGCTTACAGCAACGTGCTATATGTTCTGAATGCCCGAAGTGGGAATCTATGTCAAAACTTTGTTAGGAATTATGTGATCCTTACTAGCTGGAAGTAAGGGAGATGGGGCATGAAGTTATTTCTAGGAGTTGGAGACATACCAAGTTTAGCTCAGTTCTGGGCATCTTTGAAATACCTATACAAACTTGTTCCTACATAGTAACTTGCAACTTTGAATGAGAATGTGCTTGCTTACAGCAACGTGCTATATGTTCTGAATGCCCGAATTGGGAATCTGTGTCAAATCTTTGTTAGAAATTATGTGATCCTTACAAGCTGGAAGTAAGGGAGTTGGGGCATGAAGTTATTTCTAGGAGCTGGAGACATACAACGTTTAGCTCAGTTCTGGGCATCTTTGAAATACCTATACAAACTTGTTCCTACATAGTAATTTGCAATTTTGAATGAGAATGTGCTTGCTTACAGCAACGTGCTATATGTTCTGAATGCCCGAAGAGGGAATCTGTGTCAAAACTTTGTTAGGAATTATGTGATCCTTACTAGCTGGAAGTAAGGGAGATGGGGCATGAAGATATTTCTAGGAGTTGGAGACATACCAAGTTTAGCTCAGTTCTGGGCATCTTTGAAATACCTATACAAACTTGTTCCTACATAGTAACTTGCAACTTTGAATGAGAATGTGCTTGCTTACAGCAACGTGCTATATGTTCTGAATGCCCGAATTGGGAATCTGTGTCAAAACTTTGTTAGGAATTATGTGATCCTTACTAGCTGGAAGTAATGGAGATGGGGCATGAAGTTATTTCTAGGAGTTGGAGACATACCAAGTTTAGCTCAGTTCTGGGCATCTTTGAAATACCTATACAAACTTGTTCCTACATAGTAACTTGCATCTTTGAATGAGAATGTGCTTGCTTACAGCAACGTGCTATATGTTCTGAATGCCCGAATTGGGAATCTGCGTTCAAAACTTTGTTAGGAATTATGTGATCCTTACTAGCTGGAAGTAAAGGAGATGGGTTATGAAGTTATTTCTAGAGGTTGGACTCATACAACGTTTAGCTCAGTTCTGGGCATCTTTGAAATACCTATACAAACTTGTTCCTACATAGTAACTTCAACTTTGAATGAGAATGTGCTTGCTTACAGCAACGTGCTATATGTTCTGAATGCCCGAATTCGGAATCTGTGTCAAAACTTTTTTAGGAATTATGTGATCCTTACTAGCTGGAAGTAAGGGAGTTGGGGCATGAAGTTATTTCTAGGAGTTGGAGACATACCAAGTTTAGCTCAGTTCTGGGCATCTTTGAAATACCTATACAAACTTGTTCCTACATAGTAACTTGCAACTTTGAATGAGAATGTGCTTGCTTACAGCAACGTGCTATATGTTCTGAATGCCCGAATTGGGAATCTGTGTCAAAACTTTGTTAGGAATTATGTGATCCTTACTAGCTGGAAGTAAGGGTGATGGGGCATGCAGTTATTTCTAGGAATTGGAGACATACAACGTTTAGCTCAGTTCTGGGCATCTTTGAAATACCTTTACAAACTTGTTCCTACATAGTAACTTGCAACTTTGAATGAGAATGTGCTTGCTTACAGCAACGTGCTATATGTTCTGAATGCCCGAATTGGGAATCTGTGTCAAAACTTTGTTAGAAATTATGTGATCCTTACTAGCTGGAAGTAAGGGAGATGGGGCATGAAGTTATTTCTGGGAGTTGGAGACATACAACGTTAAGCTCAGTTCTGGGCATCTTTGAAATACCTATACAAACTTGTTCCTACATAGTAACTTGCAACTTTGAATGAGAATGTGCTTGCTTACAGCAACGTGCTACATGTTCTGAATGCCCGAATTGGGAATCTGTGTCAAAACTTTGTTAGGAATTATGTGATCCTTACTAGCTGGAAGTATGGGAGATGGGGCATGAAGTTATTTCTAGGAGTTGGACACATACCAAGTTTAGCTCAGTTCTGGACATCTTTGAAATACCTATACAAACTTGTTCCTACATAGTAACTTGCAACTTTAAATGAGAATGTGCTTGCTTACAGCAACGTGCTATATGTTCTGAATGCCCGAATTGGGAATCTGTGTAAATCTTTGTTAGGAATTATGTGATCCTTACTAGCTGGAAGTAAGGGAATTGGGGCATGAAGTTATTTCTAGGAGTTGGACACATACCAAGTTTAACTCAGTTCTGGGCATCTTTGAAATACCTATACAAACTTGTTCCTACATAGTAACTTGCAACTTTGAATGAGAATGTGCTTGCTTACAGCAACGTGCTATATGTTCTGAATGCCCGAATTGGGAATCTGTGTCAAAACTTTTTTAGGAATTATGTGATCCTTACTAGATGGAAGTAATGGAGATCGGGCATGAAGTTATTTCTAGAGGTTGGACACATACAACGTTTAGCTCAGTTTTGAGCATCTTTGAAATACCTATACAAACTTGTTCCTACATAGTAACTTGCAACTTTGAATGAGAATGTGCTTGCTTACAGCATTGTGCTATATGTTCTGAATGACCGAATTGGGAATCTGTGTCAAAACTTTGTTAGGAATTATGTGATCCTTACTAGATGGAAGTAAGGGAGATGGGGCATGAAGTTATTTCTAGGAGTTGCAGACATACAACGTTTAGTTCAGTTCTGGGCATCTTTGAAATACCTATACAAACTTGTTCCTACATAGTAACTTGCAACTTTGAATGAGAATGTGCTTGCTTACAGCAACGTGCTATATGTTCTGAATGCCCGAATTGGGAATCTGTGTCCAAACTTTGTTAGGAATTATGTGATCCTTACTAGCTGTAAGTAAGGGAGATGGGGCATGAAGTTATTTCTAGGAGTTGGACACATACCAAGTTTAGCTCAGTTCTGGGCATCTTTGAAATACCTATACAAACTTGTTCCTACATAGTAACTTGCAACTGTGAATGAGAATGTGCTTGCTTACAGCAACGTGCTATATGTTCTGAATGCCCGAATTGGGAATCTGTGTCAAAACGTTGTTAGGAATTATGTGAACCTTACTAGATGGAAGTAATGGAGATCGGGCATGAAGTTATATCTAGAGGTTGGACATATACAACGTTTAGCTCAGTTCTGGGCATCTTTGAAATACCTATACAAACTTCTTCCTACATAGTAACTTGCAACTTTGAATGAGAATGTGCTTGCTTACAGCATTGTGCTATATGTTCTGAATGCCCGAATTGGGAATCTGTGCCAAAACTTTGTTAGGAATTATGTGATCCTTACTAGATGGAAGTAAGGGAGATGGGGCATGAAGTTATTTCTAGGAATTGGAGACATACAACGTTTAGGTCAGTTCTGGGCATCTTTGAAATACCTATACAAACTTGTTCCTACATAGTAACTTGCAACTGTGAATGAGAATGTGCTTGCTTACAGCAACGTGCTATATGTTCTGAATGCCCGAATTGGGAATCTGTGTCAAAACTTTGTTAGGAATTATGTGATCCTTAGTAGATGCAAGTAATGGAGATCGGGCATGAAGTTATTTCTAGAGGTTGGACACATACAACGTTTAGCTCAGTTCTGGGCATCTTTGAAATACCTATACAAACTTGTTCCTACATAGTAACTTGCAACTTTGAATGAGAATGTGCTTGCTTACAGCAACGTGCTATATGTTCTGAATGCCCGAAGTGGGAATCTGTGTCAAAACTTTGTTAGGAATTATGTGATCCTTACTAGCTGGAAGTAAGGGAGATGGGGCATGAAGTTATTTCTAGGAGTTGGAGACATACCAAGTTTAGCTCAGTTCTGGGCGTCTTTGAAATACCTATACAAACTTGTTCCTACATAGTAACTTGCAACTTTGAATGAGAATGTGCTTGCTTACAGCAACGTGCTATATGGTCTGAATGCCCGAATTGGGAATCTGTGTCAAAACTTTGTTAGGAATTATGTGATCCTTACTAGCTGTAAGTAAGGGAGATGGGGCATGAAGATATTTCTAGGAGTTGGAGACATACCAAGTTTAGCTCAGTTCTGGGCATCTTTGAAATACCTATACAAACTTGTTCCTACATAGTAACTTGCATCTTTGAATGAGAATGTGCTTGCTTACAGCAACGTGCTATATGTTCTGAATGCCCGAATTGGGAATCTGTGTTCAAAACTTTGTTAGGAATTATGTGATCCTTACTAGCTGGAAGTAAGGGAGATGGGGCATGAAGTTATTTCTAGGAGTTGGACACATACCAAGTTTAGCTCAGTTCTGGGCATCTTTGAAATACCTATACAAACTTGTTCCTACATAGTAACTTGCAACTGTGAATGAGAATGTGCTTGCTTACAGCAACGTGCTATATGTTCTGAATGCCCGAATTGGGAATCTGTGTCAAAACTTTGTTAGGAATTATGTGATCCTTACTAGCTGGAAGTAAGGGAGTTGGGGCATGAAGTTATTTCTAGGAGTTGGAGACATACCAAGTTTAGCTCAGTTCTGGGCATCATTGAAATACCTATACAAACTTGTTCCTACATAGTAACTTGCAACTTTGAATGAGAATGTGTTTGCTTACAGCATTGTGCTACATGATCTGAATGCCCGAATTGGGAATCTGTGTCAAAACTTTGTTAGGAATTATGTGATCCTTACTAGCTGGAAGTAAGGGAGATGGGGCATGAAGTTATTTCTAGGAGTTGGAGACATACAACGTTTAGCTCAGTTCTGGGCATCTTTGAAATACCTATACAAACTTGATCCTACATAGTAACTTGCAACTTTGAATGAGAATGTGCTTGCTCACAGCAACGTGCTATATGTTCTGAATGCCCGAAGTGGGAATCTGTGTCAAAACTTTGTTAGGAATTATGTGATCCTTACTAGCTGGAAGTAAGGGAGATGGGGCATGAAGATATTTCTAGGAGTTGGAGACATACCAAGTTTAGCTCAGTTCTGGGCATCTTTGAAATACCTATACAAACTTGTTCCTACATAGTAACTTGCTACTTGGAATGAGAATGTGCTTGCTTACAGCAACGTGCTATATGTTCTGAATGCCCGAATTGGGAATCTGCATTCAAAACTTTGTTAGGAATTATGTGATCCTTACTAGCTGGAAGTAAGGGAGATGGGGCATGAAGTTATTTCTAGAGGTTGGACTCATACAACGTTTAGCTCAGTTCTGGGCATCTTTGAAATACCTATACAAACTTGTTCCTACATAGTAACTTGCAACTGTGAATGAGAATGTGCTTGCTTACAGCAACGTGCTATATGTTCTGAATGCCCGAATTCGGTATCTGTGTCAAAACTTTGTTAGGAATTATGTGATCCTTACTAGCTGGAAGTAAGGGAGTTGGGGCATGAAGTTATTTCTAGGAGTTGGAGACATACCAAGTTTAGCTCAGTTCTGGGCATCTTTGAAATACCTATACAAACTTGTTCCTACATAGTAACTTGCAACTTTGAATGAGAATGTGCTTGCTTACAGCAACGTGCGATATGTTCTGAATGCCCGAATTGGGAATCGGTGTCAAAACTTTGTTAGGAATTATGTGATCCTTACTAGCTGGAATTAAGGGTGATGGGGCATGCAGTTATTTCTAGGAGTTGGAGACATACAACGTTTAGCTCAGTTCTGGGCATCGTTGAAATACCTTTACAAACTTGTTCCTACATAGTAACTTGCAACTTTGAATGAGAATGTGCTTGCTTACAGCAACGTGCTATATGTTCTGAATGCCCGAATTGGGAATCTGTGTCAAAACTTTGTTAGAAATTATGTGATCCTTACTAGATGGAAGTAAGGGAGATGGGGCATGAAGTTATTTCTGGGAGTTGGAGACATACAACGTTAAGCTCAGTTCTGGGCATCTTTGAAATACCTATACAAACTTGTTCCTACATAGTAACTTGCAACTTTGAATGAGAATGTGCTTGCTTACAGCAACGTGCTACATGTTCTGAATGCCCGAATGGGGAATCTGTGTCAAAACTTTGTTAGGAATTATGTGATCCTTACTAGCTGGAAGTATGGGAGATGGGGCATGAAGTTATTTCTAGGAGTTGGACACATACCAAGTTTAGCTCAGTTCTGGACATCTTTGAAATACCTATACAAACTTGTTCCTACATAGTTACTTGCAACTTTCAATGAGAATGTGCTTGCTTACAGCAACGTGCTATATGTTCTGAATGCCCGAATTGGGAATCTGTGTCAAATCATTGTTAGGAATTATGTGAAACTTACAAGCTGGAAGTAAGGGAGTTGGGGCATGAAGTTATTTCTATGAGCTGGAGACATACAACGTTTAGCTCAGTTCTGGGCATCTTTGAAATACCTATACAAACTTGTTCCTACATAGTAACTTGCAACTTTGAATGAGAATGTGCTTGCTTACAGCAACGTGCTATATGTTCTGAATGCCCGAAGTGGGAATCTGTGTCAAAACATTGTTAGGAATTATGTGATCCTTACTAGCTGGAAGTAAGGGAGATGGGGCTTGAAGTTATTTCTAGGAGTTGGAGACATACCAAGTTTAGCTCAGTTCTGGGCATCTTTGAAATACCTATACAAACTTGTTCCTACATAGTAACTTGCATCTTTGAATGAGAATGTGCTTGCTTACAGCAACGTGCTATATGTTCTGAATGCCCGAATTGGGAATCTGCGTTCAAAACTTTGTTAGGAATAATGTGATCCTTACTAGCTGGAAGTAAGGGAGATGGGTTATGAAGTTATTTCTAGAGGTTGGACTCATACAACGTTTAGCTCAGTTCTGGGCATCTTTGAAATACCTATACAAACTTGTTCCTACATAGTAACTTGCAACTTTGAATGAGAATGTGCTTGCTCACAGCAACGTGCTATATGTTCTGAATGCCCGAATTCGGAATCTGTGTCAAAACTTTTTTAGGAATTATGTGATCCTTACTAGCTGGAAGTAAGGGAGTTGGGGCATGAAGTTATTTCTAGGAGTTGGAGACATACCAAGTTTAGCTCAGTTCTGGGCATCTTTGAAATACCTATACAAACTTGTTCCTACATAGTAACTTGCAACTTTGAATGAGAATGTGCTTGCTTACAGCAACGTGCTATATGTTCTGAATGCCCGAATTGGGAATCTGAGTCAAAACTTTGTTAGGAATTATGTGATCCTTACTAGCTGGAAGTAAGGGTGATGGGGCATGCAGTTATTTCTAGGAGTTGGAGACATACAACGTTTAACTCAGTTCTGGGCATGTTTGAAATACCTTTACAAACTTGTTCCTACATAGTAACTTGCAACTTTGAATGAGAATGTGCTTGCTTACAGCAACGTGCTATATGTTCTGAATGCCCGAATTGGGAATCTGTGTCAAAACTTTGTTAGAAATTATGTGATCTCTACTAGATGGAAGTAAGTGAGATGGGGCATGAAGTTATTTCTGGGAGTTGGAGACATACAACGTTAAGCTCAGTTCTGGGCATCTTTGAAATACCTATACAAACTTGTTCCTACATAGTAACTTGCAACTTTGAATGAGAATGTGCTTGCTTACAGCAACGTGCTACATGTTCTGAATGCCCCAAAAGGGAATCTGTGTCAAAACTTTGTTAGGAATTTTGTGATCCTTACTAGCTGGAAGTATGGGAGATGGGGCATGAAGTTATTTCTAGAGGTTGGACACATACCAAGTTTAGCTCAGTTCTGGACATCTTTGAAATACCTATGCAAACTTGTTCCTACATAGTAACTTGCAACTTTGAATGAGAATGTGCTTGCTTACAGCAACGTGCTATATGTTCTGAATGCCCGAATTGGGAATCTGTGTCAAAACTTTGTTAGGAATTATGTGATCCTTACTAGCTGGAAATAAGGGAATTGGGGCATGAAGTTATTTCTAAGAGTTGGACAAATACCAAGTTTAACTCAGTTCTGGGCATCTTTGAAATTCCTATACAAACTTGTTCCTACATAGTAACTTGCAACTTTGAATGAGAATGTGCTTGCTTACAGCAACGTGCTATATGTTCTGAATGCCCGTATTGGGAATCTGTGTCAAATCTTTGTTAGGAATTATGTGATCCTTACTAGATGGAAGTAATGGAGATCGGGCATGAAGTTATTTCTAGAGGTTGGACACATACAACGTTTAGCTCAGTTCTGGGCATCTTTGAAATACCTATACAAACTTGTTCCTACATAGTAACTTGCAACTTTGAATGAGAATGTGCTTGCTTACAGCATTGTGCTATATGTTCTGAATGCCCGAATTGGGAATCAGTGTCAAAACTTTGTTAGGAATTATGTGATCCTTACTAGATGGATGTAAGGGAGATGGGGCATGAAGTTATTTCTAGGAGTTGGAGACATACAAGGTTTAGCTCAGTTCTGGGCATCTTTGAAATACCTATACAAACTTGTTCCTACATAGTAACTTGCAACTTTGAATGAGAATGTGCTTGCTTACAGCAACGTGCTATATGTTCTGAATGCCCGAATTGGGAATCTGTGTCAAATCTTTGTTAGGAATTATGTGATCCTTAAAAGCTGGAAGTAAGGGATTTGGGGCATGAAGTTATTTCTAGGAGCTGGAGACATACAACGTTTATCTCAGTTCTGGGCATCTTTGAAATACCTATACAAACTTGTTCCTATATAGTAACTTGCAACTTTGAATGAGAATGTGCTTGCTTACAGCAACGTGCTATATGTTCTGAATGCCCGAAGTGGCAATCTGTGTCAAAACTTTGTTAGGAATTATGTGATCCTTACTAGCTGGAAGTAAGGGAGATGTGGCATGAAGTTATTTCTAGGAGTTGGAGACATACCAAGTTTAGCTCAGTTCTGGGCATCTTTGAAATACCTATACAAACTTGTTCCTACATAGTAACTTGCAACTTTGAATGAGAATGTGCTTGCTTACAGCAACGTGCTATATGTTCTGAATGCCCGAATTGGGAATCTGTGTCAAATCTTTGTTAGAAATTATGTGATCCTTACAAGCTGGAAGTAAGGGAGTTGTGGAATGAAGTTATTTCTAGGAGCTGGAGACATACAACGTTTAGCTCAGTTCTGGGCATCTTTGAAATACCTATACAAACTTGTTCCTACATAGTAACTTGTAACTTTGAATGAGAATGTGCTTGCTTACAGCAACGTGCTATATGTTCTGAATGCCCGAAGTGGGAATCTGTGTCAAAACTTTGTTTGGAATTATGTGATCCTTACAAGCTGGAAGTAAGGGAGATGGGGCATGAAGATATTTCTAGGAGTTGGAGACATACCAAGTTTAGCTCAGTTCTGGGCATCTTTGAAATACCTATACAAACTTTTTCCTACATAGTAACTTGCAACTTTGAATGAGAATGTGCTTGCTTACAGCAACGTGCTATATGTTCTGAATGCCCGAATTGGGAATCTGTGTCAAAACTTTGTTAGGAATTATGTGATCCTTACTAGCTGGAAGTAATGGAGATGGGGCATGAAGTTATTTCTAGGAGTTGGAGACATACCAAGTTTAGCTCAGTTCTGGGCATCTTTGAAATACCTATACAAACTTGTTCCTACATAGTAACTTGCATCTTTGAATGAGAATGTGCTTGCTTACAGCAACGTGCTATATGTTCTGAATGCCCGAATTGGGAATCTGCGTTCAAAACTTTGTTAGGAATTATGTGATCCTTACTAGCTGGAAGTAAGGGAGATGGGGCATGAAGTTATTTCTAGAGGTTGGACTCATACAACGTTTAGCTCAGTTCTGGGCATCTTTGAAATACCTATACAAACTTGTTCCTACATAGTAACTTGCAACTTTGAATGAGAATGTGCTTACTTACAGCAACGTGCTATATGTTCTGAATGCCCGAATTCGGAATCTGTGTCAAAACTTTTTTAGGAATTATGTGATCCTTACTAGCTGGAAGTAAGGGAGTTGGGGCATGAAGTTATTTCTAGGAGTTGGAGACATACCAAGTTTAGCTCAGTTCTGGGCATCTTTGAAATACCTATACAAACTTGTTCCTACATAGTAACTTGCAACTTTGAATGAGAATGTGCTTGCTTACAGCAACGTGCTATATGTTCTGAATGCCCGAATTGGGAATCTGTGTCAAAACTTTTTTAGGAATTATGTGATCCTTACTAGCTGGAAGTAAGGGTGATGGGGCATGCAGTTATTTCTAGGAGTTTGAGACATACAACGTTTAACTCAGTTCTGGGCATCTTTGAAATACCTTTACAAACTTGTTCCTACATAGTAATTTGCAACTTAGAATGAGAATGTGCTTGCTTACAGCAACGTGCTATATGTTCTGAATGCCCGAATTGGGAATCTGTGTCAAAACTTTGTTAGAAATTATGTGATCTCTACTAGATGGAAGTAAGGGAGATGGGGAATGAAGTTATTTCTGGGAGTTGGAGACATACAATGTTAAGCTCAGTTCTGGGCATCTTTGAAATACCTATACAAACTTGTTCCTACATAGTAACTTGCAACTTTGAATGAGAATGTGCTTGCTTACAGCAACGTGCTACATGTTCTGAATGCCCGAAAAGGGAATCTGTGTCAAAACTTTGTTAGGAATTTTGTGATCCTTACTAGCTGGAAGTATGGGAGATGGGGCATGAAGTTATTTCTAGAGGTTGGACACATACCAAGTTTAGCTCAGTTCTGGACATCTTTGAAATACCTATACAAACTTGTTCCTACATAGTAACTTGCAACTTTGAATGAGAATGTACTTGCTTACAGCAACGTGCTATATGTTCTGAATGCCCGAATTGGGAATCTGTGTCAAAACTTTGTTAGGAATTATGTGATCCTTACTAGCTGGAAGTAAGGGAATTGGGGCATGAAGTTATTTCTAAGAGTTGGACACATACCAAGTTTAACTCAGTTCTGAGCATTTTTGAAATACCTATACAAACTTGTTCCTACATAGTAACTTGCAACTTTGAATGAGAATGTGCTTGCTTACAGCAACGTGCTATATGTTCTGAATGCCCGAAATGGGAATCTGTGTCAAAACTTTGTTAGGAATTATGTGATCCTTAGTAGCTGGAAGTAAGGGAATTGGGGCATGAAGTTATTTCTAAGAGTTGGACACATACCAAGTTTAACTCAGTTCTGGGCATCTTTGAAATTCCTATACAAACTTGTTCCTACATAGTAACTTGCAACTTTGAATGAGAATGTGCTTGCTTACAGCAACGTGCTATATGTTCTGAATGCCCGAATTGGGAATCTGTGTCAAAACTTTGTTAGAAATTATGTGATCTCTACTAGATGGAAGTAAGGGAGATGGGGCATGAAGTTATTTCTGGGAGTTGGAGACATACAATGTTAAGCTCAGTTCTGGGCATCTTTGAAATTCCTATACAAACTTGTTCCTACATAGTAACTTGCAACTTTGAATGAGAATGTGCTTGCTTACAGCAACGTGCTATATGTTCTGAATGCCCGAATTGGGAATCTGTGTCAAAACTTTGTTAGGAATTATGTGATCCTTACTAGCTGGAAGTAAGGGAATTGGGGCTTGAAGTTATTTCTAAGAGTTGGACACATACCAAGTTTAACTCAGTTCTGGGCATCTTTGAAATTCCTATACAAACTTGTTCCTACATAGTAACTTGCAACTTTGAATGAGAATGTGCTTGCTTACAGCAACGTGCTATATGTTCTGAATGCCCGAATTGGGAATCTGTGTCAAATCTTTGTTAGGAATTATGTGATCCTTACTAGATGGAAGTAATGGAGATCGGGCATGAAGTTATTTCTAGAGGTTGGACACATACAACGTTTAGCTCAGTTCTGGGCATCTTTGAAATACCTATACAAACTTGTTCCTACATAGTAACTTGCAACTTTGAATGAGAATGTGCTTGCTTACAGCATTGTGCTATATGTTCTGAATGCCCGAATTGGGAATCAGTGTCAAAACTTTGTTAGGAATTATGTGATCCTTACTAGATGGATGTAAGGGAGATGGGGCATGAAGTTATTTCTAGGAGTTGGAGACATACAACGTTTAGCTCAGTTCTGGGCATCTTTGAAATACCTAAACAAACTTGTTCCTACATAGTAACTTGCAACTTTGAATGAGAATGTGCTTGCTTACAGCAACGTGCTATATGTTCTGAATGCCCGAATTGGGAATCTGTGTCAAATCTTTGTTAGAAATTATGTGATCCTTACAAGCTGGAAGTAAGGGAGTTGGGGCATGAAGTTATTTCTAGGAGCTGGAGACATACAACGTTTAGCTCAGTTCTGGGCATCTTTGAAATACCTATACAAACTTGTTCCTACATAGTAACTTGCAACTTTGAATGAGAATGTGCTTGCTTACAGCAACGTGCTATATGTTCTGAATGCCCGAAGTGGGAATCTGTGTCAAAACATTGTTTGGAATTATGTGATCCTTACAAGCTGGAAGTAAGGGAGATGGGGCATGAAGATATTTCTAGGAGTTGGAGACATACCAAGTTTAGCTCAGTTCTGGGCATCTTTGAAATACCTATACAAACTTTTTCCTACATAGTAACTTGCAACTTTGAATGAGAATGTGCTTGCTTACAGCAACGTGCTATATGTTCTGAATGCCCGAATTGGGAATCTGTGTCAAAACTTTGTTAGGAATTATGTGATCCTTACTAGCTGGAAGTAATGGAGATGGGGCATGAAGTTATTTCTAGGAGTTGGAGACATACCAAGTTTAGCTCAGTTCTGGGCATCTTTGAAATACCTATACAAACTTGTTCCCACATAGTAACTTGCATCTTTGAATGAGAATGTGCTTGCTTAAAGCAACGTGCTATATGTTCTGAATGCCCGAATTGGGAATCTGCGTTCAAAACTTTGTTAGGAATTATGTGATCCTTACTAGCTGGAAGTAAGGGAGATGGGGCATGAAGTTATTTCTAGAGGTTGGACTCATACAACGTTTAGCTCAGTTCTGGGCATCTTTGAAATACCTATACAAACTTGTTCCTACATAGTAACTTGCAACTTTGAATGAGAATGTGCTTGCTTACAGCAACGTGCTATATGTTCTGAATGCCCGAATTGGGAATCTGTGTCAAAACTTTGTTAGGAATTATGTGATCCTTACTAGCTGGAAGTAAGGGAGTTGGGGCATGAAGTTATTTCTAGGAGTTGGAGACATACCAAGTTTAGCTCAGTTCTGGGCATCTTTGAAATACCTATACAAACTTGTTCCTACATAGTAACTTGCAACTTTGAATGAGAATGTGCTTGCTTACAGCAACGTGCTATATGTTCTGAATGCCCGAATTGGGAATCTGTGTCAAAACTTTGTTAGGAATTATGTGATCCTTACTAGCTGGAAGTAAGGGTGATGGGGCATGCAGTTATTTCTAGGAGTTGGAGACATAGAACGTTTAACTCAGTTCTGGGCATCTTTGAAATACCTTTACAAACTTGTTCCTACATAGTAATTTGCAACTTAGAATGAGAATGTGCTTGCTTACAGCAACGTGCTATATGTTCTGAATGCCCGAATTGGGAATCTGTGTCAAAACTTTGTTAGAAATTATGTGATCTCTACTAGATTGAAGTAAGGGAGATGGGGCATGAAGTTATTTCTAGAGGTTGGACACATACCAAGTTTAGCTCAGTTCTGGACATCTTTGAAATACCTATACAAACTTGTTCCTACATAGTAACTTGCAACGTTGAATGAGAATGTGCTTGCTTACAGCAACGTGCTATATGTTCTGAATGCCCGAATTGGGAATCTGTGTCAAATCTTTGTTAGAAATTATGTGATCCTTACAATCTGGAAGTAAGTGAGTTGGGGCATGAAGTTATTTCTAGGAGGTGGAGACATACAACGTTTAGCTCAGTTCTGGGCATCTTTGAAATACCTATACAAACTTGTTCCTACATAGTAACTTGCAACTTTGAATGAGAATGTGCTTGCTTACAGCAACGTGCTATATGTTCTGAATGCCCGAAGTGAAAATCTGTGTCAAAACTTTGTTTCGAATTATGTGATCCTTACAAGCTGGAAGTAAGGGAGATGGGGCATGAAGATATTTCTAGGAGTTGGAGACATACCAAGTTTAGCTCAGTTCTGGGCATCTTTGAAATACCTATACAAACTTTTTCCTACATAGTAACTTGCAACTTTGAATGAGAATGTGCTTGCTTACAGCAACGTGCTATATGTTCTGAATGCCCGAATTGGGAATCTGTGTCAAAACTTTGTTAGGAATTATGTGATCCTTACTAGCTGGAAGTAATGGAGATGGGGCATGAAGTTATTTCTAGAGGTTGGACTCATACAACGTTTAGCTCAGTTCTGGGCATCTTTGAAATACCTATACAAACTTGTCCCTACATAGTAACTTGCAACTTTGAATGAGAATGTGCTTGCTTACAGCAACGTGCTATATGTTCTGAATGCCCGAATTCGGAATCTGTGTCAAAATTTTTTAGGAATTATGTGATCCTTACTAGCTGGAAGTAAGGGAGTTGGGGCATGAAGTTATTTCTAGGAGTTGGAGACATACCAAGTTTAGCTCAGTTCTGGGCATCTTTGAAATACCTATACAAACTTGTTCCTACATAGTAACTTGCAACTTTGAATGAGAATGTGCTTGCTTACAGCAACGTGCTATATGTTCTGAATGCCCGAATTGGGAATCTGTGTCAAAACTTTGTTAGGAATTATGTGATCTCTACTAGATGGAAGTAAGGGAGATGGGGCATGAAGTTATTTCTGGGAGTTGGAGACATACATCGTTAAGCTCAGTTCTGGGCATCTTTGAAATACCTATACAAACTTCTTCCTACATAGTAACTTGCAACTTTGAATGAGAATGTGCTTGCTTACAGCAACGTGCTACATGTTCTGAATGCCCGAAAAGGGAATCTGTGTCAAAACTTTGTTAGGAATTTTGTGATCCTTACTAGCTGGAAGTATGGGAGATGGGGCATGAAGTTATTTCTAGAGGTTGGACACATACCAAGTTTAGCTCAGTTCTGGACATCTTTGAAATACCTATACAAACTTGTTCCTACATAGTAACTTGCAACTTTGAATGAGAATGTGCTTGCTTACAGCAACGTGCTATATGTTCTGAATGCCCGAATTGGGAATCTGTGTCAAAACTTTGTTAGGAATTATGTGATCCTTAAAAGCTGGAAGTAAGGGATTTGGGGCATGAAGTTATTTCTAGGAGCTGGAGACATACAACGTTTATCTCAGTTCTGGGCATCTTTGAAATACCTATACAAACTTGTTCCTACACAGTAACTTGCAACTTTGAATGAGAATGTGCTTGCTTACAGCAACGTGCTATATGTTCTGAATGCCCGAATTGGGAATCTGTGTCAAAACTTTGTTAGGAATTATGTGATCCATACTAGCTGGAAGTAAGTGAGATGGGGCATGAAGTTATTTCTTGGAGTTGGACACGTACCAAGTTTAGCTCAGTTCTGGGCATCTTTGAAATACCTATAGAAACTTGTTCCTACATAGTAACTTGCAACTTTGATTGAGAATGTGCTTGCTTACAGCAACGTGCTATATGTTCTGAATGCCCGAATTGGGCATCTGTGTCAAATCTTTGTTAGGAATTATGTGATCCTTACAAGCTGGAAGTAAGGGAGTTGGGGCATGAAGTTATTTCTAGGAGCTGGAGACATACAACGTTTAGCTCAGTTCTGGGCATCTTTGAAATACCTATACAAACTTGTTCCTACATAGTAACTTGCAACTTTGAATGAGAATGTGCTTGCTTACAGCAACGTGCTATATGTTCTGAATGCCTGAATTGGGAATCTGTGTCAAAACTTTGTTAGGAATTATGTGATCCTTACTAGCTGGAAGTAAGGGAGATGGGGCATGAAGTTATTTCTAGGAGTTGGAGACATACCAACTTTAGCTCAGTTCTGGGCATCTTTGAAATACCTATACAAACTTGTTCCTACATAGGAACTTGCAACTTTGAATGAGAATGTGCTTGCTTACAGCAACGTGCTATATGTTCTGAATGCCCGAATTGGGAATCTGTGTCAAAACTTTGTCAGGAATTATGTGATCCTTACTAGCTGGAAGTAAGGGAGATGGGGCATGAAGTTAATTCTAGGAGTTGGAGACATATCAAGTTTAGCTCAGTTCTGGGCATCTTTGAAATACCTTTACAAACTTGTTCCTACATAGTAACTTGCAACTTTGAATGAAAATGTGCTTGCTTACAGCAACGTGCTATATGTTCTGAATGCCCGAATTGGGAATCTGTGTCAAAACTTTGTTAGAATTTATGTGATCCTTACTAGCTGGAAGTAAGGGAGATGGGGCATGAAGTTATTTCTGGGAGTTGGAGACATACAACGTTAAGCTCAGTTCTCGGCATCTTTGAAATACCTATACAAACTTGTTCCTACATAGTAACTTGCAACTTTGAATGAGAATGTGCTTGCTTACAGCAACGTGCTACATGTTCTGAATGCCCGAATTGGGAATCTGTGTCAAAACATTGTTAGGAATTATGTGATCCTTACTAGCTGGAAGTAAGGGAGATGGGGCATGAAGTTATTTCTAGGAGTTGGAGACATACCAAATTTAGCTCAGTTCTGGGCATCTTTGAAATACCTATACAAACTTGTTCCTACATAGTAACTTGCAACTTTGAATGAGAATGTGCTTGCTTACAGCAACGTGCTATATGTTCTGAATGCCCGAATTGGGAATCTGTGTCAAAACTTTGTTAGGAATTATGTGATCCTTACTACCTGGAAGTAAGGGAGATGGGGCATGAAGTTATTTCTAGAGGTTGGACTCATACAACGTTTAGCTCAGTTCTGGGCATCTTTGAAATACCTATACAAACTTGTTCCTACATAGTAACTTGCAACTGTGAATGAGAATGTGCTTGCTTACAGCAACGTGCTATATGTTCTGAATGCCCGAATTCGGTATCTGTGTCAAAACTTTGTTAGGAATTATGTGATCCTTACTAGCTGGAAGTAAGGGAGTTGGGGCATGAAGTTATTTCTAGGAGTTGGAGACATACCAAGTTTAGCGCAGTTCTGGGTATCTTTGAAATACCTATACAAACTTGTTCCTACATAGTAACTTGCAACTTTGAATGAGAATGTGCTTGCTTACAGCAACGTGCTATATGTTCTGAATGCCCGAATTGGGAATCGGTGTCAAAACTTTGTTAGGAATTATGTGATCCTTACTAGCTGGAAGTAAGGGTGATGGGGCATGCAGTTATTTCTAGGAGTTGGAGACATACAACGTTTAGCTCAGTTCTGGGCATCTTTGAAATACCTTTACAAACTTGTTCCTACATAGTAACTTGCAACTTTGAATGAGAATGTGCTTGCTTACAGCAACGTGCTATATGTTCTGAATGCCCGAATTGGGAATCTGTGTCAAAACTTTGTTAGAAATTATGTGATCCTTACTAGATGGAAGTAAGGGAGATGGGGCATGAAGTTATTTCTGGGAGTTGGAGACATACAACGTTAAGCTCAGTTCTGGGCATCTTTGAAATACCTATACAAACTTGTTCCTACATAGTAACTTGCCACTTTGAATGAGAATGTGCTTGCTTACAGCAACGTGCTACATGTTCTGAATGCCCGAATTGGGAATCTGTGTCAAAACTTTATTAGGAATTATGTGATCCTTACTAGCTGGAAGTATGGGAGATGGGGCATGAAGTTATTTCTAGGAGTTGGACACATACCAAGTTTAGCTCAGTTCTGGGCATCTTTGAAATACCTATACAAACTTGTTCCTACATAGTTACTTGCAACTTTGAATGAGAATGTGCTTGCTTACAGCAACGTGCTATATGTTCTGAATGCCCGAATTGGGAATCTGTGTAAAACTTTGTTAGGAATTATGTGATCCTTACTAGTTGGAAGTAAGGGAATTGGGGCATGAAGTTATTTCTAGGAGTTGGACACATACCAAGTTTAGCTCAGTTCTGGGCATCTTTGAAATACCTATACAAACTTGTTCCTACATAGTAACTTGCAACTTTGAATGAGAATGTGCTTGCTTACAGCATTGTGCTATATGTTCTGAATGCCCGAATTGGGAATCAGTGTCAAAACTTTGTTAGGAATTATGTGATCCTTACTAGATGGATGTAAGGGAGATGGGGCATGAAGTTATTTCTAGGAGTTGGAGACATACAACGTTTAGCTCAGTTCTGGGCATCTTTGAAATACCTATACAAACTTGTTCCTACATAGTAACTTGCAACTTTGAATGAGAATGTGCTTGCTTACAGCAACGTGCTATATGTTCTGAATGCCCGAATTGGGAATCTGTGTCAAATCTTTGTTAGGAATTATGTGATCCTTAAAAGCTGGAAGTAAGGGATTTGGGGCATGAAGTTATTTCTAGGAGCTGGAGACATACAACGTTTATCTCAGTTCTGGGCATCTTTGAAATACCTATACAAACTTGTTCCTACATAGTAACTTGCAACTTTGAATGAGAATGTGCTTGCTTACAGCAACGTGCTATATGTTCTGAATGCCCGAATTCGGAATCTGTGTCAAAACTTTGTTAGGAATTATGTGATCCTTACTAGCTGGAAGTAAGGGAGATGTGGCATGAAGTTATTTCTAGGAGTTGGAGACATACCAAGTTTAGCTCAGTTCTGGGCATCTTTGAAATACCTATACAAACTTGTTCCTACATAGTAACTTGCAACTTTGAATGAGAATGTGCTTGCTTACAGCAACGTGCTATATGTTCTGAATGCCCGAATTGGGAATCTGTGTCAAATCTTTGTTAGAAATTATGTGATCTTTACAAGCTGGAAGTAAGGGAGTTGGGGCATGAAGTTATTTCTAGGAGCTGGAGACATACAACGTTTAGCTCAGTTCTGGGCATCTTTGAAATACCTATACAAACTTGTTCCTACATAGTAACTTGCAATTTTGAATGAGAATGTGCTTGCTTACAGCAACGTGCTATACGTTCTGAATGCCCGAAGTGGGAATCTGTGTCAAAACTTTGTTAGGAATTATGTGATCCTTACTAGCTGGAAGTAAGGGAGATGGGGCATGAAGTTATTTCTAGAGGTTGGACACATACCAAGTTTAGCTCAGTTCTGGACATCTTTGAAATACCTATACAAACTTGTTCCTACATAGTAACTTGCAACTTTGAATGAGAATGTGCTTGCTTACAGCAACGTGCTATATGTTCTGGATGCCCGAATTGGGAATCTGTGTCAAAACTTTGTTAGGAATTATGTGATCCTTACTAGCTGGAAGTAAGGGAATTGGGGCATGAAGTTATTTCTAGGAGTTGGAGACATACCAAGTTTAACTCAGTTCTGGGCATCTTTGAAATACCTATACAAACTTGTTCCTACATAGTAACTTGCAACTTTGAATGAGAATGTGCTTGCTTACAGCAACGTGCTATATGTTCTGAATGCCCGAATTGGGAATCTGTGTCAAATCTTTGTTAGGAATTATGTGATCCTTACTAGATGGAAGTAATGGAGATCGGGCATGAAGTTATTTCTAGAGGTTGGACACATACAACCTTTAGCTCAGTTCTGGGCATCTTTGAAATACCTATACAAACTTGTTCCTACATAGTAACTTGCAACTTTGAATGAGAATGTGCTTGCTTACAGCATTGTGCTATATGTTCTGAATGCCCGAATTGGGAATCAGTGTCAAAACTTTGTTAGGAATTATGTGATCCTTACTAGATGGATGTAAGGGAGATTGGGCATGAAGTTATTTCTAGGAGTTGGAGACATACAACGTTTAGCTCAGTTCTGGGCCTCTTTGAAATACCTATACAAACTTGTTCCTACATAGTAACTTGCAACTTTGAATGAGAATGTGCTTGCTTACAGCAACGTGCTATATGTTCTGAATGCCCGAATTGGGAATCTGTGTCAAATCTTTGTTAGGAATTATGTGATCCTTAAAAGCTGGAAGTAAGGCATTTGGGGCATGAAGTTATTTCTAGGAGCTGGAGACATACAACGTTTATCTCAGTTCTGGGCATCTTTGAAATACCTATACAAACTTGTTCCTACATAGTAACTTGCAACTTTGAATGAGAATGTGCTTGCTTACAGCAACGTGCTATATGTTCTGAATGCCCGAAGTGGCAATCTGTGTCAAAAATTTGTTAGGAATTATGTGATCCTTACTAGCTGGATGTAAGGGAGATGGGGCATGAAGTTATTTCTAGGAGTTGGAGACATACCAAGTTTAGCTCAGTTCTGGGCATCTTTGAAATACCTATACAAACTTGTTCCTACATAGTAACTTGCAACTTTGAATGAGAATGTGCTTGCTTACAGCAACGTGCTATATGTTCTGAATGCCCGAATTGGGAATCTGTGTCAAATCATTGTTAGAAATTATGTGATCCTTACAATCTGGAAGTAAGGGAGTTGGGGCATGAAGTTATTTCTAGGAGCTGGAGACATACAACCTTTAGCTCAGTTCTGGGCATCTTTGAAATACCTATACAAACTTGTTCCTACATAGTAACTTGCAACTTTGAATGAGAATGTGCTTGCTTACAGCAACGTGCTATATGTTCTGAATGCCCGAAGTGGGAATCTGTGTCAAAACTTTGTTTGGAATTATGTGATCCTTACAAGCTGGAAGTAAGGGAGATGGGGCATGAAGATATTTCTAGGAGTTGGAGACATACCAAGTTTAGCTCAGTTCTGGGCATCTTTGAAATACCTATACAAACTTTTTCCTACATAGTAACTTGCAACTTTGAATGAGAATGTGCTTGCTTACAGCAACGTGCTATATGTTCTGAATGCCCGAATTGGGAATCTGTGTCAAAACATTGTTAGGAATTATGTGATCCTTACAAGCTGGAAGTAATGGAGATGGGGCATGAAGTTATTTCTAGGAGTTGGAGACATACCAAGTTTAGCTCAGTTCTGGGCATCTTTGAAATACCTATACAAACTTGTTCCTACATAGTAACTTGCATCTTTGAATGAGAATGTGCTTGCTTACAGCAACGTGGTATATGTTCTGAATGACCGAATTGGGAATCTGCGTTCAAAACTTTGTTAGGAATTATGTGATCCTTACTAGCTGGAAGTAAGGGAGATGGGGCATGAAGTTATTTCTAGAGGTTGGAGTCATACATCGTTTAGCTCAGTTCTGGGCATCTTTGAAATACCTTTACAAACTTGTTCCTACATAGTAATTTGCAACTTTGAATGAGAATGTGCTTGCTTACAGCAACGTGCTATATGTTCTGAATGCCCGAATTGGGAATCTGTGTCAAAACTTTGTTTGAAATTATGTGATCCTTACTAGATGGAAGTAATGGAGATCGGGCATGAAGTTATTTCTAGAGGTTGGACACATACAACGTTTAGCTCAGTTCTGGGCATCTTTGAAATACCTATACAAACTTGTTCCTACATAGTAACTTGCAACTTTGAATGAGAATGTGCTTGCTTACAGCAACGTGCTATATGTTCTGAATGCCCGAATTGGGAATCTGTGTCAAATCTTTGTTAGGAATTATGTGATCCTTAAAAGCTGGAAGTAAGGCATTTGGGGCATGAAGTTATTTCTAGGAGCTGGAGACATACAACGTTTATCTCAGTTCTGGGCATCTTTGAAATACCTATACAAACTTGTTCCTACATAGTAACTTGCAACTTTGAATGAGAATGTGCTTGCTTACAGCAACGTGCTATATGTTCTGAATGCCCGAAGTGGCAATCTGTGTCAAAACTTTGTTAGGAATTATGTGATCCTTACTAGCTGGATGTAAGGGAGATGGGGCATGAAGTTATTTCTAGGAGTTGGAGACATACCAAGTTTAGCTCAGTTCTGGGCATCTTTGAAATACCTATACAAACTTGTTCCTACATAGTAACTTGCAACTTTGAATGAGAATGTGCTTGCTTACAGCAACGTGCTATATGTTCTGAATGCCCGAATTGGGAATCTGTGTCAAAACATTGTTAGGAATTATGTGATCCTTACAAGCTGGAAGTAATGGAGATGGGGCATGAAGTTATTTCTAGGAGTTGGAGACATACCAAGTTTAGCTCAGTTCTGGGCATCTTTGAAATACCTATACAAACTTGTTCCTACATAGTAACTTGCATCTTTGAATGAGAATGTGCTTGCTTACAGCAACGTGGTATATGTTCTGAATGACCGAATTGGGAATCTGCGTTCAAAACTTTGTTAGGAATTATGTGATCCTTACTAGTTGGAAGTAAGGGAGATGGGGCATGAAGTTATTTCTAGAGGTTGGAGTCATACATCGTTTAGCTCAGTTCTGGGCATCTTTGAAATACCTTTACAAACTTGTTCCTACATAGTAATTTGCAACTTTGAATGAGAATGTGCTTGCTTACAGCAACGTGCTATATGTTCTGAATGCCCGAATTGGGAATCTGTGTCAAAACTTTGTTTGAAATTATGTGATCCTTACTAGATGGAAGTAATGGAGATCGGGCATGAAGTTATTTCTAGAGGTTGGACACATACAACGTTTAGCTCAGTTCTGGGCATCTTTGAAATACCTATACAAACTTGTTCCTACATAGTAACTTGCAACTTTGAATGAGAATGTGCTTGCTTACAGCAACGTGCTATATGTTCTGAATGCCCGAATTGGGAATCTGTGTCAAATCTTTGTTAGGAATTATGTGATCCTTAAAAGCTGGAAGTAAGGGATTTGGGGCATGAAGTTATTTCTAGGAGCTGGAGACATACAACGTTTATCTCAGTTCTGGGCATCTTTGAAATACCTATACAAACTTGTTCCTACATAGTAACTTGCAACTTTGAATGAGAATGTGCTTGCTTACAGCAACGTGCTATATGTTCTGAATGCCCGAAGTGGCAATCTGTGTCAAAACTTTGTTAGGAATTATGTGATCCTTACTAGCTGGATGTAAGGGAGATGGGGCATGAAGTTATTTCTAGGAGTTGGAGACATACCAAGTTTAGCTCAGTTCGGGGCATCTTTGAAATACCTATACAAACTTGTTCATACACAGTAACTTGCAACTTTGAATGAGAATGTGCTTGCTTACAGCAACGTGCTATATGTTCTGAATGCCCGAATTGGGAATCTGTGTCAAAACTTTGTTAGGAATTATGTGATCCTTACTAGCTGGAAGTAAGTGAGATGGGGCATGAAGTTATTTCTAGGAGTTGGACACGTACCAAGTTTAGCTCAGTTCTGGGCATCTTTGAAATACCTATACAAACTTGTTCCTACATAGTAACTTGCAACTTTGAATGAGAATGTGCTTGCTTACAGCAACGTGCTATATGTTCTGAATGCCCGAATTGGGAATCTGTGTCAAAACTTTGTTAGGAATTATGTGATCCTTACTAGATGGAAGTAATGGAGATGGGGCATGAAGTTATTTCTAGAGGTTGGACACATACAACGTTTAGCTCAGTTCTGGGCATCTTTGAAATACCTATACAAACTTGTTCCTACATAGTAACTTGCAACTTTGAATGAGAATGTGCTTGCTTACAGCATTGTGCTATATGTTCTGAATGCCCGAATTGGGAATCAGTGTCAAAACTTTGTTAGGAATTATGTGATCCTTACTAGATGGATGTAAGGGAGATTGGGCATGAAGTTATTTCTAGGAGTTGGAGACATACAACGTCTAGCTCAGTTCTGGGCCTCTTTGAAATACCTATACAAACTTGTTCCTACATAGTAACTTGCAACTTTGAATGAGAATGTGCTTGCTTACAGCAACGTGCTATATGTTCTGAATGCCCGAATTGGGAATCTGTGTCAAATCTTTGTTAGGAATTATGTGATCCTTAAAAGCTGGAAGTAAGGGATTTGGGGCATGAAGTTATTTCTAGGAGCTGGAGACATACAACGTTTATCTCAGTTCTGGGCATCTTTGAAATACCTATACAAACTTGTTCCTACATAGTAACTTGCAACTTTGAATGAGAATGTGCTTGCTTACAGCAACGTGCTATATGTTCTGAATGCCCGAAGTGGCAATCTGTGTCAAAACTTTGTTAGGAATTATGTGATCCTTACTAGCTGGATGTAAGGGAGATGGGGCATGAAGTTATTTCTAGGAGTTGGAGACATACCAAGTTTAGCTCAGTTCTGGGCATCTTTGAAATACCTTTACAAACTTGTTCCTACATAGTAACTTGCAACTTTGAATGAGAATGTGCTTGCTTACAGCAACGTGCTATATGTTCTGAATGCCCGAATTGGGAATCTGTGTCAAAACTTTGTTTGAAATTATGTGATCTTTACTAGATGGAAGTAATGGAGATCGGGCATGAAGTTATTTCTAGAGGTTGGACACATACAACGTTTAGCTCAGTTCTGGGCATCTTTGAAATACCTATACAAACTTGTTCCTACATAGTAACTTGCAACTTTGAATGAGAATGTGCTTGCTTACAGCAACGTGCTATATGTTCTGAATGCCCGAATTGGGAATCTGTGTCAAATCTTTGTTAGGAATTATGTGATCCTTAAAAGCTGGAAGTAAGGGATTTGGGGCATGAAGTTATTTCTAGGAGCTGGAGACATACAACATTTATCTCAGTTCTGGGCATCTTTGAAATACCTATACAAACTTGTTCCTACATAGTAACTTGCAACTTTGAATGAGAATGTGCTTGCTTACAGTAACGTGCTATATGTTCTGAATGCCCGAAGTGGCAATCTGTGTCAAAACTTTGTTAGGAATTATGTGATCCTTACTAGCTGGAAGTAAGGGAGATGGGGCATGAAGTTATTTCTTGGAGTTGGAGACATACCAGTTTAGCTCAGTTCAGGGCATCTTTGTAATACCTATACAAACTTGTTCCTACATAGTAACTTGCAACTTTGAATGAGAATGTGCTTGCTTACAGCAACGTGCTATATGTTCTGAATGCCCGAAGTGGGAATCTGTGTCAAAACTTTGTTAGGAATTATGTGATCCTTACTAGCTGGAAGTAAGGGAGATGGGGCATGAAGTTATTTCTAGGAGTTGGAGACATACCAAGTTTAGCTCAGTTCTGGGCATCTTTGAAATACCTATACAAACTTGTTCCTACATAGTAACTTGCAACTGTGAATGAGAATGTGCTTGCTTACAGCAACGTGCTATAAGTTCTGAATGCCCGAATTCGGAATCTGTGTCAAAACTTTGTTAGGAATTATGTGATCCTTACTAGCTGGAAGTAAGGGAGTTGGTGCATGAAGTTATTTCTAGGAGTTGGAGACATACCAAGCTTAGCTCAGTTCTGGGCATCTTTGAAATACCTATACAAACTTGTTCCTACATAGTAACTTGCAACTTTGAATGAGAATGTGCTTGCTTACAGCAACGTGCTATATGTTCTGAATGCCCGAATTGGGAATCTGTGTCAAAACTTTGTTAGGAATTATGTGATCCTTACTAGCTGGAAGTAAGGGAGATGGGGCATGAAGTTATTTCTAGGAGTTGGAGACGTACCAAGTTTAGCTCAGTTCTGGGCATCTTTGAAATACCTATACAAACTTGTTCCTACATAGTAACTTGCAACTTTGAATGAGAATGTGCTTGCTTACAGCAACGTGCTGTATGTTCTGAATGCCCGAATTGGGAATCTGTATTCAAAACTTTGTTAGGAATTATGTGATCCTTACTAGCTGGAAGTAAGGGAGATGGGGCATGAAGTTATTTCTAGAGGTTGGACACATACAACGTTTAGCTCAGTTCTGGGCATCTTTGAAATACCTATACAAACTTGTTCCTACATAGTAACTTGCAACTGTGAATGAGAATGTGCTTGCTTACAGCAACGTGCTATATGTTCTGAATGCCCGAATTCGGAATCTGTGTCAAAACTTTGTTAGGAATTATGTGAGCCTTACAAGCTGTAAGTAAGGGAGTTGGGGCATGAAGTTATTTCTCGGAGTTGAACACATACCAAGTTTAGCTCAGTTCTGGGCATCTTTGAAATACCTATACAAACTTGTTCCTACATAGTAACTATCAACTTTGAAATAGAATGTGCTTGCTTACAGCAACGTGCTATATATTCTGAATGCCCGAATTGGTAATCTGTGTCAAAACTTTGTTAGGAATTATGTGATCCTTACTAGCTGGAAGTAAGGGAGTTGGGGCATGAAGTTATTTCTAGGAGTTGGACACATACAAAGTTTAGCTCAGTTCTGGGCATCTTTGAAATACCTATACAAACTTGTTCCTACATAGTAACTTGCAACGTTGAATGACAATGTGCTTGCTTACAGCAACGTGGTATAAGTTTCAAATGCCCGAATTGGGAATCTGTGTCAAAACTTTGTTAGGAATTATGTGATCCTTACTAGCTGGAAGTAAGGGAGTTGGGGCATGAAGTTATTTCTAGAGGTTGGACACATACCAAGTTTAGCTCAGTTCTGGGCATCTTTGAAATACCTATACAAACTTGTTCCTACATAGTAACTTGCAACTTTGAATGAGAATGTGCTTGCTTACAGCAACGTGCTATATGTTCTGAATGCCCGAATTGGGAATCTGTGTCAAAACTTTGTGAGAAATTATGTGATCCTTACTAGATGGAAGTAAGGGAGATGGGGCATGAAGTTATTTCTAGGAGTTGGAGACATACAACGTTTAGCTCAGTTCTGGGCATCTTTGAAATACCTATACAAACATGTTCCTGCATAGTAACTTGCAACTTTGAATAGAATGTGCTTTCTTACAGCAACGTGCTATATGTTCTGAATGCCCGAATTGGGAATCTGTGTCAAAACTTTGTTAGGAATTATGTGATCCTTACTAGATGGAAGTAAGGGAGATGGGGCAGGAAGTTATTTCTAGGAGTTGGAGACATACAACGTTTAGCTCAGTTCTGGGCATCTTTGAAATACCTATACACACTTGTTCCTACATAGTAACTTGCCACTTGGAATGAGAATGTGCTTGCTTACAGCAACGTGCTATATGTTCTGAATGCCCGAATTGGGAATCTGTGTCTCAACTTTGTTAGGAATTATGTGATCCTTACTAGCTGGAAGTAAGGGAGATGGGGCATGAAGTTATTTCTAGAGGTTGGAGACATACAACGTTTAGCTCAGTTCTGTGCATCTTTGAAATACCTATACAAACTTGTTCCTACATAGTAACATGCAACTTTGAATGAGAATGTGCTTGCTTACAGCAACGTGCTATATGTTCTGAATGCCCGAATTCGGAATCTGTGCCAAAACTTTGTTAGGAATTATGTGATCCTTACTAGCTGGAAGTAAGGGAGATGGGGCATGAAGTTATTACTAGGAGTTGGAGACATACCAAGATTAGCTCAATTCTGGGCATCTTTGAAATACCTATACAAACTTGTTCCTACATAGTAACTTGCAACTTTGAATGAGAATGTGCTTGCTTACAGCAACGTGCTATATGTTCTGAATGCCCGAATTGGGAATCTGTGTCAAAACTTTGTTAGGAATTATGTGATCCTTACTAGCTGGAAGTAAGGGAGATGGGGCATGAAGTTATTTCTAGGAGTTGGAGACGTACCAAGTTTAGCTCAGTTCTGGGCATCTTTGAAATACCTATACAAACTTGTTCCTACATAGTAACTTGCAACTTTGAATGAGAATGTGCTTGCTTACAGCAACGTGCTGTATGTTCTGAATGCCCGAATTGGGAATCTGTATTCAAAACTTTGTTAGGAATTATGTGATCCTTACTAGCTGGAAGTAAGGGAGATGGGGCATGAAGTTATTTCTAGAGGTTGGACACATACAACGTTTAGCTCAGTTCTGGGCATCTTTGAAATACCTATACAAACTTGTTCCTACATAGTAACTTGCAACTGTGAATGAGAATGTGCTTGCTTACAGCAACGTGCTATATGTTCTGAATGCCCGAATTCGGAATCTGTGTCAAAACTTTGTTAGGAATTATGTGATCCTTACTAGCTGGAAGTAAGGGAGTTGTGGCATGAAGTTATTTCTAGAGTTGGAGACATACCAAGTTTAGCTCAGTTCTGGGCATCTTTGAAATACCTATACAAACTTATCCTACATAGTAACTTGCAACTTTGAATGAGAATGTGTTTGCTTACAGCAACGTGATATATGTTCTGAATGCCCGAATTGGGAATCTGTGTCAAAACTTTGTTAGGAATTATGTGATCCTTACTAGCTGGAAGTAAGGGAGATGGGGCATGAAGTTATTTCTAGAGGTTGGAGACATACAACGTTTAGCTCAGTTCTGGGCATCTTTGAAATACCTATACAAACTTGTTCCTACATAGTAACTTGCAACTTTGAATGAGAATGTGCTTGCTTACAGCAACGTGCTATATGTTCTGAATGCCCGAATTGGGAATCTGTGTCAAATCTTTGTTAGGAATTATGTGATCCTTACAAGCTGTAAGTAAGGGAGTTGGGGCATGAAGTTATTTCTAGAGTTGGAGACATACCAAGTTTAGCTCAGTTCTGGGCATCTTTGAAATACCTATACAAACTGATCCTACATAGTAACTTGCAACTTTGAATGAGAATGTGTTTGCTTACAGCAACGTGATATATGTTCTGAATGCCCGATTTGGGAATCTGTGTCAAAACTTTGTTAGGAATTATGTGATCCTTACTAGCTGGAAGTAAGGGAGATGGGGCATGAAGTTATTTCTAGAGGTTGGAGACATACAACGTTTAGCTCAGTTCTGGGCATCTTTGAAATACCTATACAAACTTGTTCCTACATAGTAACTTGCAACTTTGAATGAGAATGTGCTTGCTTACAGCAACGTGCTATATGTTCTGAATGCCCGAATTGGGAATCTGTGTCAAATCTTTGTTAGGAATTATGTGATCCTTACAAGCTGGACGTAAGGGAGTTGGGGCATGAAGTTATTTCTAGGAGCTGGAGACATACAACGTTTAGCTCAGTTCTGGGCATCTTTGAAATACCTATACAAACTTGTTCCTACATAGTAACTTGCAACTTTGAATGAGAATGTGCTTGCTTACAGCAACGTGCTATATGTTCTGAATGCCCGAATTGGGAATCTGTGTCAAAACATTGTTAGAAATTATGTGATCCTTACTAGCTGGAAGTAAGGGAGATGCGGCATGAAGTTATTTCTAGGAGTTGGAGACATACCAAGTTTAGCTCAGTTCTGGGCATCTTTGAAATTCCTATTCAAACTTGTTCCTACATAGTAACTTGCAACTGTGAATGAGAATGTGCTTGCTTATAGCAACGTGCTATATGTTCTGAATGCCCGAATTGGGAATCTGTGTCAAAACTTTGTTAGGAATTATGTTATCCTTACTAGCTGGAAGTAAGGGAGTTGGGGCATGAAGGTATTTCTAGGAGTTAGACACATAACAAGTTTAGCACAGTTCTGGGCATCTTTGAAATACCTATACAAACTTGTTCCTACATAGTAAATTGCAACTTTGACTGAGAATGTGCTTGCTTACAGCAACGTGCTATATGTTCTGAATGCCCGAATTGGGAATCTGTGTCAAAACTTTTTTAGAAATTATGTGATCCTTACTAGATGGAAGTAAGGGAGATGGGGCATGAAGTTATTTCTAGGAGTTGGAGACATACAACGTTTAGCTCAGTTCTGGGCATCTTTGAAACACCTATAGAAACTTGTTCCTACATAGTAACTTGCAACTTTGAATTGAATGTGCTTGCTTACAGCAACGTGCTACATGTTCTGAATGCGCGAATTGGGAATCTGTGTCAAAACTTTGTTAGGAATTATGTGATCCTTACTAGCTGGAAGTAAGGGAGATGGGGCATGAAGTTATTTCTAGGAGTTGGAGACATACCAAGTTTAGCTCAGTTCTGGGCATCTTTGAAATACCTATACAAACTTGTTCCTACATAGTAACTTGCAACTTTGAATGAGAATGTGCTTGCTTACAGCAACGTGCTATATGTTCTGAATGCCCGAATTGGGAATCTGTCTCAAAACTTTGTTAGAGATTATGTGATCCTTACTAGCTGTAAGTAAGGGAGATGGGGCATGAAGTTATTTCTAGGAGTTGGAGACATACCAGGTTTAGCTCAGTTCTGGGCATCTTTGAAATACCTTTACAAACTTGCTCCTACATGGTAACTTGCAACTTTGAATGAGAATGTGCTTGCTTACAGCAACGTGCTATATGTTCTGAATGCCCGAATTGGGAATCTGTGTCAAAACTTTTTTAGGAATTATGTGATCCTTACTAGATGGAAGTAAGGGAGATGGGGCATGAAGTTATTTCTAGGAGTTGGAGACATACCGAGTTTAGCTCAGTTCTGGGCATCTTTGAAATACCTATACAAACTTGTTCCTACATAGTAACTTGCAACTTTGAATTGAATGTGCTTGCTTACAGCAACGTGCCACATGTTCTGAATGCCCGAATTGGGAATCTGTGTCAAAACTTTGTTAGGAATTATGTGATCCTTACTAGCTGGAAGTAAGGGAGATTGGGAATGAAGTTATTTCTAGGAGTTGGAGACATACCAAGTTTAGCTCAGTTCTGGGCATCTTTGAAATACCTATACAAACTTGTTCCTACATAGTAACTTGCAACTTTGAATGAGAATGTGCTTGCTTACAGCAACGTGCTATATGTTCTGAATGCCCGAATTGGGAATCTGTGTCAAAACTTTGTTAGGAATTATGTGATCCTTACTAGATGGAAGTAAGGGAGATGGGGCATGAAGTTATTTCTAGGAGTTGGAGACATACAAAGTTTAGCTCAGTTCTGGGCATCTTTGAAATACCTATACAAACTTGTTCCTACATATTAACTTGCAACTTTGACTGAGAATGTGCTTGCTTACAGCAACGTGCTACATGTTCTGAATGCCCGAATTTGGAATCTGTGTCAAAACTTTGATAGGAATTATGTGATCCTTACTTGCTGGAAGTAAGGGAGATGGGGCATGAAGTTATTTCTAGGAGTTGGACACATACCAAGTTTAGCTCAGTTCTGGGCATCTTTGAAATACCTATACAAACTTGTTCCTACATAGTAACTTGCAACTTTGAATGAGAATGTGCTTGCTTACAGCAACGTGCTATATGTTCTGAATGCCCGAATTGGGAATCTGTGTCAAAATTTGTTAGGAATTATGTGATCCTTACTAGCTGAAAGTAAGGGAGTTGTGGCATGAAGGTATTTCTAGGAGTTGGACACATACCAAGTTTAGCACAGTTCTGGGCATCTTTGAAATACCTATACAAACTTGTTCCTACATAGTAACTTGCATCTTTGAATGAGAATGTGCTTGCTTACAGCAACGTGCTATATGTTCTGAATGCCCGAAGTGGGAATCTGTGTCAAAATTTTGTTAAAAATTATGTGATCCTTACTAGCTGGAAGTAAGGGAGATGGGGCATGAAGTTATTTCTAGGAGTTGGACACATACAAAGTTTAGCTCAGTTCTGGGCATCTTTGAAATACCTATACAAACTTGTTCCTACATAGTAACTTGCAACTTTGAATGAGAATGTGCTTGCTTACAGCAACGTGCTATATGTTCTGAATGCCCGAATTGGGAATCTGTGTCAAAACTTTGTTAGGAATTATGTGATACTTACTAGCTGGAAGTAAGGGAGTGGGGCATGAAGTTATTTCTGGAGGTTGGACACATACCAAGTTTAGCTCAGTTCTGGGCATCTTTGAAATACCTATACAAACTTGTTCCTACATAGTAACTTGCAACTTTGACTGAGAATGTGCTTGCTTACAGCAACGTGCTATATGTTCTGAATGCCCGAATTGGGAATCTGTGTCAAAACTTTGTTAGTAATGATGTGATCCTTACTAGCTGGAAGTAAGGGTGATGGGGCATGAAGTTATTCCTAGCAGTTTGAAACATACAACGTTTAGCTCAGATCTGGGCTTCTTTGAAATACCTTTACAAACTTGTTCCTACATAGTAACTTGCCACTTGGAATGAGAATGTGCTTGCTTACAGCAATATGCTATATGTTCTGAATGCCCGAATTGGGAATCTGTGTTAAAACTTTGTTAGAAATTATGTGATCCTTACCAGCTGGAAGTAAGTGTGATGGGGCATGAAGTTATTTCTAGGAGTTGGAGACATACCAAGTTTAGCTCAGTTCTGGGCATCTTTGAAATACCTATACAATCTTGCTCCTACATAGTAACATGCAACTTTGAATGAGAATGTGCTTGCTTACAGCAACGTGCTACATGCTCTGAATGCCCGAATTGGGAATCTGTGTCAAAACTTTGTTAGGAATTATGTGATCCTTACTAGCTGGAAGTAAGGGAGATGGGGCATGAAGTTATTTCTAGGAGTTGGAGACATACCAAGTTTAGCTCAGTTCTGGGCATCTTTGAAATACCTATACAAACTTGTTCCTACATAATAACTTGCAACTTTGAATGAGAATGTGCTTGCTTACAGCAACGTGCTATATGTTCTGAATGCCCGAATTGGGAATCTGTGTCAAAACTTTGTTAGAAATTATGTGATCCTTACTAGATGGAAGTAAGGGAGATGGGGCATGAAGTTATTTCTAGGAGTTGGAGACATACAACGTTTAGCTCAGTTCTGGGCATCTTTGAAATACCTATACAAACTTGTTCCTACATAGTAACTTGCAACTTTGAATAGAATGTGCTTGCTTACAGCAACGTTCTATATGTTCTGAATGCCCGAATTGGGAATCTGTGTCAAAACTTTGTTAGGAATTATGTGATCCTTACTAGCTGGAAGTAAGTGAGATGGGGCATGAAGTTATTTCTAGGAGTTGGAGACATACAACGTTTCGCTCAGTTCTGGGCATATTTCAAATACCTATACAAACTTGTTCCTACATAGTAACTTGCAACTTTTAATGAGAATGTGCTTGCTTACAGCAACGTGCTACATATTCTGAATGCCCGAATTGGGAATCTGTGTCAAAACTTTGTTAGGAATTATGTGATCCTTACTAGCTGGAAGTAAGGGAGATGGGGCATGAATTTATTTCTAGGAGTTGGAGACATACCAAGTTTAGCTCAGTTCTGGGCATCTTTGAAATACCTATCCAAACTTGTTCCTACATAGTAACTTACAACTTTGAATGAGAATGTGCTTGCTTACATCAACGTGCTATATGTTCTGAATGACCAAATTGGGAATCAGTGTCAAAACTTTGTTAGAAATTATGTGATCCTTATTAGCTGGAAGTAAGGGAGATGGAGCATGAAGTTATTTCTAGGAGTTGGTGACATACCACGTTTAGCTCAGTTCTGGGCATCTTTGAAATACCTATACAAACTTGTTCCTACATAGTAACTTGCAACTTTGAATGAGAATGTGCTTGCTTACAGCAACCTGCTATATGTTCTGAATGCCCGAATTGGGAATCTGTGTCAAAACTTTGTTAGGAATTATGTGATCCTTACTAGCTGGTAGTAAGGGAGATGGTGCATGAAGTTATTTCTAGGAGTTGGAGACATACCAAGTTTAGCTCAGTTCTGGGCATCTTTGAAATACCTTTACAAACTTGTTCCTACATGGTAACTTGCAACTTTGAATGAGAATGTGCTTGCTTACAGCAACGTGCTATATGTTCTGAATGCCAGAATTGGGAATCTGTGTCAAAACTTTGTTAGAAATTATGTGATCCTTACTAGATGGAAGTAAGGGAGATGGGGCATGAAGTTATTTCTAGGAGTTGGAGACATACAACGTTTAGCTCAGTTCTGGGCATCTTTGAAACACCTATAGAAACTTGTTCCTACATAGTAACTTGCAACTTTGAATGAGAATGTGCTTGCTTACAGCAACGTGCTACATGTTCTGAATGCCCGAATTGGGAATCTGTGTCAAAACTTTGTTAGGAATTATGTGATCCTTACTAGCTGGAAGTAAGGGAGATGGGGCATGAAGTTATTTCTAGGAGTTGGAGACATACAACGTTTAGCTCAGTTCTGGGCATCTTTGAAATACCTTTACAAACTTGCTCCTACATAGTAAGTTGCAACTTTGAATGAGAATGTGCTTGCTTACAGCAACGTGCTACATCTTCTGAATGCCCGAAATGGGAATCTGTGTCAAAACTTTGTTAGGAATTATGTGATCCTTACTAGCTGGAAGTAAGTGAGATGGGGCATGAAGTTATTTCTAGGAGTTGGAGACATACCAAGTTTAGCTCAGTTCTGGGCATCTTTGATATACCTATACAAACTTGTTCCTACATAGTAACTTGCAACTTTGAATGAGAATGTGCTTGCTTACAGCAACGTGCTATATGTTCTGAATGCACGAATTGGGAATCTATGTTAAAACTTTGTTAGAAATTATGTGATCCTTACTAGATGGAAGTAAGGGAGATGGGGCATGAAGTTATTTCTAGGAGTTGGAGACATACAATGTTTCGCTCAGTTCTGGGCATCTTTGAAATACCTATACAAACTTGTTCCTACATAGTAACTTGCAACTTTGAATGAGAATGTGCTTGCTTACAGCAACGTGCTACATGTTCTGAATGCCCGAATTGGGAATCTGTGTCAAAACTTTGTTAGGAATTATGTGATCCTTACTAGCTGGAAGTAAGGGATATGGGGCATGAGTTATTTCTAGGAGTTGGAGACATACCAAGTTTAGCTCAGTTCTGGGCATCTTTGAAATACCTATACAAACATGTTCCTACATAGTAACTTGCAACTTTGAATGAGAATGTGCTTGCTTACATCAACGTACTATATGTTCTGAATGCCCGAATTGGGAATCTGTGTCAAAACTTTGTTAGAAATTATGTGATCCTTACTAGCTGGAACTAAGGGAGATGGAGCATGAAGTTATTTCTAGGAGTTGGAGACATACCACGTTTAGCTCAGTTCTGGGCATCTTTGAAATACCTATACAAACTTGTTCCTACATAGTAACTTGCAACTTTGAATGAGAATGTGCTTGCTTACAGCAACGTGCTATATGTTCTGAATGCCCGAATTGGGAATCTATGTTAAAACTTTGTTAGAAATTATGTGATCCTTACTAGATGGAAGTAAGGGAGATGGGGCATGAAGTTATTTCTAGGAGTTGGAGACATACAATGTTTCGCTCAGTTCTGGGCATCTTTGAAATACCTATACAAACTTGTTCCTACATAGTAACTTGCAACTTTGAATGAGAATGTGCTTGCTTACAGCAACGTGCTACATGTTCTGAATGCCCGAATTGGGAATCTGTGTCAAAACTTTGTTAGGAATTATGTGATCCTTACTAGCTGGAAGTAAGGGATATGGGCCATGAGTTATTTCTAGGAGTTGGAAACATACCAAGTTTAGCTCAGTTCTGGGCATCTTTGAAATACCTATACAAACTTGTTCCTACATAGTAACTTGCAACTTTGAATGAGAATGTGCTTGCTTACATCAACGTGCTATATGTTCTGAATGCCCGAATTGGGAATCTGTGTCAAAACTTTGTTAGAAATTATGTGATCCTTACTAGCTGGAACTAAGGGAGATGGAGCATGAACTTATTTCTAGGAGTTGGAGACATACCACGTTTAGCTCAGTTCTGGGCATCTTTGAAATACCTATACAAACTTGTTCCTACATAGTAACTTGCAACTTTGAATGAGAATGTGCTTGCTTACAGCAACGTGCTACATGTTCTGAATGCCCGAATTGGGAATCTGTGTCAAAAATTTGTTAGGAATTATGTGATCCTTACTAGCTGGAAGTAAGGGAGATGGGGCATGAAGTTATTTCTAGGAGTTGGAGACATACCAAGTTTAGCTCAGTTCTGGGCATCTTTGAAATACCTATACAAACTTGTTCCTACATAGTAACTTGCAACTTTGAATGAGAATGTGCTTGCTTACAGCAACGTGCTATATGTTCTGAATGCCCGAATTGGGAATCTGTGTCAAAACTTTGTTATGAAATATGTGATCGTTACTAGTTGGAAGTAAGGGAGATGGGGCATGACGTTATTTCTAGGAGTTGGACACATACCAAGTTTAGCTCAGTTCTGGGCATCTTTGAAATACCTATACAAACTTGTTCCTACATAGTAACTGGCAACTTTGAATGAGAATGTGCTTGCTTACAGCAACGTGCTATATGTTCTGAATGCCCGAATTGGGAATCTGTGTCAAAACTTTGTTAGGAATTATGTGATCCTTACTAGCTGGAAGTAAGGGAGATGGGGCATGAAGTTATTTCTAGGAGTTGGAGACATACCACGTTTAGCTCAGTTCTCGGGATCTTTGAAATACCTATACAAACTTGTTCCTACATAGTAACTTGCAACTTTGAATGAGAATGTGCTTGCTTACAACAACGTGCTATATGTTCTGAATGCCCGAATTGGGAATCTGTGTCAAAACTTTGTTAGGAAATATGTGATCCTTACTAGCTGGAAGTAAGTGTGATTGGGCATGAAGTCATTTCTAGGAGTTGGAGACATACCAAGCTTAGCTCAGTTCTGGGCATCTTTGAAATACCTTTACAAACTTGTTCCTACATAGAACTTGCAACTTTGAATGACAATGTGCTTGCTTACAGCAACGTGCTATATGTTCTGAATGCCCGAATTGGGAATCTGTGTCAAAACTTTGTTAGAAATTATGTGATCCTTACTAGCTGGAAGTAAGGGAGTTGGAGCATGAAGTTATTTCTAGAGGTTGGACATATACCAAGTTTAGCTCAGTTCTGGGCATCTTTGAAATACCTATACAAACTTGTTCCTACATAGTAACTTGCAACTTTGAATGAGAATGTGCTTGCTTACATCAACGTGCTATATGTTCTGAATGTCCGAATTGGGAATCTGTGTCAAAACTTTGTTAGGAATTATGTGATCCTTACTAGCTGGAAGTAAGGGAGATTGGGCATGAACTTATTTCGAGGAGTTGGAGACATATAACGTTTAGCTCAGTTCTGGGCATCTTTGAAATACCTATACAAACTTGTTCCTACATAATAACTTGCAACTTTGAATGAGAATGTGCTTGCTTACAGCAACGTGCTATATGTTCTGAATGCCCGAATTGGGAATCTGTGTCAAAACTTTGTTAGGAATTATGTGATCCTTAATAGCTGGAAGTAAGTGAGATGGGGCATGAAGTTATTTCTAGGAGTTGGAGACATACAACGTTTAGCTCAGTTCTGTGCATCTTTGAAATACCTATACAAACTTGATCCTACATAGTAACTTGCAACTTTGAATGAGAATGTGCTTGCTTACAGCAACGTGCTATATGTTCTGAATGCCCGAATTGGGAATCTGTGTCAAAACTTTGTTAGGAAACATGTGATCCTTACTAGCTGGAAATAAGGGAGTTGGGGCATTAAGTTATTTCTAGAGGTTGGACACATACCAAGTTAGCTCAGTTCTGGGCATCTTTGAAATACCTATACAAACTTGTTCCAACATAGTAACTTGCAAATTTGAATGAGAATGTGCTTGCTTACAGCAACGTGCTATGTGTTCTGAATGCCCGAATTGGGAATCTGTGTCAAATTTTGTTAGGAATTATGTGATCCTTACTAGCTGGAAGTAAGTGTGATGGGGCATGAAGTTATTTCTAGGAGTTGGAGACATACAACGTTTAGCTCAGTTCTGGGCATCTTTGAAATACCTTTACAAACTTGTTCCTACATAGTAACTTGCAACTTTGAATGAGAATGTGCTTGCTTACAGCAACGTGCTATATGTTCTGAATGCCCGAATTGGGAATCTGTGTTAAAACTTTGTTAGAAATTATGTGATTCTTACTAGATGGAAGTAAGGGAGATGGGGCATGAAGATATTTCTAGGAGTTGGAGACATACCAAGTTTAGCTCAGTTCTGGGCATCTTTGAAACACCTTTACAAACTTGTTCCTACATGGTAACTTGCAACTTTGAATGAGAATGTGCTTGCTTACAGCAACGTGCTATATGTTCTGAATGCCCGAATTGGGAATCTGTGTCAAAACTTTTTTAGAAATTATGTGATCCTTACTAGATGGAAGTAAGGGAGATGTGGCATGAAGTTATTTCTAGGAGTTGGAGACATACAACGTTTAGCTCAGTTCTGGGCATCTTTGAAACACCTATAGAAACTTGTACCTACATAGTAACTTGCAACTTTGAATTGAATGTGAATGCTTACAGCAATGTGCTACATGTTCTGAATGCGCGAATTGGGAATCTGTGTCAAAACTTTGTTAGGAATTATGTGATCCTTACTAGCTGGAAGTAAGGGAGATGGGGCATGAGGTTATTTCTAGGAGTTGGAGACATACAACGTTTAGCTCAGTTCTGGGCATCTTTGAAATGCCTTTACAAACTTGTTCCTACATAGTATGTTGCAACTTTGAATGAGAATCTGCTTTCTTACAGCAACGTGCTGCATGTTCTGAATGCCCGAATTGGGAATCTGTGTCAAAACTTTGTTAGGAATTATGTGATCCTTACTAGCTGGAAGTAAGGGAGATGGGGCATGAAGTTATTTCTAGGAGTTGGAGACATACCTAGTTTAGCTCAGTTCTGGGCATCTTTGAAATACCTATACAAACTTGTTCCTACATAGTAACTTGCAACTTTGAATGAGAATGTGCTTGCTTACAGCAACGTGCTATATGTTCTGAATGCCCGAATTGGGAATCTATGTTAAAACTTTGTTAGAAATTATGTGATCCTTAATAGATGGAAGTAAGGGAGATGGGGCATGAAGTTATTTCTAGGAGTTGGAGACATACAATGTTTCGCTCAGTTCTGGGCATCTTTGAAATACCTATACAAACTTGTTCCTACATAGTAACTTGCAACTTTGAATGAGAATGTGCTTGCTTACAGCAACGTGCTACATGTTCTGAATGCCCGAATTGGGAATCTGTGTCAAAACTTTGTTAGGAATTATGTGATCCTTACTAGCTGGAAGTAAGGGAGATGGGGCATGAAGTTATTTCTAGGAGTTGGAGACATACAACGTTTAGCTCAGTTCTGGGCATCTTTAAATACCTATACAAACTTGTTCCTACATAGTAACTTGCAACTTTGAATGAGAATATGCTTGCTTACAGCAACGTGCTATATGTTCTGAATGCCCGAATTGGGAATCTATGTCAAAACTTTGTTAGGAATATGTGATCCTTACTAGCTGGAAGTAAGGGAGTTGGGGCTTGAAGTTATTTCTAGAGGTTGGAGGCATACCAAGTTTAGCTCAGTTCTGGGCATCTTTGAAATACCTATACAAACTTGTTCCTACATAGTAACTTGCAACTTTGAATGAGAATGTGCTTGCTTACATCAACGTGCTATATGTTCTGAATGTCCGAATTGGGAATCTGTGTCAAAACTTTGTTAGGAATTATGTGATCCTTACTAGCTGGAAGTAAGGGAGATTGGGCATGAACTTATTTCGAGGAGTTGGAGACATATAACGTTTAGCTCAGTTCTGGGCATCTTTGAAATACCTATACAAACTTGTTCCTACATAATAACTTGCAACTTTGAATGAGAATGTGCTTGCTTACAGCAACGTGCTATATGTTCTGAATGCCCGAATTGGGAATCTGTGTCAAAACTTTGTTAGGAATTATGTGATCCTTAATAGCTGGAAGTAAGTGAGATGGGGCATGAAGTTATTTCTAGGAGTTGGAGACATACAACGTTTAGCTCAGTTCTGTGCATCTTTGAAATACCTATACAAACTTGATCCTACATAGTAACTTGCAACTTTGAATGAGAATGTGCTTGCTTACAGCAACGTGCTATATGTTCTGAATGCCCGAATTGGGAATCTGTGTCAAAACTTTGTTAGGAAACATGTGATCCTTACTAGCTGGAAATAAGGGAGTTGGGGCATTAAGTTATTTCTAGAGGTTGGACACATACCAAGTTAGCTCAGTTCTGGGCATCTTTGAAATACCTATACAAACTTGTTCCAACATAGTAACTTGCAAATTTGAATGAGAATGTGCTTGCTTACAGCAACGTGCTATGTGTTCTGAATGCCCGAATTGGGAATCTGTGTCAAATTTTGTTAGGAATTATGTGATCCTTACTAGCTGGAAGTAAGTGTGATGGGGCATGAAGTTATTTCTAGGAGTTGGAGACATACAACGTTTAGCTCAGTTCTGGGCATCTTTGAAATACCTTTACAAACTTGTTCCTACATAGTAACTTGCAACTTTGAATGAGAATGTGCTTGCTTACAGCAACGTGCTATATGTTCTGAATGCCCGAATTGGGAATCTGTGTTAAAACTTTGTTAGAAATTATGTGATTCTTACTAGATGGAAGTAAGGGAGATGGGGCATGAAGATATTTCTAGGAGTTGGAGACATACCAAGTTTAGCTCAGTTCTGGGCATCTTTGAAACACCTTTACAAACTTGTTCCTACATGGTAACTTGCAACTTTGAATGAGAATGTGCTTGCTTACAGCAACGTGCTATATGTTCTGAATGCCCGAATTGGGAATCTGTGTCAAAACTTTTTTAGAAATTATGTGATCCTTACTAGATGGAAGTAAGGGAGATGTGGCATGAAGTTATTTCTAGGAGTTGGAGACATACAACGTTTAGCTCAGTTCTGGGCATCTTTGAAACACCTATAGAAACTTGTACCTACATAGTAACTTGCAACTTTGAATTGAATGTGCATGCTTACAGCAACGTGCTACATGTTCTGAATGCGCGAATTGGGAATCTGTGTCAAAACTTTGTTAGGAATTATGTGATCCTTACTAGCTGGAAGTAAGGGAGATGGGGCATGAGGTTATTTCTAGGAGTTGGAGACATACAACGTTTAGCTCAGTTCTGGGCATCTTTGAAATGCCTTTACAAACTTGTTCCTACATAGTATGTTGCAACTTTGAATGAGAATCTGCTTTCTTACAGCAACGTGCTGCATGTTCTGAATGCCCGAATTGGGAATCTGTGTCAAAACTTTGTTAGGAATTATGTGATCCTTACTAGCTGGAAGTAAGGGAGATGGGGCATGAAGTTATTTCTAGGTGTTGGAGACATACCTAGTTTAGCTCAGTTCTGGGCATCTTTGAAATACCTATACAAACTTGTTCCTACATAGTAACTTGCAACTTTGAATGAGAATGTGCTTGCTTACAGCAACGTGCTATATGTTCTGAATGCCCGAATTGGGAATCTATGTTAAAACTTTGTTAGAAATTATGTGATCCTTAATAGATGGAAGTAAGGGAGATGGGGCATGAAGTTATTTCTAGGAGTTGGAGACATACAATGTTTCGCTCAGTTCTGGGCATCTTTGAAATACCTATACAAACTTGTTCCTACATAGTAACTTGCAACTTTGAATGAGAATGTGCTTGCTTACAGCAACGTGCTACATGTTCTGAATGCCCGAATTGGGAATCTGTGTCAAAACTTTGTTAGGAATTATGTGATCCTTACTAGCTGGAAGTAAGGGAGATGGGGCATGAAGTTATTTCTAGGAGTTGGAGACATACAACGTTTAGCTCAGTTCTGGGCATCTTTAAATACCTATACAAACTTGTTCCTACATAGTAACTTGCAACTTTGAATGAGAATATGCTTGCTTACAGCAACGTGCTATATGTTCTGAATGCCCGAATTGGGAATCTATGTCAAAACTTTGTTAGGAATATGTGATCCTTACTAGCTGGAAGTAAGGGAGTTGGGGCTTGAAGTTATTTCTAGAGGTTGGACGCATACCAAGTTTAGCTCAGTTCTGGGCATCTTTGAAATACCTATACAAACTTGTTCCTACATAGTAACTTGCAACTTTGAATGAGAATGTGCTTGCTTAGAGCAACGTGCTATATGTTCTGAATGCCCGAATTGGGAATCTGTGTCAAATCTTTGTTAGGAATTATGTGATCCTTACTAGCTGGAAGTAAGGGTGATGGGGCATGAAGTTATTTCTAGGAGTTGGAGACATACAACGTTTAGCTCAGTTCTGGGCATCTTTAAATACCTATACAAACTTGTTCCTACATAGTAACTTGCAACTTTGAATGAGAATGTGCTTGCTTACAGCAACGTGCTATATGTTCTGAATGCCCGAATTGGGAATCTATGTTAAAACTTTGTTAGATATTATGTGATCCTTACTAGATGAAAGTAAGGGAGATGGGGCATGAAGTTATTTCTAGGAGTTGGAGACATACAACGTTTCACTCAGTTCTGGGCATCTTTGAAATACCTATACAAACTTGTTCCTACATAGTAACTTGCTACTTTGAATGAGAATGTGCTTACTTACAACAACGTGCTACATATTCTGAATGCCCGAATTGGGAATCTGTGTCAAAACTTTGTTAGGAATTATGTGATCCTTACTAGCTGGAAGTAAGGGAGATGGGGCATGAAGTTATTTCTAGGAGTTGGAGACATACTAAGTTTAGCTCAGTTCTGGGCATCTTTGAAATACCTATACAAACTTGTTCCTACATAGTAACTTACAACTTTGAATGAGAATGTGCTTGCTTACATCAACGTGCTATATGTTCTGAATGACCAAATTGGGAATCTGTGTCAAAACTTTGTTAGAAATTATGTGATTCCTATTAGCTGGAAGTAAGGGAGATGGAGCATGAAGTTATTTCTAGGAGTTGGAGACATACCACGTTTAGATCAGTTCTGGGCATCTTTGAAATACCTATACAAACTTGTTCCTACATAGTAACTTGCAACTTTGAATGAGAATGTGCTTGCTTACAGCAACGTGCCACATGTTCTGAATGCCCGAATTGGGAATCTGTGTCAAAACTTTGTTAGGAATTATGTGATCCTTACTAGCTGGTAGTAAGGGAGATGGGGCATGAAGTTATTTCTAGGAGTTGGAGACATACCAAGTTTAGCTCAGTTCTGGGCATCTTTGAAATATCTTTACAAACTTGTTCCTACATGGTAACTTGCAACTTTGAATGAGAATGTGCTTGCTTACAGCAACGTGCTATATGTTCTGAATGCCCGAATTGGGAATCTGTGTCAAAACTTTTTTAGAAATTATGTGATCCTTACTAGATGGAAGTAAGGGAGATGGGGCATGAAGTTATTTCTAGGAGTTGGAGACATACAACGTTTAGCTCAGTTCTGGGCATCTTTGAAACACCTATAGAAACTTGTTCCTACATAGTAACTTGCAACTTTGTATTGAATGTGCTTGCTTACAGCAACGTGCTACATGTTCTGAATGCGCGAATTGGGAATCTGTGTCAAAACTTTGTTAGGAATTATGTGATCCTTACTAGCTGGAAGTAATGGAGATGGGGCATGAAGTTGTTTCTAGGAGTTGGAGACATACAACGTTTAGCTCAGTTCTGGGCATCTTTGAAATGCCTTTACAAACTTGTTCCTACATAGTAAGTTGCAACTTTGAATGAGAATGTGCTTTCTTACAGCAACGTGCTACATGTTCTGAATGCCCGAATTGGGAATCTGTGTCAAAACTTTGTTAGGAATTATGTGGTCCTTACTAGCTGGAAGTAAGGGAGATGGGGCATGAAGTTATTTCTAGGATTTGGAGACATACCAAGTTTTGCTCAGTTCTGGGCATCTTTGAAATACCTATACAAACTTGTTCCTACATAGTAACTTGCAACTTTGAATGAGAATGTGCTTGCTTACAGCAACGTGCTATATGTTCTGAATGCCCGAATTGGGAATCTATGTTAAAACTTTGTTAGAAATTATGTGATCCTTAATAGATGGAAGTAAGGGAGATGGGGCATGAAGTTATTTCTAGGAGTTGGAGACATACAATGTTTCGCTCAGTTCTGGGCATCTTTGAAATACCTATACAAACTTGTTCCTACATAGTAACTTGCAACTTTGAATGAGAATGTGCTTGCTTACAGCAACGTGCTACATGTTCTGAATGCACGAATTGGGAATCTGTGTAAAAACTTTGTTAGGAATTATGTGATCCTTACTAGCTGGAAGTAAGGGATATGGGCCATGAGTTATTTCTAGGAGTTGGAGACATACCAAGTTTAGCTCAGTTCTGGGTATCTTTGAAATACCTATACAAACTTGTTCCTACATAGTAACTTGCAACTTTGAATGAGAATGTGCTTGCTTACAGCAACGTGCTATATGTTCTGAATGCCCGAATTGGGAATCTATGTTAAAACTTTGTTAGAAATTATGTGATCCTTACTAGCTGGAAGTAAGGGAGATGGGGCATGAAGTTATTTCTAGGAGTTGGAGACATACAATGTTTCGCTCAGTTCTGGGCATCTTTGAAATACCTATACAAACTTGTTCCTACATAGTAACTTGCAACTTTGAATGAGAATGTGCTTGCTTACAGCAACGTGCTACATGTTCTGAATGCCCGAATTGGGAATCTGTGTCAAAACTTTGTTAGGAATTATGTGATCCTTACTAGCTGGAAGTAAGGGATATGGGGCATGAGTTATTTCTAGGAGTTGGAGACATACCAAGTTTAGCTCAGTTCTGGGCATCTTTGAAATACCTATACAAACATGTTCCTACATAGTAACTTGCAACTTTGAATGAGAATGTGCTTGCTTACAGCAACGTGCTATATGTTCTGAATGCCCGAATTGGGAATCTATGTTAAAACTTTGTTATAAATTATGTGATCCTTACTAGATTGAAGTAAGGGAGATGGGGCATGAAGTTATTTCTAGGAGTTGGAGACATACAATGTCTCGCTCAGTTCTGGGCATCTTTGAAATACCTATACAAACTTGTTCCTACATAGTAACTTGCAACTTTGAATGAGAATGTGCTTGCTTACAGCAACGTGCTACATGTTCTGAATGCCCGAATTGGGAATCTGTGTCAAAACTTTGTTAGGAATTATGTGATCCTTACTAGCTGGAAGTAAGGATATGGGCCATGAGTTATTTCTAGGAGTTGGAGACATACCAAGTTTAGCTCAGTTCTGGGCATCTTTGAAATACCTATACAAACTTGTTCCTACATAGTAACTTTCAACTTTGAATGAGAATGTGCTTGCTTACATCAACGTGCTATATGTTCTGAATGCCCGAATTGGGAATCTGTGTCAAAACTTTGTTAGAAATTATGTGATCCTTACTAGCTGGAACTAAGGGAGATGGAGCATGAAGTTATTTCCAGGAGTTGGAGACATACCACGTTTAGCTCAGTTCTGGGCATCTTTGAAATACCTATACAAACTTGTTCCTACATAGTAACTTGCAACTTTGAATGAGAATGTGCTTGCTTACAGCAACGTGCTATATGGTCTGAATGCCCGAATTGGGAATCTGTGTCAAAACATTGTTAGGAATTTTGTGATCCTTACTACCTGGAAGTAAGGGAGATGGGGCATGAAGTTATTTCCAGGAGTTGGAGACATACAACGTTTAGCTCAGTTCTGGGCATCTTTGAAATACCTTTACAAACTTGTTCCTACATAGTAACTTGCAACTTTGAATGAGAATGTGCTTGCTTACAGCAACGTGCTACATGTTCTGAATGCCCGAATTGGGAATCTGTGTCAAAAATTTGTTAGGAATTATGTGATCCCTTCTAGCTGGAAGTAAGGGAGATGGGGCATGAAGTTATTTCTAGGAGTTGGAGACATACCAAGTTTAGCTCAGTTCTGGGCATCTTTGAAATACCTATACAAACTTGTTCCTACATAGTAACTTGCAACTTTGAATGAGAATGTGCTTGCTTACAGCAACGTGCTATATGTTCTGAATGCCCGAATTGGGAATCTGTCTCAAAACTTTGTTAGAGATTATGTGATCCTTACTAGCTGGAAGTAAGGGAATGGGGCATGAAGTTATTTCTAGGAGTTGGAGACATACTAGGTTTACCTCAGTTCTGGGCATCTTTGAAATACCTTTACAAACTTGCTCCTACATGGTAACTTGCAACTTTGAATGAGAATGTGCTTGCTTACAGCAACGTGCTATATGTTCTGAATGCCCGAATTGGGAATCTGTGTCAAAACTTTGTTAGGAATTATGTGATCCTTACTAGATGGAAGTAAGGGAGATGGGGCATGAAGTTATTTCTAGGAGTTGGAGACATACCGAGTTTAGCTCAGTTCTGGGCATCTTTGAAATACCTATACAAACTTGTTCTTACATAGTAACTTGCAACTTTGAATTAAATGTGCTTGCTTACAGCAACGTGCCACATGTTCTGAATGCCCGAATTGGGAATCTGTGTCAAAACTTTGTTAGGAATTATGTGATCCTTACTAGCTGGAAGTAAGGGAGATTGGGAATGAAGTTATTTCTAGGAGTTGGAGACATACCAAGTTTAGCTCAGTTCTGGGCATCTTTGAAATACCTATACAAACTTGTTCCTACATAGTAACTTGCAACTTTGAATGAGAATGTGCTTGCTTACAGCAACGTGCTATATGTTCTGAATGCCCGAATTGGGAATCTGTGTCAAAAATTGTTAGGAATTATGTGATCCTTACTAGCTGGAAGTAAGGGAGATGGGCCATGAAGTTATTTCTAGGAGTTGGAGACATACCAAGTTTAGCTCAGTTCTGGGTGTCTTTGAAATACCTTTACAAACTTGTTCCTACATAGTAACTTGCAACTTTGAATGAGAATGTGCTTGCTTACAGCAACGTGCTATATGTTCTGTATGCTCGAATTGGGAATTTGTATCAAATCTTTGTTAGAAATTATGTGATCCTTACTAGATGGAAGTAAGGGAGATGGGGCATGAAGTTATTTCTAGGAGTTGGAGACATACAACGTTTAGCTCAGTTCTGGGCATCTTTGAAATACCTATACAAACTTGTTCCTACATATTAACTTGCAACTTTGAATGAGAATGTGCTTGCTTAAAGCAACGTGCTACATGTTCTGAATGCTCGAATTGGGAATCTGTGTCAAAACTTTGTTAGGAATTATGTGATCCTTACTTGCTGGAAGTAAGGGAGATGGGGCATGAAGTTATTTCTAGGAGTTGGACACATACCAAGTTTAGCTCAGTTCTGGGCATCTTTGAAATACCTATACAAACTTGTTCCTACATAGTACCTTGCAACTTTGAATGAGAATGTGCTTGCTTACAGCAACGTGCTACATGTTCTGAATGCACGAATTGGGAATCTGTGTCAAAACTTTGTTAGGAATTATGTGATCCTTACTAGCTGGAAGTAAGGGATATGGGCCATGAGTTATTTCTAGGAGTTGGAGACATACCAAGTTTAGCTCAGTTCTGGGTATCTTTGAAATACCTATACAAACTTGTTCCTACATAGTAACTTGCAACTTTGAATGAGAATGTGCTTGCTTACAGCAACGTGCTATATGTTCTGAATGCCCGAATTGGGAATCTGTGTCAAAACGTTGTTAGAAATTATGTGATCCTTACTAGCTGGAACTAAGGGAGATGGAGCATGAAGTTATTTCTAGGAGTTGGAGACATACCACGTTTAGCTCAGTTCTGGGCATCTTTGAAATACCTATACAAACTTGTTCCTACATAGTAACTTGCAACTTTGAATGAGAATGTGCTTGCTTACAGCAACGTGCTATATGTTCTGAATGCCCGAATTGGGAATCTGTGTCAAAACATTGTTAGGAATTTTGTGATCCTTACTAGCTGGAAGTAAGGGAGATGGGGCATGAAGTTATTTCTAGGAGTTGGAGACATACAACGTTTAGCTCAGTTCTGGGCATCTTTGAAATACCTTTACAAACTTGTTCCTACATAGTAACTTGCAACTTTGAATGAGAATGTGCTTGCTTACAGCAACGTGCTACATGTTCTGAATGCCCGAATTGGGAATCTGTGTCAAAAATTTGTTAGGAATTATGTGATCCTTACTAGCTGGAAGTAAGGGAGATGGGGCATGAAGTTATTTCTAGGAGTTGGAGACATACCAAGTTTAGCTCAGTTCTGGGCATCTTTGAAATACCTATACAAACTTGTTCCTACATAGTAACTTGCAACTTTGAATGAGAATGTGCTTGCTTACAGCAACGTGCTATATGTTCTGAATGCCCGAATTGGGAATCTGTCTCAAAACTTTGTTAGAGATTATGTGATCCTTACTAGCTGTAAGTAAGGGAGATGGGGCATGAAGTTATTTCTAGGAGTTGGAGACATACCAGGTTTAGCTCAGTTCTGGGCATCTTTGAAATACCTTTACAAACTTGCTCCTACATGGTAACTTGCAACTTTGAATGAGAATGTGCTTGCTTACAGCAACGTGCTATATGTTCTGAATGCCCGAATTGGGAATCTGTGTCAAAACTTTTTTAGGAATTATGTGATCCTTACTAGATGGAAGTAAGGGAGATGGGGCATGAAGTTATTTCTAGGAGTTGGAGACATACCGAGTTTAGCTCAGTTCTGGGCATCTTTGAAATACCTATACAAACTTGTTCCTACATAGTAACTTGCAACTTTGAATTGAATGTGCTTGCTTACAGCAACTTGCCACATGTTCTGAATGCCCGAATTGGGAATCTGTGTCAAAACTTTGTTAGGAATTATGTGATCCTTACTAGCTGGAAGTAAGGGAGATTGGGAATGAAGTTATTTCTAGGAGTTGGAGACATACCAAGTTTAGCTCAGTTCTGGGCATCTTTGAAATACCTATACAAACTTGTTCCTACATAGTAACTTGCAACTTTTAATGAGAATGTGCTTGCTTACAGCAACGTGCTATATGTTCTGAATGCCCGAATTGGGAATCTTTGTCAAAACTTTGTTAGGAATTATGTGATCCTTACTAGATGGAAGTAAGGGAGATGGGGCATGTAGTTATTTCTAGGAGTTGGAGACATACAAAGTTTAGCTCAGTTCTGGGCATCTTTGAAATACCTATACAAACTTGTTCCTACATATTAACTTGCAACTTTGACTGAGAATGTGCTTGCTTACAGCAACGTGCTACATGTTCTGAATGCCCGAATTTGGAATCTGTGTCAAAACTTTGATAGGAATTATGTGATCCTTACTTGCTGGAAGTAAGGGAGATGGGGCATGAAGTTATTTCTAGGAGTTGGACACATACCAAGTTTAGCTCAGTTCTGGGCATCTTTGAAATACCTATACAAACTTGTTCCTACATAGTAACTTGCAACTTTGAATGAGAATGTGCTTGCTTACAGCAACGTGCTATATGTTCTGAATGCCCGAATTGGGAATCTGTGTCAAAATTTGTTAGGAATTATGTGATCCTTACTAGCTGAAAGTAAGGGAGTTGTGGCATGAAGGTATTTCTAGGAGTTGGACACATACCAAGTTTAGCACAGTTCTGGGCATCTTTGAAATACCTATACAAACTTGTTCCTACATAGTAACTTGCATCTTTGAATGAGAATGTGCTTGCTTACAGCAACGTGCTATATGTTCTGAATGCCCGAAGTGGGAATCTGTGTCAAAATTTTGTTAAAAATTATGTGATCCTTACTAGCTGGAAGTAAGGGAGATGGGGCATGAAGTTATTTCTAGGAGTTGGACACATACAAAGTTTAGCTCAGTTCTGGGCATCTTTGAAATACCTATACAAACTTGTTCCTACATAGTAACTTGCAACTTTGAATGAGAATGTGCTTGCTTACAGCAACGTGCTATATGTTCTGAATGCCCGAATTGGGAATCTGTGTCAAAACTTTGTTAGGAATTATGTGATACTTACCAGCTGGAAGTAAGGGAGTGGGGCATGAAGTTATTTCTGGAGGTTGGACACATACCAAGTTTAGCTCAGTTCTGGGCATCTTTGAAATACCTATACAAACTTGTTCCTACATAGTAACTTGCAACTTTGACTGAGAATGTGCTTGCTTACAGCAACGTGCTATATGTTCTGAATGCCCGAATTGGGAATCTGTGTCAAAACTTTGTTAGTAATGATGTGATCCTTACTAGCTGGAAGTAAGGGTGATGGGGCATGAAGTTATTCCTAGCAGTTTGAAACATACAACGTTTAGCTCAGATCTGGGCTTCTTTGAAATACCTTTACAAACTTGTTCCTACATAGTAACTTGCCACTTGGAATGAGAATGTGCTTGCTTACAGCAATATGCTATATGTTCTGAATGCCCGAATTGGGAATCTGTGTTAAAACTTTGTTAGAAATTATGTGATCCTTACCAGCTGGAAGTAAGTGTGATGGGGCATGAAGTTATTTCTAGGAGTTGGAGACATACCAAGTTTAGCTCAGTTCTGGGCATCTTTGAAATACCTATACAATCTTGCTCCTACATAGTAACATGCAACTTTGAATGAGAATGTGCTTGCTTACAGCAACGTGCTACATGCTCTGAATGCCCGAATTGGGAATCTGTGTCAAAACTTTGTTAGGAATTATGTGATCCTTACTAGCTGGAAGTAAGGGAGATGGGGCATGAAGTTATTTCTAGGAGTTGGAGACATACCAAGTTTAGCTCAGTTCTGGGCATCTTTGAAATACCTATACAAACTTGTTCCTACATAATAACTTGCAACTTTGAATGAGAATGTGCTTGCTTACATCAACGTGCTATATGTTCTGAATGCCCGAATTGGGAATCTGTGTCAAAACTTTGTTAGAAATTATGTGATCCTTACTAGATGGAAGTAAGGGAGATGGGGCATGAAGTTATTTCTAGGAGTTGGAGACATACAACGTTTAGCTCAGTTCTGGGCATCTTTGAAATACCTATACAAACTTGTTCCTACATAGTAACTTGCAACTTTGAATAGAATGTGCTTGCTTACAGCAACGTTCTATATGTTCTGAATGCCCGAATTGGGAATCTGTGTCAAAACTTTGTTAGGAATTATGTGATCCTTACTAGCTGGAAGTAAGTGAGATGGGGCATGAAGTTATTTCTAGGAGTTGGAGACATACAACGTTTCGCTCAGTTCTGGGCATATTTCAAATACCTATACAAACTTGTTCCCACATAGTAACTTGCAACTTTTAATGAGAATGTGCTTGCTTACAGCAACGTGCTACATATTCTGAATGCCCGAATTGGGAATCTGTGTCAAAAATTTGTTAGGAATTATGTGATCCTTACTAGCTGGAAGTAAGGGAGATGGGGCATGAATTTATTTCTAGGAGTTGGACACATACCAAGTTTAGCTCAGTTCTGGGCATCTTTGAAATACCTATACAAACTTGTTCCTACATAGTAACTTGCAACTTTGAATGAGAATGTGCTTGCTTACAGCAACGTGCTATATGTTCTGAATGCCCGAATTGGGAATCTGTGTCAAAATTTGTTAGGAATTATGTGATCCTTACTAGCTGAAAGTAAGGGAGTTGTGGCATGAAGGTATTTCTAGGAGTTGGACACATACCAAGTTTAGCACAGTTCTGGGCATCTTTGAAATACCTATACAAACTTGTTCCTACATAGTAACTTGCATCTTTGAATGAGAATGTGCTTGCTTACAGCAACGTGCTATATGTTCTGAATGCCCGAAGTGGGAATCTGTGTCAAAATTTTGTTAAAAATTATGTGATCCTTACTAGCTGGAAGTAAGGGAGATGGGGCATGAAGTTATTTCTAGGAGTTGGACACATACAAAGTTTAGCTCAGTTCTGGGCATCTTTGAAATACCTATACAAACTTGTTCCTACATAGTAACTTGCAACTTTGAATGAGAATGTGCTTGCTTACAGCAACGTGCTATATGTTCTGAATGCCCGAATTGGGAATCTGTGTCAAAACTTTGTTAGGAATTATGTGATACTTACTAGCTGGAAGTAAGGGAGTGGGGCATGAAGTTATTTCTGGAGGTTGGACACATACCAAGTTTAGCTCAGTTCTGGGCATCTTTGAAATACCTATACAAACTTGTTCCTACATAGTAACTTGCAACTTTGACTGAGAATGTGCTTGCTTACAGCAACGTGCTATATGTTCTGAATGCCCGAATTGGGAATCTGTGTCAAAACTTTGTTAGTAATGATGTGATCCTTACTAGCTGGAAGTAAGGGTGATGGGGCATGAAGTTATTCCTAGGAGTTTGAAACATACAACGTTTAGCTCAGATCTGGGCTTCTTTGAAATACCTTTACAAACTTGTTCCTACATAGTAACTTGCCACTTGGAATGAGAATGTGCTTGCTTACAGCAATATGCTATATGTTCTGAATGCCCGAATTGGGAATCTGTGTTAAAACTTTGTTAGAAATTATGTGATCCTTACCAGCTGGAAGTAAGTGTGATGGGGCATGAAGTTATTTCTAGGAGTTGGAGACATACCAAGTTTAGCTCAGTTCTGGGCATCTTTGAAATACCTATACAATCTTGCTCCTACATAGTAACATGCAACTTTGAATGAGAATGTGCTTGCTTACAGCAACGTGCTACATGCTCTGAATGCCCGAATTGGGAATCTGTGTCAAAACTTTGTTAGGAATTATGTGATCCTTACTAGCTGGAAGTAAGGGAGATGGGGCATGAAGTTATTTCTAGGAGTTGGAGACATACCAAGTTTAGCTCAGTTCTGGGCATCTTTGAAATACCTATACAAACTTGTTCCTACATAATAACTTGCAACTTTGAATGAGAATGTGCTTGCTTACAGCAACGTGCTATATGTTCTGAATGCCCGAATTGGGAATCTGTGTCAAAACTTTGTTAGAAATTATGTGATCCTTACTAGATGGAAGTAAGGGAGATGGGGCATGAAGTTATTTCTAGGAGTTGGAGACATACAACGTTTAGCTCAGTTCTGGGCATCTTTGAAATACCTATACAAACTTGTTCCTACATAGTAACTTGCAACTTTGAATAGAATGTGCTTGCTTACAGCAACGTTCTATATGTTCTGAATGCCCGAATTGGGAATCTGTGTCAAAACTTTGTTAGGAATTATGTGATCCTTACTAGCTGGAAGTAAGTGAGATGGGGCATGAAGTTATTTCTAGGAGTTGGAGACATACAACGTTTCGCTCAGTTCTGGGCATATTTCAAATACCTATACAAACTTGTTCCTACATAGTAACTTGCAACTTTTAATGAGAATGTGCTTGCTTACAGCAACGTGCTACATATTCTGAATGCCCGAATTGGGAATCTGTGTCAAAACTTTGTTAGGAATTATGTGATCCTTACTAGCTGGAAGTAAGGGAGATGGGGCATGAATTTATTTCTAGGAGTTGGAGACATACCAAGTTTAGCTCAGTTCTGGGCATCTTTGAAATACCTATCCAAACTTGTTCCTACATAGTAACTTACAACTTTGAATGAGAATGTGCTTGCTTACATCAACGTGCTATATGTTCTGAATGACCAAATTGGGAATCAGTGTCAAAACTTTGTTAGAAATTATGTGATCCTTATTAGCTGGAAGTAAGGGAGATGGAGCATGAAGTTATTTCTAGGAGTTGGTGACATACCACGTTTAGCTCAGTTCTGGGCATCTTTGAAATACCTATACAAACTTGTTCCTACATAGTAACTTGCAACTTTGAATGAGAATGTGCTTGCTTACAGCAACGTGCTATATGTTCTGAATGCCCGAATTGGGAATCTGTGTCAAAACTTTGTTAGGAATTATGTGATCCTTACTAGCTGGTAGTAAGGGAGATGGGGCATGAAGTTATTTCTAGGAGTTGGAGACATACCAAGTTTAGCTCAGTTCTGGGCATCTTTGAAATACCTTTACAAACTTGTTCCTACATGGTAACTTGCAACTTTGAATGAGAATGTGCTTGCTTACAGCAACGTGCTATATGTTCTGAATGCCAGAATTGGGAATCTGTGTCAAAACTTTGTTAGAAATTATGTGATCCTTACTAGATGGAAGTAAGGGAGATGGGGCATGAAGTTATTTCTAGGAGTTGGAGACATACAAAGTTTAGCTCAGTTCTGGGCATCTTTGAAACACCTATAGAAACTTGTTCCTACATAGTAACTTGCAACTTTGAATGAGAATGTGCTTGCTTACAGCAACGTGCTACATGTTCTGAATGCCCGAATTGGGAATCTGTGTCAAAACTTTGTTAGGAATTATGTGATCCTTACTAGCTGGAAGTAAGGGAGATGGGGCATGAAGTTATTTCTAGGAGTTGGAGACATACAACGTTTAGCTCAGTTCTGGGCATCTTTGAAATACCTTTACAAACTTGCTCCTACATAGTAAGTTGCAACTTTGAATGAGAATGTGCTTGCTTACAGCAACGTGCTACATCTTCTGAATGCCCGAATTGGGAATCTGTGTCAAAACTTTGTTAGGAATTATGTGATCCTTACTAGCTGGAAGTAAGTGAGATGGGGCATGAAGTTATTTCTAGGAGTTGGAGACATACCAAGTTTAGCTCAGTTCTGGGCATCTTTGATATACCTATACAAACTTGTTCCTACATAGTAACTTGCAACTTTGAATGAGAATGTGCTTGCTTACAGCAACGTGCTATATGTTCTGAATGCCCGAATTGGGAATCTATGTTAAAACTTTGTTAGAAATTATGTGATCCTTACTAGATGGAAGTAAGGGAGATGGGGCATGAAGTTATTTCTAGGAGTTGGAGACATACAATGTTTCGCTCAGTTCTGGGCATCTTTGAAATACCTATACAAACTTGTTCCTACATAGTAACTTGCAACTTTGAATGAGAATGTGCTTGCTTACAGCAACGTGCTACATGTTCTGAATGCCCGAATTGGGAATCTGTGTCAAAACTTTGTTAGGAATTATGTGATCCTTACTAGCTGGAAGTAAGGGATATGGGGCATGAGTTATTTCTAGGAGTTGGAGACATACCAAGTTTAGCTCAGTTCTGGGCATCTTTGAAATACCTATACAAACATGTTCCTACATAGTAACTTGCAACTTTGAATGAGAATGTGCTTGCTTACATCAACGTACTATATGTTCTGAATGCCCGAATTGGGAATCTGTGTCAAAACTTTGTTAGAAATTATGTGATCCTTACTAGCTGGAACTAAGGGAGATGGAGCATGAAGTTATTTCTAGGAGTTGGAGACATACCACGTTTAGCTCAGTTCTGGGGATCTTTGAAATACCTATACAAACTTGTTCCTACATAGTAACTTGCAACTTTGAATGAGAATGTGCTTGCTTACAGCAACGTGCTACATGTTCTGAATGCCCGAATTGGGAATCTGTGTCAAAACTTTGTTAGGAATTATGTGATCCTTACTAGCTGGAAGTAAGGGATATGGGCCATGAGTTATTTCTAGGAGTTGGAAACATACCAAATTTAGCTCAGTTCTGGGCATCTTTGAAATACCTATACAAACTTGTTCCTACATAGTAACTTGCAACTTTGAATGAGAATGTGCTTGCTTACATCAACGTGCTATATGTTCTGAATGCCCGAATTGGGAATCTGTGTCAAAACTTTGTTAGAAATTATGTGATCCTTACTAGCTGGAACTAAGGGAGATGGAGCATGAACTTATTTCTAGGAGTTGGAGACATACCACGTTTAGCTCAGTTCTGGGCATCTTTGAAATACCTATACAAACTTGTTCCTACATAGTAACTTGCAACTTTGAATGAGAATGTGCTTGCTTACAGCAACGTGCTATATGTTCTGAATGCCCGAATTGGGAATCTGTGTCAAAACATTGTTAGGAATTTTGTGATCCTTACTAGCTGGAAGTAAGGGAGATGGGGCATGAAGTTATTTCTAGGAGTTGGAGACATACAACGTTTAGCTCAGTTCTGGGCATCTTTGAAATACCTTTACAAACTTGTTCCTACATAGTAACTTGCAACTTTGAATGAGAATGTGCTTGCTTACAGCAACGTGCTACATGTTCTGAATGCCCGAATTGGTAATCTGTGTCAAAAATTTGTTAGGAATTATGTGATCCTTACTAGCTGGAAGTAAGGGAGATGGGGCATGAAGTTATTTCTAGGAGTTGGAGACATACCAAGTTTAGCTCAGTTCTGGGCATCTTTGAAATACCTATACAAACTTGTTCCTACATAGTAACTTGCAACTTTGAATGAGAATGTGCTTGCTTACAGCAACGTGCTATATGTTCTGAATGCCCGAATTGGGAATCTGTGTCAAAACTTTGTTATGAAATATGTGATCGTTACTAGCTGGAAGTAAGAGAGATGGGGCATGACGTTATTTCTAGGAGTTGGAGACATACCAAGTTTAGCTCAGTTCTGGGCATCTTTGAAATACCTATACAAACTTGTTCCTACATAGTAACTTGCAACTTTGAATGAGAATGTGCTTGCTTACAGCAACGTGCTATATGTTCTGAATGCCCGAATTGGGAATCTGTGTCAAAACTTTGTTAGGAATTATGTGATCCTTACTAGCTGGAAGTAAGGGAGATGGGGCATGAAGTTATTTCTAGGAGTTGGAGACATACCACGTTTAGCTCAGTTCTGGGGATCTTTGAAATACCTATACAAACTTGTTCCTACATAGTAACTTGCAACTTTGAATGAGAATGTGCTTGCTTACAACAACGTGCTATATGTTCTGAATGCCAGAATTGGGAATCTGTGTCAAATCTTTGTTAGGAATTATGTTATCCTTACTAGCTGGACGTAAGGGAGATGGGGCATGAAGTTATTTCTAGGAGTTGGAGACATACCACGTTTAGCTCAGTTCTGGGCATCTTTGAAATACCTATACAAACTTGTTCCTACATAGTAACATGCAACTTTGAATGAGAATGTGCTTGCTTACAGCAACGTGCTATATGTTCTGAATGCCCGAATTGGGAATCTGTGCCAAAACTTTGTTAGGAATTATGTGATCCTTACTAGCTGGAAGTAAGGGAGATGGGGCATGAAGTTATTACTAGGAGTTGGAGACATACCAAGATTAGCTCAATTCTGGGCATCTTTGAAATACCTATACAAACTTGTTCTTACATAGTAACTTGCAACTTTGAATGAGAATGTGCTTGCTTACAGCAACGTGCTATATGTTCTGAATGCCCGAATTGGGAATCTGTGTCAAAACTTTGTTAGGAAATATGTGATCCTTACTAGCTGGAAGTAAGTGTGATTGGGCATGAAGTCATTTCTAGGAGTTGGAGACATACCAAGCTTAGCTCAGTTCTGGGCATCTTTGAAATACCTTTACAAACTTGTTCCTACATAGAACTTGCAACTTTGAATGACAATGTGCTTGCTTACAGCAACGTGCTATATGTTCTGAATGCCCGAATTGGGAATCTGTGTCAAAACTTTGTTAGAAATTATGTGATCCTTACTAGCTGGAAGTAAGGGAGTTGGAGCATGAAGTTATTTCTAGAGGTTGGACATATACCAAGTTTAGCTCAGTTCTGGGCATCTTTGAAATACCTATACAAACTTGTTCCTACATAGTAACTTGCAACTTTGAATGAGAATGTGCTTGCTTACATCAACGTGCTATATGTTCTGAATGTCCGAATTGGGAATCTGTGTCAAAACTTTGTTAGGAATTATGTGATCCTTACTAGCTGGAAGTAAGGGAGATTGGGCATGAACTTATTTCGAGGAGTTGGAGACATATAACGTTTAGCTCAGTTCTGGGCATCTTTGAAATACCTATACAAACTTGTTCCTACATAATAACTTGCAACTTTGAATGAGAATGTGCTTGCTTACAGCAACGTGCTATATGTTCTGAATGCCCGAATTGGGAATCTGTGTCAAAACTTTGTTAGGAATTATGTGATCCTTAATAGCTGGAAGTAAGTGAGATGGGGCATGAAGTTATTTCTAGGAGTTGGAGACATACAACGTTTAGCTCAGTTCTGTGCATCTTTGAAATACCTATACAAACTTGATCCTACATAGTAACTTGCAACTTTGAATGAGAATGTGCTTGCTTACAGCAACGTGCTATATGTTCTGAATGCCCGAATTGGGAATCTGTGTCAAAACTTTGTTAGGAAACATGTGATCCTTACTAGCTGGAAATAAGGGAGTTGGGGCATTAAGTTATTTCTAGAGGTTGGACACATACCAAGTTAGCTCAGTTCTGGGCATCTTTGAAATACCTATACAAACTTGTTCCTACATAGTAACTTGCAAATTTGAATGAGATTGTGCTTGCTTACAGCAACGTGCTATATGTTCTGAATGCCCGAATTGGGAATCTGTGTCAAAACTTTGTTAGGAATTATGTGATCCTTAATAGCTGGAAGTAAGGGAGATGGGGCATGAAGTTATTTCTAGGAGTTGGAGACATACAACGTTTAGCTCAGTTCTGGGCATCTTTGAAATACCTTTACAAACTTGTTCCTACATAGTAACTTGCAACTTTGAATGAGAATGTGCTTGCTTACAGCAACGTGCTATATGTTCTGAATGCCCGAATTGGGAATCTGTGTTAAAACTTTGTTAGAAATTATGTGATTCTTACTAGATGGAAGTAAGGGAGATGGGGCATGAAGATATTTCTAGGAGTTGGAGACATACCAAGTTTAGCTCAGTTCTGGGCATCTTTGAAACACCTTTACAAACTTGTTCCTACATGGTAACTTGCAACTTTGAATGAGAATGTGCTTGCTTACAGCAACGTGCTATATGTTCTGAATGCCCGAATTGGGAATCTGTGTCAAAACTTTTTTAGAAATTATGTGATCCTTACTAGATGGAAGTAAGGGAGATGTGGCATGAAGTTATTTCTAGGAGTTGGAGACATACAACGTTTAGCTCAGTTCTGGCCATCTTTGAAACACCTATAGAAACTTGTACCTACATAGTAACTTGCAACTTTGAATTGAATGTGCATGCTTACAGCAACGTGCTACATGTTCTGAATGCGCGAATTGGGAATCTGTGTCAAAACTTTGTTAGGAATTATGTGATCCTTACTAGCTGGAAGTAAGGGAGATGGGGCATGAGGTTATTTCTAGGAGTTGGAGTCATACAACGTTTAGCTCAGTTCTGGGCATCTTTGAAATGCCTTTACAAACTTGTTCCTACATAGTATGTTGCAACTTTGAATGAGAATCTGCTTTCTTACAGCAACGTGCTGCATGTTCTGAATGCCCGAATTGGGAATCTGTGTCAAAACTTTGTTAGGAATTATGTGATCCTTACTAGCTGGAAGTAAGGGAGATGGGGCATGAAGTTATTTCTAGGAGTTGGAGACATACCTAGTTTAGCTCAGTTCTGGGCATCTTTGAAATACCTATACAAACTTGTTCCTACATAGTAACTTGCAACTTTGAATGAGAATGTGCTTGCTTACAGCAACGTGCTATATGTTCTGAATGCCCGAATTGGGAATCTATGTTAAAACTTTGTTAGAAATTATGTGATCCTTAATAGATGGAAGTAAGGGAGATGGGGCATGAAGTTATTTCTAGGAGTTGGAGACATACAATGTTTCGCTCAGTTCTGGGCATCTTTGAAATACCTATACAAACTTGTTCCTACATAGTAACTTGCAACTTTGAATGAGAATGTGCTTGCTTACAGCAACGTGCTACATGTTCTGAATGCACGAATTGGGAATCTGTGTCAAAACTTTGTTAGGAATTATGTGATCCTTACTAGCTGGAAGTAAGGGATATGGGCCATGAGTTATTTCTAGGAGTTGGAGACATACCAAGTTTAGCTCAGTTCTGGGTATCTTTGAAATACCTATACAAACTTGTTCCTACATAGTAACTTGCAACTTTGAATGAGAATGTGCTTGCTTACAGCAACGTGCTATATGTTCTGAATGCCCGAATTGGGAATCTATGTTAAAACTTTGTTAGAAATTATGTGATCCTTACTAGATGGAAGTAAGGGAGATGGGGCATGAAGTTATTTCTAGGAGTTGGAGACATACAATGTTTCGCTCAGTTCTGGGCATCTTTGAAATACCTATACAAACTTGTTCCTACATAGTAACTTGCAACTTTGAATGAGAATGTGCTTGCTTACAGCAACGTGCTACATGTTCTGAATGCCCGAATTGAGAATCTGTGTCAAAACTTTGTTAGGAATTATGTGATCCTTACTAGCTGGAAGTAAGGGATATGGGGCATGAGTTATTTCTAGGAGTTGGAGACATACCAAGTTTAGCTCAGTTCTGGGCATCTTTGAAATACCTATACAAACATGTTCCTACATAGTAACTTGCAACTTTGAATGAGAATGTGCTTGCTTACAGCAACGTGCTATATGTTCTGAATGCCCGAATTGGGAATCTATGTTAAAACTTTGTTATAATTTATGTGATCCTTACTAGATTGAAGTAAGGGAGATGGGACATGAAGTTATTTCTAGGAGTTGGAGACATACAATGTCTCGCTCAGTTCTGGGCATCTTTGAAATACCTATACAAACTTGTTCCTACATAGTAACTTGCAACTTTGAATGAGAATGTGCTTGCTTACAGCAACGTGCTACATGTTCTGAATGCCAGATTTGGGAATCTGTGTCAAAACTTTGTTAGGAATTATGTGATCCTTACTAGCTGGAAGTAAGGGATATGGGCCATGAGTTATTTCTAGGAGTTGGAGACATACCAAGTTTAGCTCAGTTCTGGGCATCTTTGAAATACCTATACAAACTTGTTCCTACATAGTAACTTTCAACTTTGAATGAGAATGTGCTTGCTTACATCAACGTGCTATATGTTCTGAATGCCCGAATTGGGAATCTGTGTCAAAACTTTGTTAGAAATTATGTGATCCTTACTAGCTGGAACTAAGGGAGATGGAGCATGAAGTTATTTCCAGGAGTTGGAGACATACCACGTTTAGCTCAGTTCTGGGCATCTTTGAAATACCTATACAAACTTGTTCCTACATAGTAACTTGCAACTTTGAATGATAATGTGCTTGCTTACAGCAACGTGCTATATGTTCTGAATGCCCGAATTGGGAATCTGTGTCAAAACATTGTTAGGAATTTTGTGATCCTTACTACCTGGAAGTAAGGGAGATGGGGCATGAAGTTATTTCTAGGAGTTGGAGACATACAACGTTTAGCTCAGTTCTGGGCATCTTTGAAATACCTTTACAAACTTGTTCCTACATAGTAACTTGCAACTTTGAATGAGAATGTGCTTGCTTACAGCAACGTGCTACATGTTCTGAATGCCCGAATTGGGAATCTGTGTCAAAAATTTGTTAGGAATTATGTGATCCTTACTAGCTGGAAGTAAGGGAGATGGGGCATGAAGTTATTTCTAAGAGTTGGAGACATACCAAGTTTAGCTCAGTTCTGGGCATCTTTGAAATACCTATACAAACTTGTTCCTACATAGTAACTTGCAACTTTGAATGAGAATGTGCTTGCTTACAGCAACGTGCTATATGTTCTGAATGCCCGAATTGGGAATCTGTCTCAAAACTTTGTTAGAGATTATGTGATCCTTACTAGCTGGAAGTAAGGGAATGGGGCATGAAGTTATTTCTAGGAGTTGGAGACATACTAGGTTTACCTCAGTTCTGGGCATCTTTGAAATACCTTTACAAACTTGCTCCTACATGGTAACTTGCAACTTTGAATGAGAATGTGCTTGCTTACAGCAACGTGCTATATGTTCTGAATGCCCGAATTGGGAATCTGTCTCAAAACTTTGTTAGGAATTATGTGATCCTTACTAGATGGAAGTAAGGGAGATGGGGCATGAAGTTATTTCTAGGAGTTGGAGACATACCGAGTTTAGCTCAGTTCTGGGCATCTTTGAAATACCTATACAAACTTGTTCTTACATAGTAACTTGCAACTTTGAATTAAATGTGCTTGCTTACAGCAACGTGCCACATGTTCTGAATGCCCGAATTGGGAATCTGTGTCAAAACTTTGTTAGGAATTATGTGATCCTTACTAGCTGGAAGTAAGGGAGATTGGGAATGAAGTTATTTCTAGGAGTTGGAGACATACCAAGTTTAGCTCAGTTCTGGGCATCTTTGAAATACCTTTACAAACTTGTTCGCACATAGTAACTTGCAACTTTGAATGAGAATATGCTTGCTTACAGCAACGTGCTATATGTTCTGAATGCCCGAATTGGGAATCTGTGTCAAAAGTTTGTTAGGAATTATGTGATCCTTACTAGCTGGAAGTAAGGGAGATGGGGCATGACGTTATTTCTAGGAGTTGGAGACATACCAAGTTTAGCTCAGTTCTGGGCATCTTTGAAATACCTATACAAAGTTGTTCCTACATAGTAACTTGCAACTTTGAATGAGAATGTGCTTGCTTACAGCAACGTGCTATATGTTCTGATGCCCCAATTGGGAATCTGTGTCAAAACTTTGTTAGGAATTATGTGATCCTTACTAGCTGGAAGTAAGGGAGATGGGGCATGAAGTTATTTCTAGGAGTTGGAGACATACCTCGTTTAGCTCAGTTCTGGGCATCTTTGAAAGTCCCATACAAACTTGTTCCTACATAGTAACTTGCAACTTTGAATGAGAATGTGCTTGCTTACAGCAACGTGCTATATGTTCTGAATGCCCGAATTGGGAATCTGTGTCAAAACTTTGTTAGGAATTATGTGATCCTTACTAGCTGGAAGTAAGGGAGAAGGTGCATGAAGTTATTTCTAGGAGTTGGAGACATACAACGTTTAGCTCAGTTCTGGGCATCTTTGAAATACCTATACAAACTTGTTCCTACATAGTAACTTGCAACTTTGAATGAGAATGTGCTTGCTTACAGCAACGTGCTACATGTTCTGAATGCCCCAATTGGGAATCTGTGTCAAAACTTTGTTAGGAATTATGTGATCCTTACTAGCTGGAAGTAAGGGAGATGGGGCATGAAGTTATTTCTAGGAGTTGGACACATACCAAGTTTAGCTCAGTTCTGGGCGTCTTTGAAATACCTATACGAACTTGTTCCTACATAGTACCTTGCAACTTTGAATGAGAATGTGCTTGCTTACAGCAACGTGCTATATGTTCTGAATGCCCGAATTGGGAATCTGTGTCAAAATGTTTGGAATTATGTGATCCTTACTAGGTGGAAGTAAGGGAGTTGGGGCATGAAGTTATTTCTAGGAGTTGAACACATACCAAGTTTAGCTCAGTTCTGGGCATCTTTGAAAGTCCTATTCAAACTTGTTTCTACATAGTAACTTGCAACTTTGAATGAGAATGTGCTTGCTTACAGCAACGTGCTATATGTTCAGAATGCCCGAATTGGGAATCTGTGTCAAAACTTTGTTAGGAATTATGAGATCCTTAGTAGCTGGAAGTAAGGGAGTTGGCTCATGAAGTTAATTCTAGGAGTTGGAGACATACCTAGTTTAGCTCAGTTCTGGGCATCTTTGAAATACCTATACAAACTTGTTCCTACATAGTAACTTGCAACTTTGAATGAGAATGTGCTTGCTTACAGCAACGTGCTATATGTTCTGAATGCCCGAATTGGGAATCTGTGTCAAAACTTTGTTAGGAATTATGTGATCCTTACTAGCTGTAAGTAAGGGAGATGGGGCATGAAGTTATTTCTAGGAGTTGGAGACATACCAAGTTTAGCTCAGTTCTGGGCATCTTTGAAATACCTATACAAACTTGTTCCTACATAGTAAATTGCATCTTTGAATGAGAATGTGCTTGCTTACAGCAACGTGCTATATGTTCTGAATGCCCGAATTGGGAATCTGTGTCAAAACTTTGTTAGGAATTATGTGATCCTTACAAGCTGGAAGTAAGGGCGATGGGGCATGAAGTTATTTCTAGGAGTTGGACACATACCAAGTTTAGCTCAGTTCTGGGCATCTTTGAAATACCTATACAAACTTGTTCCTACATAGTAACTTGCAACTTTGAATGAGAATGTGCTTGCTTACAGCAACGTGCTATATGTTCTGAATGCCCGAATTGGGAATCTGTGTCAAATCTTTGTTGGGAATTATGTTATCCTTACTAGATGGAAGTAAGGGAGATGGGGCATGAAGTTATTTCTAGGAGTTGGAGACATACCAAGTTTAGCTCAGTTCTGGGCATCTTTGAAATACCTTTACAAACTTGTTCGCACATAGTAACTTGCAACTTTGAATGAGAATATGCTTGCTTACAGCAACGTGCTATATGTTCTGAATGCCCGAATTGGGAATCTGTGTCAAAAGTTTGTTAGGAATTATGTGATCCTTACTAGCTGGAAGTAAGGGAGATGGGGCATGACGTTATTTCTAGGAGTTGGAGACATACCGAGTTTAGCTCAGTTCTGGGCATCTTTGAAATACCTATACAAAGTTGTTCCTACATAGTAACTTGCAACTTTGAATGAGAATGTGCTTGCTTACAGCAACGTGCTATATGTTCTGAATGCCCCAATTGGGAATCTGTGTCAAAACTTTGTTAGGAATTATGTGATCCTTACTAGCTGGAAGTAAGGGAGATGGGGCATGAAGTTATTTCTAGGAGTTGGAGACATACCACCTTTAGCTCAGTTCTGGGCATCTTTGAAAGTCCCATACAAACTTGTTCCTACATAGTAACTTGCAACTTTGAATGAGAATGTGCTTGCTTACAGCAACGTGCTATATGTTCTGAATGCCCGAATTGGGAATCTGTGTCAAAACTTTGTTAGGAATTATGTGATCCTTACTAGCTGGAAGTAAGGGAGAAGGTGCATGAAGTTATTTCTAGGAGTTGGAGACATACAACGTTTAGCTCAGTTCTGGGCATCTTTGAAATACCTATACAAACTTGTTCCTACATAGTAACTTGCAACTTTGAATGAGAATGTGCTTGCTTACAGCAACGTGCTACATGTTCTGAATGCCCCAATTGGGAATTTGTGTCAAAACTTTGTTAGGAATTATGTGATCCTTACTAGCTGGAAGTAAGGGAGATGGGGCATGAAGTTATTTCTAGGAGTTGGACACATACCAAGTTTAGCTCAGTTCTGGGCGTCTTTGAAATACCTATACGAACTTGTTCCTACATAGTACCTTGCAACTTTGAATGAGAATGTGCTTGCTTGCAGCAACGTGCTATATGTTCTGAATGCCCGAATTGGGAATCTGTGTCAAAATGTTTGGAATTATGTGATCCTTACTAGGTGGAAGTAAGGGAGTTGGGGCATGAAGTTATTTCTAGGAGTTGAACACATACCAAGTTTAGCACAGTTCTTGGCATCTTTGAAATACCTTTACAAACTTGTTCCTACATAGTAACTTGCAACTTTGAATGAGAATGTGCTTGCTTACAGCAACGTGCTATATGTTCTGAGTGCCCGAATTGGGAATCTGTGTCAAAACTTTGTTAGGAATTATGTGATCCTTACTAGCTGGAAGTAAGGGAGATGGGGCATGAAGTTATTTCTAGGAGATGGACCCATACCAAGTTTAGCTCAGTTCTGGGCATCTTTGAAATACCTATACAAACTTGTTCCTACATAGTAACTTGCAACTTTGAATGAGAATGTGCTTGCTTACAGCAACGTGCTATATGTTCTGACTGCCCGAATTGGTAATCTGTGTCAAAACATTGTTAGAAATTATGTGATCCTTACTAGATGGAAGTAAGGGAGATGGGGCATGAAGTTATTTCTATGAGTTGGAGACATACCAAGTTTAGCTCAGTTCTGGGCATCTTTGAAATACCTATACAAACTTGTTCCTACATAGTAACTTGCATCTTTGAATGAGAATGTGCTTGCTTACAGCAACGTGCTATATGTTCTGAATGCCCGAATTGGGAATCTGTGTCAAAACTTTGTTAGGAATTATGTGATCCTTACTAGCTGGAAGTAAGGGCGATGGGGCATGAAGTTATTTCTAGGAGTTGGACACATACCAAGTTTAGCTCAGTTCTGGGCATCTTTGAAATACCTATACAAACTTGTTCCTACATAGTAACTTGCAACTTTGAATGAGAATGTGCTTGCTTACAGCAACGTGCTATATGTTCTGAATGCCCGAATTGGGAATCTGTGTCAAATCTTTGTTGGGAATTATGTTATCCTTACTAGATGGAAGTAAGGGAGATGGGGCATGAAGTTATTTCTAGGAGTTGGAGACATACCAAGTTCAGCTCAGTTCTGGGCATCTTTGAAATTCCTTTACAAACTTGTTCGCACATAGTAACTTGCAACTTTGAATGAGAATATGCTTACTTACAGCAACGTGCTATATGTTCTGAATGCCCGAATTGGGAATCTGTGTCAAAACTTTGTTAGGAATTATGTGATCCTTACTAGCTGGAAGTAAGGGAGATGGGGCATGACGTTATTTCTAGGAGTTGGAGACATACCAAGTTTAGCTCAGTTCTGGGCATCTTTGAAATACCTATACAAACTTGTTCCTACATAGTAACTTGCAACTTTGAATGAGAATGTGCTTGCTTACAGCAACGTGCTATATGTTCTGAATGCCCCAATTGGGAATCTGTGTCAAATCTTTGTTAGGAATTATGTGATCCTTACTAGCTGGAAGTAAGGGAGATGGGGCATGAAGTTATTTCTAGGAGTTGGAGACATACCACGTTTAGCTCAGTTCTGGGCATCTTTGAAATACCTATACAAACTTGTTCCTACATAGTAACTTGCAACTTTGAATGAGAATGTGCTTGCTTACAGCAACGTGCTATATGTTCTGAATGCCCGAATTGGGAATCTGTGTCAAATCTTTGTTAGGAATTATGTGATCCTTAATAGCTGGAAGTAAGGGAGATGGGGCATGAAGTTATTTCTAGGAGTTGGAGACATACCACGTTTAGCTCAGTTCTGGGCATCTTTGAAATACCTATACAAACTTGTTCCTACATAGTAACTTGCAACTTTGAATGAGAATGTGCTTGCTTGCAGCAACGTGCTATATGTTCTGAATGCCCGAATTGGGAATCTGTGTCAAAACTTTGTTAGGAATTATGTGATCCTTACTAGCTGGAAGTAAGGTAGATGGGGCATGAAGTTATTTCTAGGAGTTGGAGACATACCAAGATTAGCTCAGTTCTGGGCATCTTTGAAAGTCCTATTCAAACTTGTTTCTACATAGTAACTTGCAACTTTGAATGAGAATGTGCTTGCTTACAGCAACGTGCTATATGTTCAGAATGCCCGAATTGGGAATCTGTGTCAAAACTTTGTTAGGAATTATGAGATCCTTAGTAGCTGGAAGTAAGGGAGTTGGGGCATGAAGTTAATTCTAGGAGTTGGAGACATACCTAGTTTAGCTCAGTTCTGGGCATCTTTGAAATACCTATACAAACTTGTTCCTACATAGTAACTTGCAACTTTGAATGAGAATGTGCTTGCTTACAGCAACGTGCTATATGTTCTGAATGCCCGAATTGGGAATCTGTGTCAAAACTTTGTTAGGAATTATGTGATCCTTACTAGCTGGAAGTAAGGGAGATGGGGCAAGAAGTAATTTCTAGGAGTTGGAGACATACCAAGTTTAGCTCAGTTCTGGGCATCTTTGAAATACCTATACAAACTTGTTCCTACATAGTAACTTACAACTTTAAATGAGAATGTTCTTGCTTAGAGCAACGTGCTATATGTTCTGACTGCCCGAATTGGTAATCTGTGTCAAAACTTTGTTAGAAATCATGTGATCCTTACTAGATGGAAGTAAGGGAGATGGGGCATGAAGTTATTTCTAGGAGTTGGAGACATACCAAGTTTAGCTCAGTTCTGGGCATCTTTGAAATACATATAGAAACTTGTTCCTACATAGTAACTTGCAACTTTGAATGAGAATGTGCTTGCTTACAGCAACGTGCTATATGTTCTGAATGCCCGAATTGGGAATCTATGTCATATCTTTGTTAGGAATTATGTGATCCTTACTAGATGGAAGTAAGGGAGATGGGGCATGAAGTTATTTCTAGGAGTTGGAGACATACCAAGTTTAGCTCAGTTCTGGACATCTTTGAAATACCTTTACAAACTTGTTCCCACATAGTAACTTGCAACTTTGAATGAGAATGTGCTTGCTTACAGCAACGTGCTATATGTTCTGAATGCCCGAATTGGGAATCTGTGTCAAAACTTTGTTAGGAATTATGTGATCCTTACTAGCTGGAAGTAAGGGAGATGGGGCATGAAGTTATTTCTAGGAGTTGGACACATACAAAGTTTAGCACCGTTCGGGGTATCTTTGAATTACCTATACAAACTTGTTCCTACATAGTAACTTGCAACTTTAAATGAGAATGTGCTTGCTTACAGCAACGTGCTATATGTTCTGAATCCGCGAATTGGGAATCTGTGTCAAATCTTTGTTAGGAATTATGTGATCGTTACTAGCTGGAAGTGAGGGAGATGGGGCATGACGTTATTTCTAGGAGTTGGAGACATACCAAGTTTAGCTCAGTTCTGGGCATCTTTGAAATACCTATACAAACTTGTTCCTACATAGTAACTTGCAACTTTGAATGAGAATGTGCTTGCTTACAGCAACGTGCTATATGTTCTGAATGCCCGAATTGGGAATCTGTGTCAAATCTTTGTTAGGAATTATGTGATCCTTACTAGCTGGAAGTAAGGGAGATGGGGCATGAAGTTATTTCTAGGAGTTGGAGACATACCAGGTTTAGCTCAGTTCTGGGCATCTTTGAAATACCTATACAAATTTGTTCCTACATAGTAACTTGCAACTTTGAATGAGAATGTGCTTGCTTACAGCAACGTGCTATATGTTCTGAATGCCCGAATTGGGAATCTGTGTCAAATCTTCGTTAGGAATTATGTGATCCTTACTAGCTGGAAGTAAGGGAGATGGGGCATGAAGTTATTTCTAGGAGTTGGAGACATACCACGTTTAGCTCAATTCTGGGCATCTTTGAAATACCTATACAAACTTGTTCCTACATAGTAACTTGCAACTTTGAAGGAGAATGTGCTTGCTTACAGGTACGTGCTATATGTTCTGAATGCCCGAATTGGGAATCTGTGTCAAAACTTTGTTAGGAATTATGTGATCCTTACTAGCTGGAAGTAAGGGAGTTGGGGCATGAAGTTATTTCTAGGAGTTGGAGACATACCATGTTTAGCTCAGTTCTGGGCATCTTTGAAATACCTATACAAACTTGTTCCTACATAGTAACATGCAACTTTGAATGAGAATGTGCTTGCTTACAGCAACGTGGTATATGTTCTGAATGACCGAATTGGGAATCTGTGTCAAAACTTTGTTAGAAATTATGTGATCCTAAATAGATGGAAGTAAGGGAGATGGGGCATGAAGTTATTTCTAGGAGTTGGAGACATACAACTTTTAGCTCAGTTCTGGGCATCTTTGAAATACCTATACAAACTTGTTCCTACATTGTAATTTGCAACTTTGAATGAGAATGTGCTTGCTTACAGCAACGTGCTATATGTTCTGAATGCACGAATTGGGAATCTGTGTGAAAACTTTGTTAGAAATTATGTGATCCTTACTAGCTGGAAGTAAGGGAGATGGGGCATGAAGTTATTTCTAGGAGTTGGAGACATACTAAGTTTAGCTCAGTTCTGGGCATCTTTGAAATACCTATACAAAATTGTTCCTACATAGTAACTTGCAACTTTGAATGAGAATGTGCTTGCTTACAGCAACGTACTATATGTTTTGAATGCCCGAATTGGGAATCTGTGTCAAAACTTTGTTAGGAATTATGTGATCCTTACTAGCTGGAAGTAAGGGAGATGGGGCATGAAGTTATTTCTAGGAGTTGGAGACCTACAAAGTTTAGCACCGTTCGGGATATCTTTGAAATACCTATACAAACTTGTTCCTACATAGTAACTTGCAACTGTGAATGAGAATGTGCTTGCTTACAGCAACGTGCTATATGTTCTGAATGCCCGAATTGGGAATCTGTGTCAAAACTTTGTTAGGAATTATGTGATCCTTACTAGCTGGAAGTAAGGGAGATGGGGCATGAAGTTATTTCTAGAAGTTGGACACATACCACGTTTAGCTCAGTTCTGGGCATCTTTGAAATACCTATACAAACTTGTTCCTACATAGTAACTTGCAACTTTGAATGAGAATGTGCTTGCTTACAGCAACCTGCTATATGTTCTGAATGCCCGAATTGGGAATCTGTGTCAAATCTTTGTTAGGAATTATGTGATCCTTACTAGCTGGAAGTAAGGGAGATGGGGCATGAAGTTATTTCTAGGAGTTGGAGACATACCAGGTTTAGCTCAGTTCTGGGCATCTTTGAAATACCTTTACAAACTTGCTCCTACATGGTAACTTGCAACTTTGAATGAGAATGTGCTTGCTTACAGCAACGTGCTATATGTTCTGAATGCCCGAATTGGGAATCTGTGTCAAAACTTTTTTAGGAATTATGTGATCCTTACTAGATGGAAGTAAGGGAGATGGGGCATGAAGTTATTTCTAGGAGTTGGAGACATACCGAGTTTAGCTCAGTTCTGGGCATCTTTGAAATACCTATACAAACTTGTTCCCACATAGTAACTTGCAACTTTGAATGAGAATGTGCTTGCTTACAGCAACGTGCTATATGTTCTGAATGCCCGAATTGGGAATCTGTGTCAAAACTTTGTTAGGAATTATGTGATCCTTACTAGCTGGAAGTAAGGGAGATGGGGCATGAAGTAATTTCTAGGAGTTGGAGACATACCAAGTTTAGCTCAGTTCTGGGCGTCTTTGAAATACCTATACAAACTTGTTCCTACATAGTAACTTGCAACTTTGAATGAGAATGTTCTTGCTTACAGCAACGTGCTATATGTTCTGACTGCCCGAATTGGTAATCTGTGTCAAAACTTTGTTAGAAATTATGTGATCCTTACTAGATGGAAGTAAGGGAGATGGGGCATGAAGTTATTTCTAGGAGTTGGAGACATACCAAGTTTAGCTCAGTTCTGGGCATCTTTGAAATACCTATACAAACTTGTTCCTACATAGTAACTTGCATCTTTGAATGAGAATGTGCTTGCTTACAGCAACGTGCTATATGTTCCGAATGTCCGAATTGGGAATCTGTGTCAAAACTTTGTTAGGAATTATGTGATCCTTACTAGCTGGAAGTAAGGGAGATGGGGCATGAAGTTATTTCTAGGAGTTGGACACATACCAAGTTTAGCTCAGTTCTGGGCATCTTTGAAAGTCCTATTCAAACTTGTTCCTACATAGTAACTTGCAACTTTGAATGAGAATGTGCTTGCTTAAAGCAACGTGCTATATGTTCTGAATGCCCGAATTGGGAATCTGTGTCAAAACTTTGTTAGGAATTATGTGATCCTTACTAGATGGAAGTAAGGGAGATGGGGCATGAAGTTATTTTTAGGAGTTGGAGACATACAACGTTTAGCTCAGTTCTGGGCATCTTTGAAATACCTATACAAACTTGTTCCTACATAGTAACTTGCAACTTTGAATGAGAATGTGCTTGCTTACAGCAACGTGCTATATGTTCTGAATGCCCGAATTGGGAATCTGTGTCAAAACTTTGTTAGGAATTATGTGATCCTTACTAGCTGGAAGTAAGGGAGTTGGGGCATGAAGTTATTTCTAGAGGTTGGACACATACCAAGTTTAGCTCAGTTCTGGGCATCTTTGAAAGTCCTATTCAAACTTGTTCCTACATAGTAACTTGCAAATTTGAATGAGAATGTGCTTGCTTACAGCAACGTGCTATATGTTCTGAATGCCCGAATTGGGAATCTGTGTCAAATCTTTGTTAGGAATTATGTGATCGTTACTAGCTGGAAGTGAGGGAGATGGGGCATGACGTTATTTCTAGGAGTTGGAGACATACCAAGTTTAGCTCAGTTCTGGGCATCTTTGAAATACCTATACAAACTTGTTCCTACATAGTAACTTGCAACTTTGAATGAGAATGTGCTTGCTTACAGCAACGTGCTATATGTTCTGAATGCCCGAATTGGGAATCTGTGTCAAATCTTTTTTAGGAATTATGTGATCCTTACTAGCTGGAAGTAAGGGAGATGGGGCATGAAGTTATTTCTAGGAGTTGGAGACATACCAGGTTTAGCTCAGTTCTGGGCATCTTTGAAATACCTATACAAATTTGATCCTACATAGTAACTTGCAACTTTGAATGAGAATGTGCTTGCTTACAGCAACGTGCTATATGTTCTGAATGCCCGAATTGGGAATCTGTGTCAAATCTTCGTTAGGAATTATGTGATCCTTACTAGCTGGAAGTAAGGGAGATGGGGCATGAAGTTATTTCTAGGAGTTGGAGACATACCACGTTTAGCTCAATTCTGGGCATCTTTGAAATACCTATACAAACTTGTTCCTACATAGTAACTTGCAACTTTGAAGGAGAATGTGCTTGCTTACAGCTACGTGCTATATGTTCTGAATGCCCGAATTGGGAATCTGTGTCAAAACTTTGTTAGGAATTATGTGATCCTTACTAGCTGGAAGTAAGGGAGTTGGGGCATGAAGTTATTTCTAGGAGTTGGAGACATACCATGTTTAGCTCAGTTCTGGGCATCTTTGAAATACCTATTCAAACTTGTTCCTACATAGTAACATGCAACTTTGAATGAGAATGTGCTTGCTTACAGCAACGTGGTATATGTTCTGAATGACCGAATTGGGAATCTGTGTCAAAACTTTGTTAGAAATTATGTGATCCTAACTAGATGGAAGTAAGGGAGATGGGGCATGAAGTTATTTCTAGGAGTTGGAGACATACTACTTTTAGCTCAGTTCTGGGCATCTTTGAAATACCTATACAAACTTGTTCCTACATTGTAATTTGCAACTTTGAATGAGAATGTGCTTGCTTACAGCAACGTGCTATATGTTCTGAATGCACGAATTGGGAATCTGTGTCAAAACTTTGTTAGAAATTATGTGATCCTTACTAGATGGAAGTAAGGGAGATGGGGCATGAAGTTATTTCTAGGAGTTGGAGACATACCAAGTTTAGCTCAGTTCTGGGCATCTTTGAAATACCTATACAAAATTGTTCCTACATAGTAACTTGCAACTTTGAATGAGAATGTGCTTGCTTACAGCAACGTACGATATGTTTTGAATGCCCGAATTGGGAATCTGTGTCAAAACTTTGTTAGGAATTATGTGATCCTTACTAGCTGAAAGTAAGGGAGATGGTGCATGAAGTTATTTCTAGGAGTTGGAGACCTACAAAGTTTAGCACCGTTCGGGATATCTTTGAAATACCTATACAAACTTGTTCCTACATAGTAACTTGCAACTGTGAATGAGAATGTGCTTGCTTACAGCAACGTGCTATATGTTCTGAATGCCCGAATTGGGAATCTGTGTCAAAACTTTGTTAGGAATTATGTGATCCTTACTAGCTGGAAGTAAGGGAGATGGGGCATGAAGTTATTTCTAGAAGTTGGACACATACCACGTTTAGCTCAGTTCTGGGCATCTTTGAAATACCTATACAAACTTGTTCCTACATAGTAACTTGCAACTTTGAATGAGAATGTGCTTGCTTACAGCAACCTGCTATATGTTCTGAATGCCCGAATTGGGAATCTGTGTCAAATCTTTGTTAGGAATTATGTGATCCTTACTAGCTGGAAGTAAGGGAGATGGGGCATGAAGTTATTTCTAGGAGTTGGAGACATACCAGGTTTAGCTCAGTTCTGGGCATCTTTGAAATACCTTTACAAACTTGCTCCTACATGGTAACTTGCAACTTTGAATGAGAATGTGCTTGCTTACAGCAACGTGCTATATGTTCTGAATGCCCGAATTGGGAATCTGTGTCAAAACTTTTTTAGGAATTATGTGATCCTTACTAGATGGAAGTAAGGGAGATGGGGCATGAAGTTATTTCTAGGAGTTGGAGACATACCGAGTTTAGCTCAGTTCTGGGCATCTTTGAAATACCTATACAAACTTGTTCCCACATAGTAACTTGCAACTTTGAATGAGAATGTGCTTGCTTACAGCAACGTGCTATATGTTCTGAATGCCCGAATTGGGAATCTGTGTCAAAACTTTGTTAGGAATTATGTGATCCTTACTAGCTGGAAGTAAGGGAGATGGGGCATGAAGTAATTTCTAGGAGTTGGAGACATACCAAGTTTAGCTCAGTTCTGGGCGTCTTTGAAATACCTATACAAACTTGTTCCTACATAGTAACTTGCAACTTTGAATGAGAATGTTCTTGCTTACAGCAACGTGCTATATGTTCTGACTGCCCGAATTGGTAATCTGTGTCAAAACTTTGTTAGAAATTATGTGATCCTTACTAGATGGAAGTAAGGGAGATGGGGCATGAAGTTATTTCTAGGAGTTGGAGACATACCAAGTTTAGCTCAGTTCTGGGCATCTTTGAAATACCTATACAAACTTGTTCCTACATAGTAACTTGCAACTTTGAATGAGAATGTGCTTGCTTACAGCAACGTGCTATATGTTCTGAATGCCCGAATTGGGAATCTGTGTCAAAACTTTGTTAGGAATTATGTGATCCTTACTAGCTGGAAATAAGGGAGATGGGGCATGAAGTTATTTCTAGGAGTTGGAGACATACCAAGTTTAGCTCAGTTCTGGGCATCTTTGAAAGTCCTATACAAACTTGTTCCTACATAGTAACTTGCAACTTTGAATGAGAATGTGCTTGCTTACAGCAACGTGCTATATGTTCTGAATGCCCGAATTGGGAATCTGTGTCAAAACTTTGTTAGGAATTATGTGATGCTTACTAGATGGAAGTAAGGGAGATGGGGCATGAAGTTATTTCTAGGAGTTGGAGACATACAAAGTTTAGCTCAGTTCTGGGCATCTATAAAATACCTATACAAACTTGTTCCTACATAGTAACTTGCAACTTTGAATGAGAATGTGCTTGCTTACAGCAACGTGCTATATGTTCTTAATGCCCGAATTGGGAATGTGTGTCAAAAGTTTGTTAGGAATTATGTGATCCCTACTAGCTGGAAGTAAGGGAGATGAGGCATGACGTTATTTCTAGGAGTTGGAGACATACCAAGTTTAGCTCAGTTCTGGGCATCTTTGAAATACCTATACAAACTTGTTCCTACATAGTAACTTGCAACTTTGAATGAGAATGTGCTTGCTTACAGCAACGTGCTATATGTTCTGAATTCACCAATTGGGAATGTGTGTCAAATCTTTGTTAGGAATTATGTGATCCTTACTAGCTGGAAGTAAGGGAGATGGGGCATGAAGATATTTCTAGGAGTTGGAGACATACCACGTTTAGCTCAGTTCTGGGCATCTTTGAAATACCTATACAAACTTGTTCCTACATAGTAACTTGCAACTTTGAATGAGAATGTGCTTGCTTACAGCAACGTGCTATATGTTCTGAATGCCCGAATTGGGAATCTGTGTCAAAACTTTGTTATGAATTATGTGATCCTTACTAGCTGGAAGTAAGGGAGATGGGGCATGAAGTTATTTCTAGGAGTTGGAGACATACCACGTTTAGCTCAGTTCTGGGCATCTTTGAAATACCTATACAAACTTGTTCCTACATAGTAACTTGCATCTTTGAATGAGAATGTGCTTGCTTACAGCAACATGCTATATGTTCTGAATGTCCGAATTGGGAATCTGTGTCTAAACTTTGTTAGGAATTATGTGATCCTTACTAGCTGGAAGTAAGGGAGATGGGGCATGAAGTTATTTCTAGGAGTTGGAGACATACCAAGTTTAGCTCAGTTCTGGGCATCTTTGAAAGTCCTATTCAAACTTGTTCCTACATAGTAACTTGCAACTTTGAATGAGAATGTGCTTGCTTACAGCAACTTACTATATGTTCTGAATGCCCGAATTGGCAATCTGTGTCAAAACTTTATTTGGAATTATGTGATCCTTACTAGCTGGAAGTAAGGGAGTTGGGGCATGAAGTTATTTCTAGGAGTTGGACACATACCAAGTTTCGCTCAGTTCTGGGCATCTTTGAAATACCTATACAAACTTGTTCCTACATAGTAACTTGCAACTTTGAATGAGAATGTGCTTGCTTACAGCAACGTGCTATATGTTCTGAATGCCCGAATTGGGAATCTGTGTCAAAACTTTGTTAGGAATTATGTGATCCTTACTAGCTGGAAGTAAGGGAGTTGGGGCATGAAGTTATTTCTAGAGGTTGGACACATACCAAGTTTAGCTCAGTTCTGGGCATCTTTGAAATACCTATACAAACTTGTTCCTACATAGTAACTTGCAAGTTTGAATGAGAATGTGCTTGCTTACAGCAACGTACTATATGTTCTGAATGCCCGAATTGGGAATCTCTGTCAAATCTTTGTTAGGAATTATGTGATCCTTACTAGCTGAAATCAAGGGAGATGGGGCATGAAGTTATTTCTAGGAGTTGGAGACATACCAAGTTTAGCTCAGTTCTGGGCATCTTTGAAATACCTTTACAAACTTGTTCCCACATAGTAACTTGCAACTTTGAATGAGAATGTGCTTGCTTACAGCAACGTGCTATGTGTTCTGAATGCCCGAATTGGGAATCTGTGTTAAAACTTTGTTAGAAATTATGTGATTCCTTACTAGATGGAAGTAAGGGAGATGGGGCATGAAGTTATTTCTAGGAGTTGGAGACATACAACGTTTAGCTCAGTTCTGGGCATCTTTGAAATACCTATACAAACTTGTTCCTACATAGTAACTTGCAACTTTGAATGGGAATGTGCTTGCTTACAGCAACGTGCTATATGTTCTGAATGCCCGAACTGGGAATCTGTGTCAAAACTTTGTTAGGAATTATGTGATCCTTACTAGCTGGAAGTAAGGGTGATGGGGCATGAAGTTATTTCTAGGAGTTGGAGACATACAACGTTTAGCTGAGTTCTGGGCATCTTTGAAATACCTTTACAAACTTGTTCCTACATAGTAACTTGCAAGTTTGAATGAGAATGTGCTTGCTTACAGCAACGTGCTATATGTTCTGAATTCCCGAATTGGGAATCTGTGTCAAATCTTTGTTAGGAATTATGTGATCCTTGCTAGCTGGAAGTAAGGGAGATGGGGCATGAAGTTATTTCTAGAAGTTGGAGACATACAACGTTTAGCTCAGTTCTGGGCATCTTTGAAATACCTATACAAACTTGTTCCCACATAGTAACTTGCAACTTTGAATGAGAATGTGCTTGCTTACAGCAACGTGCTATATGTTCTGAATGCCCGAATTGGGAATCTGTGTTAAATCTTTGTTAGAAATTATGTGATCCTTACTAGATGGAAGTAAGGGAGATGGGGCATGAAGTTATTTCTAGGAGTTGGAGACATACAACGTTTAGCTCAGTTCTGGGCATCTTTGAAATACCTATACAAACTTGTTCCTACATAGTAACTTGCAACTTTGAATGAGAATGTGCTTGCTTGCAGCAACGTGCTATATGTACTGAATGCCCGAATTGGGAATCTGTGTCAAATCTTTGTTAGGAATTATGTGATCCTTACTAGCTGGAAGTAAGGGAGATTGGGCATGAAGTTATTTCTAGGAGTTGGAGACATACCAAGTTTAGCTCAGTTCTGGGCATCTTTGAAATACCTATACAAACTTGTTCCTACATAGTAACTTGCAACTTTGAATGAGAATGTGCTTGCTTACAGCAACGTGCTATATGTTCTGAATGCCCGAATTGGGAATCTGTGTTAAAACTTTGTTAGAAATTATGTGATCCTTACTAGATGGAAGTAAGGGAGATGGGGCATGAAGTTATTTCTAGGAGTAGGAGACATACCAAGTTTAGCTCAGTTCTGGGCATCTTTGCAATACCTATACAAACCGGTTCCTACATAGTAACTTGCAACATTGAATGAGAATGTGCTTGCTTACAGGAACGTGCTACATGTTCTGAATACCCGAATTGGGAATCTGTGTCAAAACTTTGTTAGGAATTATGTGATCCTTACTAGCTGGAAGTAAGGGAGTTGGGACATGAAGATATTTCTAGGACTTGGAGACATACCAAGTTTAGCACAGTTCTGGGCATCTTTGAAATACCTTTACAAACTTGTTCCTACATAGTAACTTGCAACTTTGAATGAGAATGTGCTTGTTTACAGCAACTTGCTATATGTTCTGAATGCCCGAATTGGGAATCTGTGTCAAAACTTTGTTAGGAATTATGTGATCCTTACTAGCTGGAAGTAAGGGAGATTGGGCATGCAGTTATTTCTAGGAGTTGGACACATACAAAGTTTAACACCGTTCGGGGTATCTTTGAAATACCTATACAAACTTGTTCCTACATAGTAACTTGCAACTTTGAATGAGAATGTGCTTCCTTACGGCAACGTGCTATATGTTCTGAATGCCCGAATTGGGAATGTGTATCAAAAGTTTGTTAGGAATTATGTGATCCTTACTAGCTGGAAGTAGGGGAGATGGGGCATGACGTTATTTCTAGGAGTTGGAGACATACCAAATTTAGCTCAGTTCTGGGCATCTTTGAAATACCTATACAAACTTGTTCCTACATAGTAATTTGCAACTTTGAATGAGAATGTGCTTGCTTACAGCAACGTGCTATATGTTCTGAATGCCCCAATTGGGAATCTGTGTCAAAATTTTGTTAGGAATTATGTGATCCTTACTAGCTGGAAGTAAGGGAGATGGGGCATGAAGTTATTTCTAGGAGTTGGAGACATACCACGTTTAGCTCAGTTCTGGGCATCTTGAAATACCTATACAAACTTGTTCCTGCATAGTAACTTGCAACTTTGAATGAGAATGTGCTTGCTTACAGCAACGTGCTGTATCTTCTGAATGCCGGAATTGGGAATCTGTGTCAAATCTTTGTTAGGAATTATGTGATCCTTACTAGCTGGAAGTTAGTGAGATGGGGCATGAAGTTATTTCTAGGAGTTGGAGACATACCACGTTTAGCTCAGTTCTGGGCATCTTTGAAATACCTATACAAACTTGTTCCTACCTAGTAACTTGCATCTTTGAATGAGAATGTGCTTGCTTACAGCAACATGCTATATGTTCTGAATGTCCGAATAGGGAATCTGTGTCAAAACCTTGTTGGGAATTATGTGATCCTTACTAGCTGGAAGTAAGGGAGATGGGGCATGAAGTTATTTCTAGGAGTTGGAGACATACCAAGTTTAGCTCAGTTCTGGGATTCTTTGAAAGTCCTATTCAAACTTGTTCCTACATAGTAACTTGCAACATTGAATGAGAATGTGCTTACTTACAGCAACGTACTATATGTTCTGAATGCCTGAATTGGGAATCTGTGTCAAAACTTGGTTAGGAATTATGTGATCCTTACTAGCTGGAAGTAAGGGAGTTGGGGCATGAAGTTATTTCTAGGAGTTGGACACATACCAAGTTTAGCTCAGTTCTGGGCATCTTTGAAATACCTATACAAACTTGTTCCTACATAGTAACTTGCCACTTTGAATGAGAATGTGCTTGCTTACAGCAACGTGCTATATGTTCTGAATGCCCGAATTGGGAATCTGTGTCAAAACTTTGTTAGGAATTATGTGATACTTACTAGCTGGAAGTAAGGGAGTTGGGGCATGAAGTTATTTCTAGAGGTTGGACACATACCAAGTTTAGCTCAGGTCTGGGCATCTTTGAAATACCTATACAAACTTGTTCCTACATAGTAACTTGCAACTTTGAATGAGAATGTGCTTACTTACAGCAACGTGCTATATGTTCTGAATGCCCGAATTGGGAATCTGCGTCAAATATTTGTTAGGAATTATGTGATCCTTACTAGCTGGAAGAAAGGGAGATGGGGCCTGAAGTTATTTCTAGGAGTTGGAGACATACCAAGTTTAGCTCAGTTCTGGGCATCTTTGAAATACCTTTACAAACTTGTTCCCACATAGTAACTTGCAACATTGAATGAGAATGTGCTTGCTTACAGCAACGTGCTATATGTTCTGAATGCCCGAATTGGGAATCTGTGTCAAAACTTTGTTAGGAATTATGTGATCCTTACTAGCTGGAAGTAAGGGAGATGGGGCATGAAGTTATTTCTAGGAGTTGGAGACATACCACGTTTAGCTCAGTTCTGGGCATCTTTGAAAGTCCTATTCAAACTTGTTCCTACATAGTAACTTGCAACTTTGAATGAGAATGTGCTTGCTTACAGCAACGTACTATATGTTCTGAATGCCCGAATTGGGAATCTGTGTCAAAACATTGTTAGGAATTATGTGATCCTTTCTAGCTGGAAGTAAGGGAGTTGGGGCATGAAGTTATTTTTAGAAGTTGGACACATACCAAGTTTAGCTCAGTTCTGGGCATCTTTGAAATACCTATACAAACTTGTTCCTACATAGTAACTTGCAACTTTGAATGAGAATGTGCTTGCTTACAGCAACGTGCTATATGTTCTGAATGCCCGAATTGGGACTCTGTTTCAAAACTTTGTTAGGAATTATGTGATCCTTACAAGCTGGAAGTAAGCGAGTTCGGGCATGAAGTTATTTCTAGAGGTTGGACACATACCAAGTTTGCTCAGTTCTGGGCATCTTTGAAATACCTATACAAACTTGTTCCTACATAGTAACTTGCATCTTTGAATGAGAATGTGCTCACTTACAGCAACGTGCTATATGTTCTGAATGCCCGAATTGGGAATCTGTGTCAAATCTTTGTTAGGAATTATGTGATCCTTACTAGCTGGAAGTAAGGGAGATGGGGCATGAAGTTATTTCTAGGAGTTGGGGACATATCAAGTTTAGTTCAGTTCTGGGCATCTTTGAAATACCTTTACAAATTTGTTCCCACATAGTAACTTGCAACTTTGAATGAGAATGTGCTTGCTTACAGCAACGTGCTATATGTTCTGAATGCCCGAATTGGAAATCTGTGTTAAAACCTTGTTAGAAATTATGTGATCCTTACTAGATGGAAGTAAGGGAGTTGGGGCAAGAAGTTATTTCCAGGAGTTGGAGACACACAACGTTTAGCTCAGTTCTGGGCATCTTTGAAATACCTATACAAACTTGTTCCTACATAGTAACTTGCAACTTTGAATGAGAATGTGCTTGCTTACAGCAACGTGCTATATGTTCTGAATGCCCGAATTGGGAATCTGTTTCAAAACTTTGTTAGGAATTATGTGATCCTTACTAGCTGGAAGTAAGTGAGATTGGGCATGAAGTTATTTCTAGGAGTTGGAGACATACCAAGTTAAGCTCAGTTCTGGGCGTCTTTGAAATACCTATACAAACTTGTTACTACATAGTAACTTGCAACTTTGAATGAGAATGTGCTTGCTTACAGCAACGTGCTATATGCTCTGAATGCCCAAATTGGGAATCTGTGTCAAAATTTGTTATGAATTATGTGATTCTTACTAGCTGGAAGTAAGGGAATTGGGGTATGAAGTTATTTCAAGAGGTTGGACACATACCAAGTTTAGCTCAGTTCTGGGCATCTTTGAAATACCTATACAAACTTGTTCCTACATCGTAACTTGCAACTTTGAATGAGAATGTGCTTGCTTACAGCAACGTGCTACATGTTCTGAATGACCGAATTGGGAATCTGTGTCAAAAATTTGTTAGGAATTATGTGATCCTTACTAGCTGGAAGTAAGGGAGATGGGGCATTAAGTTATTTCTAGGAGTTGGACACATACCAAGTTTAGCTCAGTTCTGGGCATCTTTGAAATAACTATACAAACTTGTTCCTACATAGTAACTTGCAACATTGTATGAGAATGTGCTTGCTTACAGCAACGTGCTATATGTTCTGAATGCCCGAATTGGGAATCTGTGTCAAAACATTGTTAGGAATTATGTGATCCTTACTAGATGGAAGTAAGGCAGATGGGGCATGAAGTTATTTCTAGGAGTTGGAGACATACAACGTTTAGCTCAGTTCTGGGCAGCTTTGAAATACCTATACAAACTTGTTCCTACATAGTAACTTGCACCTTTGAATGAGAATGTGCTTGCTTATCATCAACGTGCTATATGTTCTGAATGCCCGAATTGGGAATCTGTGTCAAAACTTTGTTAGGAATTTTGTGATCCTTACTAGCTGGAAGTAAGGGAGATTGGGCATGAAGTTACTTCTAGGAGTTGGAGACATACAACGTTTAGCTCAGTTCTGGGCATCTTTGAAATACCTATACAAACTTTTTCCTACACAGTAACTTGCAACTTTGAATGAGAATGTGCTTGCTTACAGCAACGTGCTATATGTTCTGAATGCCCGAATTGGGAATCTGTGTCAAAACTTTGTTAGGAATTATGTGATCCTTACTAGATGGAAGTAAGGGAGATGGGGCATGAAGTTATTTCTAGGAGTAGGAGACATACCAAGTTTAGCTCAGTTCTGGGCATCTTTGCAATACCTATACAAACCGGTTCCTACATAGTAACTTGCAACATTGAATGAGAATGTGCTTGCTTACAGGAACGTGCTACATGTTCTGAATACCCGAATTGGGAATCTGTGTCAAAACTTTGTTAGGAATTATGTGATCCTTACTAGCTGGAAGTAAGGGAGTTGGGACATGAAGATATTTCTAGGACTTGGAGACATACCAAGTTTAGCACAGTTCTGGGCATCTTTGAAATACCTTTACAAACTTGTTCCTACATAGTAACTTGCAACTTTGAATGAGAATGTGCTTGTTTACAGCAACTTGCTATATGTTCTGAATGCCCGAATTGGGAATCTGTGTCAAAACTTTGTTAGGAATTATGTGATCCTTACTAGCTGGAAGTAAGGGAGATTGGGCATGCAGTTATTTCTAGGAGTTGGACACATACAAAGTTTAACACCGTTCGGGGTATCTTTGAAATACCTATACAAACTTGTTCCTACATAGTAACTTGCAACTTTGAATGAGAATGTGCTTCCTTACGGCAACGTGCTATATGTTCTGAATGCCCGAATTGGGAATGTGTATCAAAAGTTTGTTAGGAATTATGTGATCCTTACTAGCTGGAAGTAGGGGAGATGGGGCATGACGTTATTTCTAGGAGTTGGAGACATACCAAATTTAGCTCAGTTCTGGGCATCTTTGAAATACCTATACAAACTTGTTCCTACATAGTAATTTGCAACTTTGAATGAGAATGTGCTTGCTTACAGCAACGTGCTATATGTTCTGAATGCCCCAATTGGGAATCTGTGTCAAAATTTTGTTAGGAATTATGTGATCCTTACTAGCTGGAAGTAAGGGAGATGGGGCATGAAGTTATTTCTAGGAGTTGGAGACATACCACGTTTAGCTCAGTTCTGGGCATCTTGAAATACCTATACAAACTTGTTCCTGCATAGTAACTTGCAACTTTGAATGAGAATGTGCTTGCTTACAGCAACGTGCTGTATCTTCTGAATGCCGGAATTGGGAATCTGTGTCAAATCTTTGTTAGGAATTATGTGATCCTTACTAGCTGGAAGTTAGTGAGATGGGGCATGAAGTTATTTCTAGGAGTTGGAGACATACCACGTTTAGCTCAGTTCTGGGCATCTTTGAAATACCTATACAAACTTGTTCCTACCTAGTAACTTGCATCTTTGAATGAGAATGTGCTTGCTTACAGCAACATGCTATATGTTCTGAATGTCCGAATAGGGAATCTGTGTCAAAACCTTGTTGGGAATTATGTGATCCTTACTAGCTGGAAGTAAGGGAGATGGGGCATGAAGTTATTTCTAGGAGTTGGAGACATACCAAGTTTAGCTCAGTTCTGGGATTCTTTGAAAGTCCTATTCAAACTTGTTCCTACATAGTAACTTGCAACATTGAATGAGAATGTGCTTACTTACAGCAACGTACTATATGTTCTGAATGCCTGAATTGGGAATCTGTGTCAAAACTTGGTTAGGAATTATGTGATCCTTACTAGCTGGAAGTAAGGGAGTTGGGGCATGAAGTTATTTCTAGGAGTTGGACACATACCAAGTTTAGCTCAGTTCTGGGCATCTTTGAAATACCTATACAAACTTGTTCCTACATAGTAACTTGCCACTTTGAATGAGAATGTGCTTGCTTACAGCAACGTGCTATATGTTCTGAATGCCCGAATTGGGAATCTGTGTCAAAACTTTGTTAGGAATTATGTGATACTTACTAGCTGGAAGTAAGGGAGTTGGGGCATGAAGTTATTTCTAGAGGTTGGACACATACCAAGTTTAGCTCAGGTCTGGGCATCTTTGAAATACCTATACAAACTTGTTCCTACATAGTAACTTGCAACTTTGAATGAGAATGTGCTTACTTACAGCAACGTGCTATATGTTCTGAATGCCCGAATTGGGAATCTGCGTCAAATATTTGTTAGGAATTATGTGATCCTTACTAGCTGGAAGAAAGGGAGATGGGGCCTGAAGTTATTTCTAGGAGTTGGAGACATACCAAGTTTAGCTCAGTTCTGGGCATCTTTGAAATACCTTTACAAACTTGTTCCCACATAGTAACTTGCAACATTGAATGAGAATGTGCTTGCTTACAGCAACGTGCTATATGTTCTGAATGCCCGAATTGGGAATCTGTGTCAAAACTTTGTTAGGAATTATGTGATCCTTACTAGCTGGAAGTAAGGGAGATGGGGCATGAAGTTATTTCTAGGAGTTGGAGACATACCACGTTTAGCTCAGTTCTGGGCATCTTTGAAAGTCCTATTCAAACTTGTTCCTACATAGTAACTTGCAACTTTGAATGAGAATGTGCTTGCTTACAGCAACGTACTATATGTTCTGAATGCCCGAATTGGGAATCTGTGTCAAAACATTGTTAGGAATTATGTGATCCTTTCTAGCTGGAAGTAAGGGAGTTGGGGCATGAAGTTATTTTTAGAAGTTGGACACATACCAAGTTTAGCTCAGTTCTGGGCATCTTTGAAATACCTATACAAACTTGTTCCTACATAGTAACTTGCAACTTTGAATGAGAATGTGCTTGCTTACAGCAACGTGCTATATGTTCTGAATGCCCGAATTGGGACTCTGTTTCAAAACTTTGTTAGGAATTATGTGATCCTTACAAGCTGGAAGTAAGCGAGTTCGGGCATGAAGTTATTTCTAGAGGTTGGACACATACCAAGTTTGCTCAGTTCTGGGCATCTTTGAAATACCTATACAAACTTGTTCCTACATAGTAACTTGCATCTTTGAATGAGAATGTGCTCACTTACAGCAACGTGCTATATGTTCTGAATGCCCGAATTGGGAATCTGTGTCAAATCTTTGTTAGGAATTATGTGATCCTTACTAGCTGGAAGTAAGGGAGATGGGGCATGAAGTTATTTCTAGGAGTTGGGGACATATCAAGTTTAGTTCAGTTCTGGGCATCTTTGAAATACCTTTACAAATTTGTTCCCACATAGTAACTTGCAACTTTGAATGAGAATGTGCTTGCTTACAGCAACGTGCTATATGTTCTGAATGCCCGAATTGGAAATCTGTGTTAAAACCTTGTTAGAAATTATGTGATCCTTACTAGATGGAAGTAAGGGAGTTGGGGCAAGAAGTTATTTCCAGGAGTTGGAGACACACAACGTTTAGCTCAGTTCTGGGCATCTTTGAAATACCTATACAAACTTGTTCCTACATAGTAACTTGCAACTTTGAATGAGAATGTGCTTGCTTACAGCAACGTGCTATATGTTCTGAATGCCCGAATTGGGAATCTGTTTCAAAACTTTGTTAGGAATTATGTGATCCTTACTAGCTGGAAGTAAGTGAGATTGGGCATGAAGTTATTTCTAGGAGTTGGAGACATACCAAGTTAAGCTCAGTTCTGGGCGTCTTTGAAATACCTATACAAACTTGTTACTACATAGTAACTTGCAACTTTGAATGAGAATGTGCTTGCTTACAGCAACGTGCTATATGCTCTGAATGCCCAAATTGGGAATCTGTGTCAAAATTTGTTATGAATTATGTGATTCTTACTAGCTGGAAGTAAGGGAATTGGGGTATGAAGTTATTTCAAGAGGTTGGACACATACCAAGTTTAGCTCAGTTCTGGGCATCTTTGAAATACCTATACAAACTTGTTCCTACATCGTAACTTGCAACTTTGAATGAGAATGTGCTTGCTTACAGCAACGTGCTACATGTTCTGAATGACCGAATTGGGAATCTGTGTCAAAAATTTGTTAGGAATTATGTGATCCTTACTAGCTGGAAGTAAGGGAGATGGGGCATTAAGTTATTTCTAGGAGTTGGACACATACCAAGTTTAGCTCAGTTCTGGGCATCTTTGAAATAACTATACAAACTTGTTCCTACATAGTAACTTGCAACATTGTATGAGAATGTGCTTGCTTACAGCAACGTGCTATATGTTCTGAATGCCCGAATTGGGAATCTGTGTCAAAACATTGTTAGGAATTATGTGATCCTTACTAGATGGAAGTAAGGCAGATGGGGCATGAAGTTATTTCTAGGAGTTGGAGACATACAACGTTTAGCTCAGTTCTGGGCAGCTTTGAAATACCTATACAAACTTGTTCCTACATAGTAACTTGCACCTTTGAATGAGAATGTGCTTGCTTATCATCAACGTGCTATATGTTCTGAATGCCCGAATTGGGAATCTGTGTCAAAACTTTGTTAGGAATTTTGTGATCCTTACTAGATGGAAGTAAGGGAGATTGGGCATGAAGTTACTTCTAGGAGTTGGAGACATACAACGTTTAGCTCAGTTCTGGGCATCTTTGAAATACCTATACAAACTTTTTCCTACACAGTAACTTGCAACTTTGAATGAGAATGTGCTTGCTTACAGCAACGTGCTATATGTTCTGAATGCCCGAATTGGGAATCTGTGTCAAAACTTTGTTAGGAATTATGTGATCCTTACTAGCTGGAAGTAAGGGAGATGGGGCATGAAGTTATTTCTAGGAGTTGGAGACATACCACGTTTAGCTCAGTTCTGGGCATCTTTGAAATACCTATACAAACTTGTTCCTACATAGTAATTTGCAACTTTGAAGGAGAATGTGCTTGCTTACAGCTACGTGCTATATGTTCTGAATGCCCGAATTGGGAATCTGTGTCAAAACTTTGTTAGGAATTATGTGATCCTTACTAGCTGGAAGTAAGGGAGTTGGGGCATGAAGTTATTTCTAGGAGTTGGAGACATACCATGTTTAGCTCAGTTCTGGGCATCTTTGAAATACCTATACAAACTTGTTCCTACATAGTAACATGCAACTTTGAATGAGAATGTGCTTGCTTACAGCAACGTGGTATATATTCTGAATGACCGAATTGGGAATCTGTGTCAAAACTTTGTTAGAAATTATGTGATCCTAACTAGATGGAAGTAAGGGAGATGGGGCATGAAGTTATTTCTAGGAGTTGGAGACATACAACGTTTAGCTCAGTTCTGGGCATCTTTCAAATACCTATACAAACTTGTTCCTACATAGTAACTTGCAACTTTGAATGAGAATGTGCTTGCTTACAGCAACGTGCTATATATTCTGAATGCACGAATTGGGAATCGGTGTCAAAACTTTGTTAGAAATTATGTGATCCTTACTAGATGGAAGTAAGGGAGATGGGGCATGAATTTATTTCTAGGAGTTGGAGACATACTAAGTTTAGCTCAGTTCTGGGCATCTTTGAAATACCTATACAAACTTGTTCCTACATGGTAACTTGCAACTTTGAATGAGAATGTGCTTGCTTACAGCAACGTGCTATATGTTCTGAATGCCCGAATTGGGAATCTGTGTCAAAACTTTGTTAGGAATTATGTGATCCTTACTAGCTGGAAATAAGGGAGATGGGGCATGAAGTTATTTCTAGGAGTTGGAGACATACCAAGTTTAGCTCAGTTCTGGGCATCTTTGAAAGTCCTATACAAACTTGTTCCTACATAGTAACTTGCAACTTTGAATGAGAATGTGCTTGCTTACAGCAACGTGCTATATGTTCTGAATGCCCGAATTGGGAATCTGTGTCAAAACTTTGTTAGGAATTATGTGATCCTTACTAGATGGAAGTAAGGGAGATGGGGCATGAAGTTATTTCTAGGAGTTGGAAACATACAACGTTTAGCTCAGTTCTGGGCATCTATAAAATACCTTTACAAACTTGTTCCTACATAGTAACTTGCAACTTTGAATGAGAATGTGCTTGCCTACAGCAACGTGCTATATGTTCTGAATGCCCGAATTGGGAATCTGTGATAAATCTTTGTTAGAAATTATGTGATCCTTACTAGATGGAAGTAAGGGAGATGGGGCATGAAGTTATTTCTAGGAGTTGGAGACATACAACGTTTAGCTCAGTTCTGGGCATCTTTGAAATACCTATACAAACTTGTTCCTTCATAGTAACTCGCAACTTTGAATGAGAAAGTGCTTGCTTACAGCAACGCGCTACATGTTCTGAATGCCCGAATTGGGAATCTGTGTCAAAACTTTGTTAGGAATTATGTGATCCTTACTAGCTGGAAGTAAGGGAGTTGGGGCATGAAGTTATTTCTAGAGGTTGGACACATACCAAGTTTAGCTCAGTTCTGGGCATCTTTGAAATACCTATACAAACTTGTTCCTACATAGTAACTTGCAACTTTGAATGAGAATGTGCTTGCTTACAGCAACGTGCTATATGTTCTGAATGCCCGAATTGGGAATCTGTGTCAAATCTTTGTTAGGAATTATGTGATCCTTACTAGCTGGAAGTAAGGGAGATGGGGCATGAAGTGATTTCTAGGAGTTGGACACATACAAAGTTTAGCACCGTTCGGGGTATCTTTGAAATACCTATACAAACTTGTTCCTACATAGTAACTTGCAACTTTGAATGAGAATGTGCTTGCTTACAGCAACGTGCTATATGTTCTGAATGCCAGAATTGGGAATCTGTGTCAAAACATTGTTAGGAATTATGTGATCCTTACTAGCTGGAGTAAGGGTGATGGGGCATGAAGTTATTTCTAGGAGTTGGAGACATACAACTTTTAGCTCAGTTCTGGACGTTTTTGAAATACCTTTACAAACTTGTTCCTACATAGTAACTTGCAACTTTGAATGAGAATGTGCTTGCTTACAGCAACGTGCTATATGTTCTGAATGCCCGAATTGGGAATCTGTGTTAAAACTTTGTTAGAAATTATGTGATCCTTACTAGATGGAAGTAAGGGAGATGGGGCATGAAGTTATTTCTAGGAGTTGGAGACATACAACGTTTAGCTCAGTTCTGGGCATCTTTGAAATACCTATACAAACCTGTTCCTTCATAGTATCTTGCAACTTTGAATGAGAAAGTGCTTGCTTACAGCAACACGCTACATGTTCTGAATGCCCGAATTGGGAATCTGTGTCAAAACTTTGTTAGGAATTATGTGATCCTTACTAGCTGGAAGTAAGGGAGTTGGGGCATGACGTTATTTGTAGGAGTTGGAGACATACCAAGTTTAGCTCAGTTCTGGGCATCTTTGAAATACCTATACAAACTTGTTCCTACATAGTAACTTGCAACTTTGAATGAGAATGTGCTTGCTCACAGCAACGTGCTATATGTTCTGAATGCCACAATTGGGAATCTGTGTCAAAACTTTGTTAGGAATTATGTGATCCTTACTAGCTGGAAGTAAGGGAGTTGGGGTATGAAGTTATTTCTAGAGGTTGGACACATACCAAGTTTAGCTCAGTTCTGGGCATCTTTGAAATACCTATACAAACTTGTTCCTACATAGTAACTTGCAACTTTGAATGAGAATGTGATTGCTTACAGCAACGTGCTATATGTTCTGAATGCCCGAATTGGGAATCTATGTCAAAACTTTGTTAGGAATTATGTGATCCTTACTGGCTGGAAGTAATGGTGATGGGGCATGAAGTTATTTCTAGAAGTTGGAGACATACAACGTTTAGCTCAGTTCTGGGCATCTTTGAAATACCTTTACAAACTTGTTCCTACATAGTAACTTGCAACTTTGAATGAGAATGTGCTTGCCTACAGCAACGTGCTATATGTTCTGAATGCCCGAATTGGGAATCTGTGATAAAACTTTGTTAGAAATTATGTGATCCTTACTAGATGGAAGTAAGGGAGATGGGGCATGAAGTTATTTCTAGGAGTTGGAGACATACAACGTTTAGCTCAGTTCTGGGCATCTTTGAAATACCTATACAAACTTGTTCCTTCATAGTAACTTGCAACTTTGAATGAGAAAGTGCTTGCTTACAGCAACGCGCTACATGTTCTGAATGCCCGAATTGGGAATCTGTGTCAAAACTTTGTTAGGAATTATGTGATCCTTACTAGCTGGAAGTAAGGGAGTTGGGGCATGAAGTTATTTCTAGAGGTTGGACACATACCAAGTTTAGCTCAGTTCTGGGCATCTTTGAAATACCTATACAAACTTGTTCCTACATAGTAACTTGCAACTTTGAATGAGAATGTGCTTGCTTACAGCAACGTGCTATATGTTCTGAATGCCCGAATTGGGAATCTGTGTCAAATCTTTGTTAGGAATTATGTGATCCTTACTAGCTGGAAGTAAGGGAGATGGGGCATGAAGTGATTTCTAGGAGTTGGACACATACAAAGTTTAGCACCGTTCGGGGTATCTTTGAAATACCTATACAAACTTGTTCCTACATAGTAACTTGCAACTTTGAATGAGAATGTGCTTGCTTACAGCAACGTGCTATATGTTCTGAATGCCAGAATTGGGAATCTGTGTCAAAACATTGTTAGGAATTATGTGATCCTTACTAGCTGGAGTAAGGGTGATGGGGCATGAAGTTATTTCTAGGAGTTGGAGACATACAACTTTTAGCTCAGTTCTGGACGTTTTTGAAATACCTTTACAAACTTGTTCCTACATAGTAACTTGCAACTTTGAATGAGAATGTGCTTGCTTACAGCAACGTGCTATATGTTCTGAATGCCCGAATTGGGAATCTGTGTTAAAACTTTGTTAGAAATTATGTGATCCTTACTAGATGGAAGTAAGGGAGACGGGGCATGAAGTTATTTCTAGGAGTTGGAGACATACAACGTTTAGCTCAGTTCTGGGCATCTTTGAAATACCTATACAAACTTGTTCCTTCATAGTAACTTGCAACTTTGAATGAGAAAGTGCTTGCTTACAGCAACACGCTACATGTTCTGAATGCCCGAATTGGGAATCTGTGTCAAAACTTTGTTAGGAATTATGTGATCCTTACTAGCTGGAAGTAAGGGAGATGGGGCATGAAGTTATTTCTAGGAGTTGGAGACATACCAAGTTTAGCTCAGTTCTGGGCATCTTTGAAATACCTTTACAAACTTGTTCCCACATAGTAACTTGCAACATTGAATGAGAATGTGCTTGCTTACAGCAACGTGCTATATGTTCTGAATGCCCGAATTGGGAATCTGTGTCAAAACTTTGTTAGGAATTATGTGATCCTTTCTAGCTGGAAGAAAGGGAGATGGGGCATGAAGTTATTTCTAGGAGTTGGACACATACAAAGTTTAGCACCGTTCGGGGTATCTTTGAAATACCTATACAAACTTGTTCCTACATAGTAACTTGCAACTTTGAATGAGAATGTGCTTGCTTACAGCAACGTGCTATATGTTCTGAATGCCCGAATTGGGAATGTGTGTCAAAAGTTTGTTAGGAATTATGTGATCCTTTCTAGCTGGAAGAAAGGGAGATGGGGCATGAAGTTATTTCTAGGAGTTGGACACATACAAAGTTTAGCACCGTTCGGGGTATCTTTGAAATACCTATACAAACTTGTTCCTACATAGTAACTTGCAACTTTGAATGAGAATGTGCTTGCTTACAGCAACGTGCTATATGTTCTGAATGCCCGAATTGGGAATCTGTGTCAAAACTTTGTTAGGAATTATGTGATCCTTACTAGCTGGAAGTAAGGGAGATGGGGCATGAAGTTATTTCTAGGAGTTGGAGACATACCACGTTTAGCTCAGTTCTGGGCATCTTTGAAATACCTATACAAACTTGTTCCTACATAGTAACTTGCAACTTTGAATGAGAATGTGATTGCTTACAGCAACGTGCTATATGTTCTGAATGCCCGAATTGGGAATCTATGTCAAAACTTTGTTAGGAATTATGTGATCCTTACTGGCTGGAAGTAATGGTGATGGGGCATGAAGTTATTTCTAGAAGTTGGAGACATACAACGTTTAGCTCAGTTCTGGGCATCTTTGAAATACCTTTACAAACTTGTTCCTACATAGTAACTTGCAACTTTGAATGAGAATGTGCTTGCTTACAGCAACGTGCTATATGTTCTGAATGCCCGAATTGGGAATCTGTGTCAAAACTTTGTTAGGAATTATGTGATCCTTACTAGCTGGAAGTAAGGGAGTTGGGGCATGAAGTTATTTCTAGAGGGTGGACACATACCAAGTTTAGCTCAGTTCTGGGCATCTTTGAAATACCTATACAAACTTGTTCCTACATAGTAACTTGCAAGTTTGAATGAGAATGTGCTTTCTTACAGCAACGTACTATATATTCTGAATGCCCGAATTGGGAATCTGTGTCAAATCTTTGTTAGGAATTATGTGATCCTTACTAGCTGAAATCAAGGGAGATGGGGCATGAAGTTATTTCTAGGAGTTGGAGACATACCAAGTTTAGCTCAGTTCTGGGCATCTTTGAAATACCTTTACAAACTTGTTCCCACATAGTAACTTGCAACTTTGAATGAGAATGTGCTTGCTTACAGCAACGTGCTATGTGTTCTGAATGCCCGAATTGGGAATCTGTGTTAAAACTTTGTTAGAAATTATGTGATCCTTACTAGATGGAAGTAAGGGAGATGGGGCATGAAGTTATTTCTAGGAGTTGGAGACATACAACGTTTAGCTCAGTTCTGGGCATCTTTGAAATACCTATACAAACTTGTTCCTACATAGTAACTTGCAACTTTGAATGGGAATGTGCTTGCTTACAGCAACGTGCTATATGTTCTGAATGCCCGAACTGGGAATCTGTGTCAAAACTTTGTTAGGAATTATGTGATCCTTACTAGCTGGAAGTAAGGGTGATGGGGCATGAAGTTATTTCTAGGAGTTGGAGACATACAACGTTTAGCTGAGTTCTGGGCATCTTTGAAATACCTTTACAAACTTGTTCCTACATAGTAACTTGCAACTTTGAATGAGAATGTGCTTGCTTACAGCAACGTGCTATATGTTCTGAATGCCCGAATTGGGAATCTGTGTTAAATCTTTGTTAGAAATTATGTGATCCTTACTAGATGGAAGTAAGGGAGATGGGGCATGAAGTTATTTCTAGGAGTTGGAGACATACAACGTTTAGCTCAGTTCTGGGCATCTTTGAAATACCTATACAAACTTGTTCCTACATAGTAACTTGCAACTTTGAATGAGAATGTGCTTGCTTACAGCAACGTGCTATATGTTCTGAATGCCCGAATTGGGAATCTGTGTCAAATCTTTGTTAGGAATTATGTGATCCTTACTAGCTGGAAGTAAGGGAGATTGGGCATGAAGTTATTTCTAGGAGTTGGAGACATACCAAGTTTAGCTCAGTTCTGGGCATCTTTGAAATACCTATACAAACTTGTTCCTACATAGTAACTTGCAACTTTGAATGAGAATGTGCTTGCTTACAGCAACGTACTATATGTTCTGAATGCCCGAATTGGGAATCTGTGTCAAAACTTTGTTAGGAATTATGTGATCCTTACTGGCTGGAAGTAATGGTGATGGGGCATGAAGTTATTTCTAGGAGTTGGAGACATACAACGTTTAGCTCAGTTCTGGGCATCTTTGAAATACCTTTACAAACTTGTTCCTACATAGTAACTTGCAACTTTGAATGAGAATGTGCTTGCCTACAGCAACGTGCTATATGTTCTGAATGCCCGAAATGGGAATCTGTGATAAAACTTTGTTAGAAATTATGTGATCCTTACTAGATGGAAGTAAGGGAGATGGGGCATGAAGTTATTTCTAGGAGTTGGAGACATACAACGTTTAGCTCAGTTCTGGGCATCTTTGAAATACCTATACAAACTTGTTCCTTCATAGTAACTTGCAACTTTGAATGAGAAAGTGCTTGCTTACAGCAACGCGCTACATGTTCTGAATGCCCGAATTGGGAATCTGTGTCAAAACTTTGTTAGGAATTATGTGATCCTTACTAGCTGGAAGTAAGGGAGTTGGGGCATGAAGTTATTTCTAGAGGTTGGACACATACCAAGTTTAGCTCAGTTCTGGGCATCTTTGAAATACCTATACAAACTTGTCCCTACATAGTAACTTGCAACTTTGAATGAGAATGTGCTTGCTTACAGCAACGTGCTATATGTTCTGAATGCCCGAATTGGGAATCTGTGTCAAATCTTTGTTAGGAATTATGTGATCCTTACTAGCTGGAAGTAAGGGAGATGGGGCATGAAGTTATTTCTAGGAGTTGGACACATACAAAGTTTAGCACCGTTCGGGGTATCTTTGAAATACCTATACAAACTTGTTCCTACATAGTAACTTGCAACTTTGAATGAGAATGTGCTTGCTTACAGCAACGTGCTATATGTTCTGAATGCCCGAATTGGGAATCTGTGTCAAATCTTTGTTAGGAATTATGTGATCCTTACTAGCCGGAAGTAAGGGAGATTGGGCATGAAGATATTTCTAGGAGTTGGAGACATACCAAGTTTAGCTCAGTTCTGGGCATCTTTGAAATACCTATACAAACTTGTTCCTACATAGTTACTTGCAACTTTGAATGAGAATGTGCTTGCTTACAGCAACGTGCTATATGTTCTGAATGCCCGAATTGGGAATCTGTGTCAAAACTTTGTTAGGAATTATGTGATCCTTACTGGCTGGAAGTAATGGTGATGGGGCAGGAAGTTATTTCTAGGAGTTGGACACATACAACGTTTAGCTCAGTTCTGGGCATCTTTGAAATACCTTTACAAACTTGTTCCTACATAGTAACTTGCAACTTTGAATGAGAATGTGCTTGCCTACAGCAACGTGCTATATGTTCTGAATGCCCGAATTGGGAATCTGTGATAAAACTTTGTTAGAAATTATGTGATCCTTACTAGATGGAAGTAAGGGAGATGGGGCATGAAGTTATTTCTAGGAGTTGGAGACATACAACGTTTAGCTCAGTTCTGGGCATCTTTGAAATACCTATACAAACTTGTTCCTTCATAGTAACTTGCAACTTTGAATGAGAAAGTGCTTGCTTACAGCAACGCGCTACATGTTCTGAATGCCCGAATTGGGAATCTGTGTCAAAACTTTGTTAGGAATTATGTGACCCTTACTAGCTGGAAGTAAGGGAGTTGGGGCATGAAGTTATTTCTAGAGGTTGGACACATACCAAGTTTAGCTCAGTTCTGGGCATCTTTGAAATACCTATACAAACTTGTTCCTACATAGTAACTTGCAACTTTGAATGAGAATGTGCTTGCTTACAGCAACGTGCTATATGTTCTGAATGCCCGAATTGGGAATCTGTGTCAAATCTTTGTTAGGAATTATGTGATCCTTACTAGCTGGAAGTAAGGGAGATGGGGCATGAAGTTATTTCTAGGAGTTGGACACATACAAAGTTTAGCACCGTTCGGGGTATCTTTGAAATACCTATACAAACTTGTTCCTACATAGTAACTTGCAACTTTGAATGAGAATGTGCTTGCTTACAGCAACGTGCTATATGTTCTGAATGCCAGAATTGGGAATCTGTGTCAAAACTTTGTTAGGAATTATGTGATCCTTACTAGCTGGAGTAAGGGTGATGGGGCATGAAGTTATTTCTAGGAGTTGGAGACATACAACGTTTAGCTCAGTTCTGGGCATCTTTGAAATACCTATACAAACTTGTTCCTTCATAGTAACTTGCAACTTTGAATGAGAAAGTGCTTGCTTACAGCAACGCGCTACATGTTCTGAATGCCCGAATTGGGAATCTGTGTCAAAACTTTGTTAGGAATTATGTGATCCTTACTAGCTGGAAGTAAGGGAGTTGGGGCATGAAGTTATTTCTAGAGGTTGGACACATACCAAGTTTAGCTCAGTTCTGGGCATCTTTGAAATACCTATACAAACTTGTTCCTACATAGTAACTTGCAACTTTGAATGAGAATGTGCTTGCTTACAGCAACGTGCTATATGTTCTGAATGCCCGAATTGGGAATCTGTGTCAAATCTTTGTTAGGAATTATGTGATCCTTACTAGCTGGAAGTAAGGGAGATGGGGCATGAAGTTATTTCTAGGAGTTGGACACATACAAAGTTTAGCACCGTTCGGGGTATCTTTGAAATACCTATACAAACTTGTTCCTACATAGTAACTTGCAACTTTGAATGAGAATGTGCTTGCTTACAGTAACGTGCTATATGTTCTGAATGCCAGAATTGGGAATCTGTGTCAAAACTTTGTTAGGAATTATGTGATCCTTACTAGCTGGAGTAAGGGTGATGGGGCATGAAGTTATTTCTAGGAGTTGGAGACATACAACGTTTAGCTCAGTTCTGGACGTCTTTGAAATACCTTTACAAACTTGTTCCTACATAGTAACTTGCAACTTTGAATGAGAATGTGCTTGCATACAGCAACGTGCTATATGTTCTGAATGCCCGAATTGGGAATCTGTGTTAAAACATTGTTAGAAATTATGTGATCCTTACTAGATGGAAGTAAGGGAGATGGGGCATGAAGTTATTTATAGGAGTTGGAGACATACAACGTTTAGCTCAGTTCTGGGCATCATTGAAATACCTATACAAACTTGTTCCTTCATAGTAACTTGCAACTTTGAATGAGAAAGTGCTTGCTTACAGCAACACGCTACATGTTCTGAATGCCCGAATTGGGAATCTGTGTCAAAACTTTGTTAGGAATTATGTGATCCTTACTAGCTGGAAGTAAGGGAGATGGGGCATGAAGTTATTTCTAGGAGTAGGAGACATACCAAGTTTAGCTCAGTTCTGGGCATCTTTGAAATACCTATACAAACCTGTTCCTACATAGTAACTTGCATCTTTGAATGAGAATGTGCTTGCTTACAGGAACGTGCTACATGTTCTGAATACCCGAATTGGGAATCTGTGTCAAAACTTTGTTAGGAATTATGTGATCCTTACTAGCTGGAAGTAAGGGAGTTGGGGCATCAAGATATTTCTAGGAGTTGGAGACATACCAAGTTTAGCACAGTTCTGGGCATCTTTGAAATACCTTTACAAACTTGTTCCTACATAGTAACTTGCAACTTTTAATGAGAATGTGCTTGTTTACAGCAACTTGCTATATGTTCTGAATGCCCGAATTGGGAATCTGTGTCAAAACTTTGTTAGGAATTATGTGATCCTTACTAGCTGGAAGTAAGGGAGATTGGGCATGAAGTTATTTCTAGGAGTTGGACACATAAAAAGTAAACACCGTTCGGGGTATCTTTGAAATACCTATACAAACTTGTTCCTACATAGTAACTTGCATCTTTGAATGAGAATGTGCTTACTTACAGCAACGTGCTATATGTTCTGAATGCCCGAATTGGGAATCTCTGTCAAATCTTTGTTAGGAATTATGTGATCCTTACTAGCTGGAAGTAAGGGAGATGGGGCATGAAGTTATTTCTAGGAGTTGGAGACATACCAAGTTTAGTTCAGTTCTGGGCATCTTTGAAATGCCTTTACAAATTTGTTCCCACATAGTAACTTGCAACTTTGAATCAGAATGTGCTTGCTTACAGCAACGTGCTATATGTTCTGCATGCCCGAATTGGAAATCTGTGTTAAAACTTTGTTAGAAATTATGTGATCCTTACTAGATGGAAGTAAGGGAGTTGGTGCATGAAGTTATTTCCAGGAGTTGGAGACATACAACGTTTAGCTCAGTTCTGGGCATCTTTGAAATACCTATACAAACTTGTTCCTACATAGTAACTTGCACCTTTGAATGAGAATGTGCTTGCTTAGCATCAACGTGCTATATGTTCTGAATGCCCGAATTGGGAATCTGTGTCAAAACTTTGTTAGGAATTATGTGATCCTTACTAGCTGGAAGTAAGGGAGATTGGGCATGAAGTTACTTCTAGGAGTTGGAGACATACAACGTTTAGCTCAGTTCTGGGCATCTTTGAAATACCTATACAAACTTTTTCCTACACAGTAACTTGCAACTTTGAATGAGAATGTGCTTGCTTACAGCAACGTGCTATATGTTCTGAATGCCCGAATTGGGAATCTGTGTCAAAACTTTGTTAGGAATTATGTGATCCTTGTTAGCTGGAAGTAAGGGAGATGGGGCATGAAGTTATTTCTAGGAGTTGGAGACATACAACGATTAGATCAGTTCTGGGCATCTTTGAAATATCTATACAAACTTGTTCCTACATAGTAACTTGCAACTTTGAATGAGAATGTGCTTGCTTACAGCAACGTGCTACATGATCTGAAGTCCCGAATTGGGAATCTGTGTCAAAACTTTGTTAGGAATTTTGTGATCCTTACTAGCTGGAAGTAAGGGAGATGGGCATGAAGTTATTTCTAGGAGTTGGACACATACCAAGTTTAGCTCAGTTCTGGGCATCTTTGAAATTCCCATACGAACTTGTTCCTACATATTAACTTGCAACTTTGAATGAGAATGTGCTTGCTTACAGCAACGTGCTATATGTTCTGAATGCCCGAATTGGGAATCTGTGTCAAAACTTTGTTAGAAATTATGTGATCCTTACTAGATGGAAGTAAGGGAGATGGGGCATGAAGTTATTTCCAGGAGTTGGAGACATACCAAGTTTAGCTCAGTTCTGGGCATCTTTGAAATACCTTTACAAACTTGTTCCTACATAGTAACTTGCAACTTTGAATGAGAATGTGCTTGCTTACAGCAACGTGCTATATGTTCTGAATGCCCGAATTGGGAATCTATGTTAAAACTTTGTTAGAAATTATGTGATCCTTACTAGATGGAAGTAAGGGAGATGGGGCATGAAGTTATTTCCAGGAGTTCAAGACATACAACGTTTAGCTCAGCTCTGGGCATCTTTGAAATACCTATACAAACTTGTTCCTACATAGTAACTTGCAACTTTGTATGAGAATGTGCTTGCTTACAGCAACGTGCTACATGTTCTGAATGCCCGAATTGGGAATCTGTGTCAAAACTTTGTTAGGAATTATGTGATCCTTACTAGCTGGAAGTAAGGGAGATGGGGCATGAAGTTATTTCTAGGAGTTGGACACATACCAAGTTTAGCTCAGTTCTGAGCATCATTGAAATACAAATACAAACTTGTTTCTACATAGTAACTTGCAACTTTGAATGAGAATGTGCTTGCTTACAGCAACGTGCTATATGTTCTGAATGCCCGAATTGGGAATCTGTGTCAGAACTTTGTTAGTAATTATGTGATCCTTACTAGCTGGAAGTAAGGGATATGGGGCATGAAGTTATTTCTAGGAGTTGGAGACATACAACGTTTAGCTCAGTTCTTGGCATCTTTGAAATACCTATACAAACTTGTTCCTACATTGTAACTTGCAACGTTGAATGAGAATGTGCTTGCTTACAGCAACGTGCTACATGTTCTGAATGCCCGAATTGGGAATCTGTGTCAAAACTTTGTTAGGAATTATGTGATCCTTACAAGCTGGAAGTAAGGGAGATGGGGCATGAAGTTATTTCAAGGAGTTGGACGCATACCAAGTTTAGCTCAGTTCTGGGCATCTTTGGAATACCTATACAAACTTGTTCCTACATAGTAACTTGCAACTTTGAATGAGAATGTGCTTGCTTACAGCAACGTGCTATATGTTCTGAATGCCCGAATTGGGAATCTGTGTCAAAACTTTGTTAGAAATTATGTGATCCTTACTAGATGGAAGTAAGGGAGATGGGGCATGAAGTTATTTCTATGAGCTGGAGACATACAACGTTTAGCTCAGTTCTGGGCATCTTTGAAATACCTATACAAACTTGTTCATACATAGTAACTTGCAACTTTGAATTGAATGTGCTTGCTTACAGCAACGTGCTACATGTTCTGAATGCCCGAATTGGGAATCTGTGTCAAAACTTTGTTAGGAATTATGTGATCCTTACTAGCTGGAAGTAAGGGATATGGGGCATGAAGTTAATTCTAGGAGTTGGAGAAATAAAACGTTTAGCTCAGTTCTGGCCATCTTTGAACTACCTATACAAACTTGTTCCTACATAGTAACTTGCAACTTTGAATGAGAATGTGCTTGCTTACAGCAACGTGCTACATGTTCTGAATGCCCGAATTGGGAATCTGTGTCAAAACTTTGTTAAGAATTATGTGATCCTTACTAGTTGGAAGTAAGGGATATGGGGCATGAAGTTATTTCTAGGAGTTGGAGACATACAACGTTTAGCTCAGTTCTGGGCATCTTTGAAATACCTATACAAACTTGATCCTACATAGTAACTTGCAACTTTGAATGACAATGTGCTTGCTTACAGCAACGTGCTACATGTTCTGAAGGCCCGAATTGGGAATCTGTGTCAAAACTTTGTTAGGAATTATGTGATCCTAACTAGCTGGAAGTAAGGGAGATGGGGCATGAAGTTATTTCTAGGAGTTGGACACATACCAAGTTTAGCTCAGTTCTGGGCATCTTTGAAATTCCCATACGAACTTGTTCCTACATATTAACTTGCAACTTTGAATGAGAATGTGCTTGCTTACAGCAACGTGCTATATGTTCTGAATGCCCGAATTGGGAATCTGTGTCAAATCTTTGTTAGGAATTATGTGATCCTTACTAGATGGAAGTAAGGGAGATGGGGCATGAAGTTATTTCTAGGAGTTGGAGACATACAACGTTTAGCTCAGTTCTGGGCATCTTTGAAATACCTATACAAACTTGTTCCTACATAGTAACTTGGAACTTTGAATGAGAATGTGCTTGCTTACAGCAACGTGCTACATGTTCTGAATGCCCGAATTGGGAATCTGTGTCAAAACTTTGTTAGGAATTATGTGATCCTTACTAGCTGGAAGTAAGTCAGATGGGGCATGGAGTTATTTCTAGGAGTTGGACACATACCAAGTTTAGCTCAGTTCTGGGCATCTTTGAAATACCTATACGAACTTGTTCCTACATATTAAATTGCAACTTTGAATGAGAATGTGCTTGCTTACAGCAACGTGCTATATGTTCTGAATGCCCGAATTGGGAATCTGTGTCAAAATTTGTTAGGAAATATGTGATCCTTACTAGCTGGAAGTAAGGGAGATGGGGCATGAAGGTATTTCTAGGAGTTGGACACATACCAAGTTTAGCACAGTTCTGGGCATCTTTGAAATACCTATACAAACTTGTTCCTACATAGTAACTTGCAACTATGAATGAGAATGTGCTTGCTTACAGCAACGTGCTATATGTTCTGAATGCCGGAATTGGGAATCTGTGTCAAAACATTGTTAGGAATTATGTGATCCTTACTAGCTGGAAGTAAGGGAGATGGGGCATGAAGTTATTTCTAGGAGTTGGACGCATACCAAGTTTAGCTCAGTTCTGTGCAGCTTTGAAATACCTATACAAACTTGTTCCTACATAGTAACTTGCAACTTTGAATGAGAATGTGCTTGCTTACAGCAACGTGCTATATGTTCTGAATGCCCGAATTGGGAATCTGTGTCAAAACTTTGTTAAAAATTATGTGAATCTTACTAGATAGAAGTAAGGGAGATGGGGCATGAAGTTATTTCTAGGAGTTGGAGACATAACAAGTTTAGCTCAGTTCTGGGAATCTTTGAAATACCTATACAAACTTGTTCCTACATAGTAACTTGCAACTTTGAATGAGAATGTGCTTGCTTTCAGCAACGTACTATATGTTCTGAATGCCCGAATTGGGAATCTGTGTCAAAACTTTGTTAGGAATTATGTGATCCTTACTAGCTGGAAGTAAGGGTGATGGGGCATGATGTTATTTCTAGGAGTTGGAGACATACCAAGTTTAGCTCAGTTCTAGGCATCTTTGAAATACCTTTACAAACTTGTTCCTACATAGTAACTTGCAACTTTGAATGAGAATGTGCTTGCTTACAGCAACGTGCTATATGTTCTGAATTCCCGAATTGGGAATCTGTGTCAGAACTTTGTTAGTAATTATGTGATCCTTACTAGCTGGAAGTAAGGGATATGGGGCATGAAGTTATTTCTAGGAGTTGGAGACATACAACGTTTAGCTCGGTTCTGGGCATCTTTGAAATACCTATACAAACTTGTTCCTACATAGTTACTTTCAACTTTGAATGAGAATGTGCTTGCTTACAGCAACGTGCTATATGTTCTGAATGCCCGAATTTGGAATCTGTGTCAAAACATTGTTAGGAAATATGTGATCCTTACTAGGTGAAAGTAAGGGAGATGGGGCATGAAGTTATTTCTAGGAGTTGGACACATACCAAGTTTAGCTCAGTTCTGGGCATCTTTGAAATACCTATACAAACTTGTTCCTACATAGTAACTTGCAACTTTGAATGAGAATGTGCTTGCTTACAGCAACGTGCTATATGTTCTGAATGCCCGAATTGGGAATCTGTGTCAAAACTTTGTTAGAAATTATGTGATCCTTACTAGATGGACGTAAGGGAGATGGGGCATGAAGTTATTTCTAGGAGTTGGAGACATACCAAGTTTAGCTCAGTTCTGGGCATCTTTGAAATACCTATACAAACTTGTTCCTACATAGTAACTTGCAACTTTGAATGAGAATGTGCTTGCTTACAGCAAACGTGCTATATGTTCTGAATGCCCGAATTGGCAATCTGTGTCAAAACTTTGTTAGGAATTATGTGATCCTTACTAGATGGAAGCAAGGGAGATGGGGCATGAAGTTATTTCTAGGAGCTGGAGACATACCAAGTTTAGCTCAGTTCTGGGCATCTTTGAAATACCTATACAAACTTGTTCCTACATAGTAACTTGCAACTTTGAATGAGAATGTGCTTGCTTACAGCAACGTGCTATATGTTCTGAATGCCCGAATTGGGAATCTGTGTCAAAACTTTGTTAGGAATTATGTGATCCTTACTAGCTGGAAGTAAGGGAGTTGGGGCATGAAGTTATTTCTAGAGGTTGGACACATACAGAGTTTAGCTCAGTTCTGGGCATCTTTGAAATACCTATACAAACTTGTTCCTACATAGTAACTTGCAACTTTGAATGAGAATGTGCTTGCTTACAGCAACGTGCTATATGTTCTGAATGCCCGAATTGGGAATCTGTGTCAAAACTTTGTTAGGAATTATGTGATCCTTACTAGCTGGAAGTAAGGGTGATGGGGCATGAAGTTATTTCTAGGAGTTGGAGACATACCAAGTTTAGCTCAGTTCTGGGCATCTTTGAAATACCTTTACAAACTTGTTCCTACATAGTAACTTGCAACTTTGAATGAGAATGTGCTTGCTTACAGCAACGTGCTATATGTTCTGAATTCCCGAATTGGGAATCTGTGTCAGAACTTTGTTAGTAATTATGTGATCCTTACTAGCTGGAAGTAAGGGAGATGGGGCATGAAGTTATTTCTAGGAGTTGGAGACATACCAAGTTTAGCTCAGTTCTGGGCATCTTTGAAATACCTATACAAACTTGTTCCTACATAGTAACTTGCAACTTTGAATGAGAATGTGCTTGCTTACAGCAACGTGCTATATGTTCTGAATGCCCGAATTGGGAATCTGTGTCAGAACTTTGTTAGTAATTATGTGATCCTTACTAGCTGGAAGTAAGGGAGATGGGGCATGAAGTTATTTCTAGGAGTTGGAGACATACCAAGTTTAGCTCAGTTCTGGGCATCTTTGAAATACCTATACAAACTTGTTCCTACATAGTAACTTGCAACTTTGAATGAGAATGTGCTTGCTTACAGCAACGTGCTATATGTTCTGAATGCCCGAATTGGGAATCTGTGTCAAAACTTTGTTAGAAATTATGTGATCCTTACTAGATGGACGTAAGGGAGATGGGGCATGAAGTTATTTCTAGGAGTTGGAGACATACCAAGTTTAGCTCAGTTCTGGGCATCTTTGAAATACCTATACAAACTTGTTCCTACATAGTAACTTGCAAATTTGAATGAGAATGTGCTTTCTTACAGCAAACGTGCTATATGATCTGAATGCCCGAATTGGGAATCTGTGTCAAAACTTTGTTAGGAATTATGTGATCCTTACTAGCTGGAAGTAAGGGTGATGGGGCATGAAGTTATTTCTGGGAGTTGGAGACATACCAAGTTTAGCTCAGTTCTGGGCATCTTTGAAATACCTATACAAACTTGTTCCTACATAGTAACTTGCAACTTTGAATGAGAATGTGCTTGCTTACAGCAACTTGCTATATGTTCTGAATACCGGAATTGGGAATCTGTGTCAAAACTTTGTTAAGAATTAGGTGATCCTTACTAGCTGGAAGTAAGGGAGTTGGGGCATGAAGTTATATCTAGGAGTTGGAGACATACCAAGTTTAGCTCAGTTCTGGGCATCTTTGAAATACCTATACAAACTTGTTCCTACATAGTAACTTGCAACTTTGAATGAGAATGTGCTTGCTTACAGCAACGTGCTATATGTTCTGAATGCCCGAATTGGGAAACTGTGTCAAAACTTTGTTAGTAATTATGTGATCCTTACTGGCTGGAAGTAATGGTGATGGGGCATGAAGTTATTTCTAGGAGTTGGAGACATACAACGTTAGCTGAGTTCTGGGCATCTTTGAAATACCTTTACAAACTTGTTCCTACATAGTAACTTGCAACTTTGAATGAGAATGTGCTTACTTACAGCAACGTGCTATATGTTCTGAATGACCGAATTGGGAATCTGTGTCAAAACTTTGTTAGGAATTATGTGATCCTTACTAGCTGGAAGTAAGGGAGATGGGGCATGAAGTTATTTCTAGGAGTTGGAAACATACAACGTTTAGCTCAGTTCTGGGCATCTTTGAACTACCTATAAAACTTGTTCATACATAGTAACTTGCAACTTTGAATGAGAATGTGCTTGCTTACACCAACGTGCTACATGTTCTGAATGCCCGAATTGGGAATCTGTGTCAAAACTTTGTTAGGAATTATGTGATTCTTACTACCTGGAAGTAAGGGAGATGGGGCATGAAGTTATTTCTAGGAGTTGGACACATACCAAGTTTAGCTCAGTTCTGGGCATCTTTGAAATACCTATACGAACTTGTTCCTACATATTAAATTGCAACTTTGAATGAGAATGTGCTTGCTTACAGCAACGTGCTATATGTTCTGAATACCCGAATTGGGAATCTGTGTCAAAATTTGTTAGGAAATATGTGATCCTTACTAGCTGGAAGTAAGGGAGTTGGGGCATGAAGGTATTTCTAGGAGTTGGACACATACCAAGTTTAGCACAGTTCTGGGTATCTTTGAAATACCTATACAAACTTGTTCCTACATAGTAACTAGCAACTTTGAATGAGAATGTGCTTGCTTACAGCAACGTGCTATAAGTTCTGAATGCCCGAATTGGGAATCTGTGTCAAAACATTGTTAGGAATTATGTGATCCTTACTAGCTGGAAGTAAGGGAGATGGGGCAAGAAGTCATTTCAAGGAGTTGGACGCATACCAAGTTTAGCTCAGTTCTGGGCATCTTTGAAATACCTATACAAACTTGTTCCTACATAGTAACTTGCAACTTTGAATGAGAATGTGCTTGCTTACAGCAACGTGCTATATGTTCAAAATGCCCGAATTGGGAATCTGTGTCAAAACTTTGTTAGGAATTATGTGATCCTTACTAGCTGGAAGTAAGTGAAACGGGGCATGAAGTTATTTCTAGGAGTTGGAGAAATACAACCTTTAGCTCAGTTCTGGGCATCTTTAAAATACCTATACAAACTTGTTCCTACATAGTAACTTGCAACTTTGAATGAGAATGTGCTTGCTTACAGCAACGTGCTACATCTTCTGAATTCCCGAATTGGGAATCTGTGTCAAAACTTTTTTAGGAATTATGTGATCCTTACTAGCTGGAAGTAAGGGAGATGGGGCATGAAGTTATTTCTAGGAGTTGGACACATACCAAGTTTAGCTCAGTTCTGGGCATCTTTGAAATACCTATACAAACTTGTTCCTACATAGTAACTTGCAACTTTGAATGAGAATGTGCTTGCTTTCAGCAACGTGCTATATGTTCTGAATGCCCGAATTGGGAATCTGTGTCAGAACTTTGTTAGTAATTATGTGATCCTTACTAGCTGGAAATAAGGGATATGGGGCATGAAGTTATTTCTAGGAGTTGGAGACATACAACGTTTAGCTCAGTTCTGGGCATCTTTGAAATACCTATACAAACTTGTTCCTACATAGTAACTTGCAACTTTGAATGAGAATGTGCTTGCTTACAGCAACTTGCAATATGTTCTGAATACCCGAATTGGGAATCTGTGTCAAAACTTTGTTAGGAATTATGTGATCCTTACTAGCTGGAAGTAAGGGACTTAGGGCATGAAGTTATTTCTAGGAGTAGGAGACATACCAAGTTTAGCTCAGTTCTGGGCATCTTTGAAATACCTATACAAACTTGTTCCTACATAGTAACTTGCAACTTTGAATGAGAATGTGCTTGCTTACAGCAACGTGCTATATGTTCTGAATGCCCGAATTGGGAATCTGTGTCAAAAATTTGTTAGGAATTATGTGACCCTTTCTAGCTGGAAGTAAGTGTGATGGGGCATGAAGTGATTTCTAGGAGTTGGAGACATACCAAGTTTAGCTCAGTTCTGGGCATCTTTGAAATACCTTTACAAACTTGTTCCTACATAGTAACTTGCAACTTTGAATGAGAATGTGCTTGCTTACAGCAACGTGCTATAAGTTCTGAATGCCCGAATTGGGAATCTGTGTCAAAACTTTGTTACAAATTATGTGATCCTTACTAGCTGGAAGTAAGGGAGATGGGGCATGAAGTTATTTCTAGGAGTTGGAGACATACAACGTTTAGCTCAGTTCTGGGCATCTTTGAACTATATATACAAACTTGTTCCTACATAGTAACTTGCAACTTTGAATGAGAATGTGCTTGCTTATCATCAACGTGCTATATGTTCTGAGTGCCCGAATTGGGAATCTGTGTCAAAACTTTGTTAGGAATTATGTGATCCTTACTAGCTGGAAGTAAGTGAGATTGGGCATGAAGTTATTTCTAGGAGTTGGAGACATACAACGTTTAGCTCAGTTCTGGGCACCTTTGAAATACCTATACAAACTTGTTCCTACATAGTAACTTGCAACTTTGAATGAGAATGTGCTTGCTTACAGCAACGTGCTATATGTTCTGAATGCCCGAATTGGGAATCTGTGTCAAAACTTTGTTAGGAATTGTGTGATCCTTACTAGCTGGAAGTAAGTGAGATGGGGCATGAAGTTATTTCTAGGAGTTGGACACATACCAAGTTTAGCTCAGTTCTGGGCATCTTTGAAATACTTATACAAACTTGTTCCTACATAGTAACTTGCAACTTTGAATGAGAATGTGCTTGCTTACAGCAACTTGCTATATGTTCTGAATACCCGAATTGGGAATCTGTGTCAAAACTTTGTTAGGAATTATGTGATCCTTACTAGCTGGAAGTAAGGGACTTGGGGCATGAAGTTATTTCTAGGAGTAGGAGACATACCAAGTTTAGCTCAGTTCTTGGCATCTTTGAAATACCTATACAAACTTGTTCCTACATAGTAACTTGCAACTTTGAATGAGAATGTGCTTGCTTACAGCAACCTGCTATATGTTCTGAATGCCTGAATTGGGAATCTGTGTCAAAACTTTGTTAGTAATTATGTGATCATTACTGGCTGGAAGTAATGGTGATGGAGCATGAAGTTATTTCTAGGAGTTGGAGACATACAACGTTTAGTTCAGTTCTGGGCATCTTTGAAATACCTTTACAAACTTGTTCCTACATAGTAACTTGCAACTTTGAATGAGAATGTGCTTGCTTACAGCAACGTGCTATATGTTCTGAATGACCGAATTGGGAATCTGTGTCAAAACTTTGTTAGGAATTATGTGATCCTTACTAGCTGGAAGTAAGAGAGATGGGGCATGAAGTTATTTCTAGGAGTTGGAGACATACAACGTTTAGCTCAGTTCTGGGCATCTTTGAACTACCTATACAAACTTGTTCCTACATAGTAACTTGCAACTTTGAATGAGAATGTGCTTGCTTACAGCAACGTGCTACATGTTCTGAATGCCCGAATTGGGAATCTGTGTCAAAATTTGTTAGGAAATATGTGATCCTTACTAGCTGGAAGTAAGGGAGTTGGGGCATGAAGGTATTTCTAGGAGTTGGACACATACCAAGTTTAGCACAGTTCTGGGTATCTTTGAAATACCTATACAAACTTGTTCCTACATAGTAACTTGCAACTTTGAATGAGAATGTGCTTGCTTACAGCAACGTGCTATATGTTCTGAATGCCCGAATTTGGAATCTGTGTCAAAACATTGTTAGGAATTATGTGATCCTTACTAGCTGGAAGTAATGGAGATGGGGCATGAAGTTATTTCATGGAGTTGGACGCATACCAAGTTTAACTCAGTTCTGGGCATCTTTGAAATACCTTTACAAACTTGTTCCTACATAGTAACTTGCAACTTTGAATGAGAATGTGCTTGCTTACAGCAACGTGCTATATGTTCTGAATGCCCGAATTGGGAATCTGTGTCAAATCTTTGTTAGAAATTATGTGATCCTTACTAGATGGAAGTAAGGGAGATGGGGCATGAAGTTATTTCTAGGAGTTGGAGACATACCAAGTTTAGCTCAGTTCTGGGCATCTTTGAAATACCTATACAAACTTGTTCCTACATAGTAACTTGCAACTTTGAATGAGAATGTGCTTGCTTACAGCAACTTGCTATATGTTCTGAATGCCCGAATTGGGAATCTGTGTCAAAACTTTGTTAGGAATTATGTGATCCTTACTAGCTGGAAGTAAGGGTGATGGGGCATGAAGTTATTTCTTGGAGTTGGACACATACCAAGTTTAGCTCAGTTCTGGGCATCTTTGAAATACCTATACGAACTTGTTCCTACATATTAACTTGCAACATTGAATGAGAATGTGCTTGCTTACAGCAACGTGCTATATGTTCTGAATGCCCGAATTGGTAATCTGTGTCAAAATTTGTTAGAAATTATGTGATCCTTACTTGCTGGAAGTAAGGGAATTGGGGCATGAAGGTATTTCTAGGAGTTGGACACATACCAAGTTTAGCAGAGTTCTGGGCATCTTTGAAATACCTATACAAACTTGTTCCTACATAGTAACTTGCAACTTTGAATGAGAATGTGCTTGCTTACAGCAACGTGCTATATGTTCTGAATGCCCGAATTGGGAATCTGTGTGAAAACTTTGTTAGGAATTATGTGATCCTTACTAGCTGGAAGTAAGGGAGATGGGGCATGAAGTTATTTCTAGGAGTTGACACATACCAAGTTTAATTCAGTTCTGGACATCTTTGACATACCTATACAAACTTGTTCCTACATAGTAACTTGCAACTTTGAATGAGAATGTGCTTGCTTACAGCAACGTGCTATATGTTCTGAATGCCCGAATTGGGAATCTGTGTGAAAACTTTGTTAGGAATTATGTGATCCTTACTAGCTGGAAGTAAGGGAGATGGGGCATGAAGTTATTTCTAGGAGTTGGACATATACCAAGTTAAGCTCAGTTCTGGGCATCTTTGAAAGTCCTATTCAAACTTGTTCCTACATAGTAACTTGCAACTTTGAATGAGAATGTGCTTGCTTACAGCAACGTGCTATATGTTCTGAATGCCCGAATTGGGAATCTGTGTCAAAAATTTGTTAGGAATTATGTGCTCCTTACAAGCTGGAAGTAAGGGAGTTGGGGCATGAAGGTATTTCTAGGAATTGGACTCATACCAAGTTTAGCTCAGTTCTGGGCATCTTTGAAATACCTATACAAACTTGTTCCTACATAGTAACTTGCAACTTTGAATGAGAATGTGCTTGATTACAGCAACGTGCTATATGTTCTGAATGCCCGAATTGGGAATCTGTGTCAAAACTTTGTTAGGAATTATGTGATCCTTACTAGCTGGAAGTAAGTGAGATGGGGCATGAAGTCATTTCAAGGAGTTGGACGCATATCAAGTTTAGCTCAGTTCTGGGCATCTTTGAAATACCTATACAAACTTGTTCCTACATAGTAACTTGCAACTTTGAATGAGAATGTGCTTGCTTACAGCAACGTGCTATATGTTCTGAATGCCCGAATTGGGAATCTGTGTCAAAACTTTGTTAGGAATTATGTGATCCTTACTAGCTGGAAGTAAGGGTGATGGGGCATGAAGTTATTTCTAGGAGTTGGAGACATACCAAGTTTAGCTCAGTTCTGGGCATCTTTGAAATACCTTTACAAACTTGTTCCTACATAGTAACTTGCAACTTTGAATGAGAATGTGCTTGCTTACAGCAACGTGCTATATGTTCTGAATGCCCGAATTGGGAATATGTGTCAAAACTTTGTGAGAAATTATGTGATCCTTACTAGATGGAAGTAAGGGAGATGGGGCATGAAGATATTTCTAGGAGTTGGAGACATACAACGTTTAGCTGAGTTCTGGGCATCTTTGAACTACCTATACAAACTTGTTGCTACATAGTAACTTGAAACTTTGAATGAGAATGTGCTTGCTTATCATCAACGTGCTATATGTTCTGAGTGCCAGAATTGGGAATCTGTGTCAAAACTTTGTTAGGAATTATGTGATCCTTACTAGCTGGAAGTAAGTGAGACGGGGCATGAAGTTATTTCTAGGAGTTGGAGACATACAACGTTTAGCTCAGTTCTGGGCATCTTTAAAATACCTATACAAACTTGTTCCTACATTGTAACTTGCAACTTTGAATGAGAATGTGCTTGCTTACAGCAACGTGCTACATGTTCTGAATTCCCGAATTGGGAATCTGTGTCAAATCTTTGTTAGGAATTATGTGATCCTTACTAGCTGGAAGTAAGGGAGATGGGACATGAAGTTATTTCTAGGAGTTGGACACATACCAAGTTTAGCTCAGTTCTGGGCATCTTTGAAATACCTATACAAACTTGTTCCTACATAGTAACTTGCAACTTTGAATGAGAATGTGCTTGCTTTCAGCAACGTGCTATATGTTCTGAATGCCCGAATTGGGAATCTGTGTCAGAACTTTGTTAGTAATTATGTGATCCTTACTAGCTGGAAGTAAGGGATATGGGGCATGAAGTTATTTCTAGGAGTTGGAGACATACAACATTTGGCTCAGTTCTGGGCATTTTGAAATACCTATACAAACTTGTTCCTACATAGTAACTTGCAACGTTGAATGAGAATGTGCTTGCTTACAGCAACGTGCTACATGTTCTGAATGCCCGAATTGGGAATCTGTGTCAAAACATTGTTGGTAATTATGTGATCCTTACTAGCTGGAAGTAAGGGAGATGGGGCATGAAGTTATTTCTAGGAGATGGAGACATACCAAGTTTAGCTCAGTTCTGGGCATCTTTGAAATACCTATACGAACTTGTTCCTACATATTAAATTGCAACTTTGAATGAGAATGTGCTTGCTTACAGCAACGTGCTATATGTTCTGAATGCCCGAATTGGGAATCTGTGTCAAAATTTGTTAGGAAATATGTGATCCTTACTAGCTGGAAGTAAGGGAGTTGGGGCATGAAGGTATTTCTAGGAGTTGGACACAACCAAGTTTAGCACAGTTCTGGGCATCTTTGAAATACCTATACAAACTTGTTCCTACATAGTAACTTGCAACTTTGAATGAGAATGTGCTTGCTTACAGCAACGTGCTATATGTTCTGAATGCCCGAATTCGGAATCTGTGTCAAAACATTGTTGGTAATTATGTGATCCTTACTAGCTGGAAGTAAGGGAGATGGGGCATGAAGTTATTTCTAGGAGTTGGAGACATACCAAGATTAGCTCAGTTCTGGGCATCTTTGAAATACCTATACAAACTTGTTCCTACATAGTAACTTGCAACTTTGAATGAGAATGTGCTTGCTTACAGCAACGTGCTATATGTTCTGAATGCCCGAATTGGGAATCTGTGTCAAAACTTTGTTAGGAATTATGTGATCCTTACTAGCTGGAAGTAAGGGAGTTGGGGCATGAAGTTATTTCTAGAGGTTGGACACATACCAAGTTTAGCTCAGTTCTGGGCATCTTTGAAATACCTATACAAACTTGTTCCTACATAGTAACTTGCAACTTTGAATGAGAATGTGCTTGCTTACAGGAAACGTGCTATATGTTTTGAATGCCCGAATTGGGAATTTGTGTCAAAACTTTGTTAGTAATTATGTGATCCTTACTAGCTGGAAGTAAGGGTGATGGGGCATGAAGTTATTTCTAGGAGTTGGAGACATACCAAGTTTAGCTCAGTTCTGGGCATCTTTGAAATACCTTTACAAACTTGTTCCTACATAGTAACTTGCAACTTTGAATGAGAATGTGCTTGCTTACAGCAACGTGCTATATGTTCTGAATGCCCGAATTGGGAATCTGTGTCAAAACTTTGTTAGAAATTATGTGATCCTTACTAGATGGAAGTAAGGGAGATGGGGCATGAAGTTATTTCTAGGAGTTGGAGACATACAACGTTTAGCTCAGTTCTGGGCATCTTTGAAATACCTATACAAACTTGTTCCTACATAGTAACTTGCATCTTTGAATGTGAATGTGCTTGCTTACAGCAACGTGCTATATGTTCTGAATGCCCGAATTGGGAATCTGTGTCAAAATTTATTAGGAATTATGTGATCCTTACTAGCTGGAAGTAAGGGAGATGGGGCATGAAGTTATTTATAGGAGTTGGACACATACCAAGTTTAGCTCAGTTCTGGGCATCTTTGAAATACCTATACAAACTTGTTCCTACATAGTAACTTGCAACTTTGAATGAGAATGTGCTTGCTTTCAGCAACGTGCTATATGTTCTGAATGCCCGAATTGGGAATCTGTGTCAGAACTTTGTTAGTAATTATGTGATCCTTACTAGCTGGAAGTAAGGGATATGGGGCATGAAGTTATTTCTAGGAGTTGGAGACATACAACGTTTAGCTCAGTTCTGGGCATCTTTGAAATACCTATACAAACTTGTTCCTACATAGTAACTTGCAACGTTGAATGAGAATGTGCTTGCTTACAGCAACGTGCTACATGTTCTGAATTCCCGAATTGGGAATCTGTGTCAAAACTTTGTTAGGAATTATGTGATCCTTACTAGCTGGAAGTAAGGGAGATGGGGCATGGAGTTATTTCTAGGAGTTGGACACATACCAAGTTTAGCTCAGTTCTGGGCATCTTTGAAATACCTATACGAACTTGTTCCTACATATTAAATTGCAACTTTGAATGAGAATGTGCTTACTTACAGCAACGTGCTATATGTTCTGAATGCCCGAATTGGGAATCTGTGTCAAAATTTGTTAGGAAATATGTGATCCTTACTAGCTGGAAGTAAGGGTGATGGGGCATGAAGTTATTTCTAGGAGTTGGACACATACCAAGTTTAGCTCAGTTCTGGGCATCTTGGAAATACCTTTACAAACTTGTTCCTACATAGTTACTTGCAACTTTGAATGAGAATGTGCTTGCTTACAGCAACGTGCTATATGTTCTGAATGCCCGAATTGGGAATGTGTGTCAAAACTTTGTTAGAAATTATGTGATCCTTCTAGATGGAAGTAAGGGAGATGGGGCATGAAGTTATTTCTAGGAGTTGGAGACATACAACGTTTAGCTCAGTTCTGGGCATCTTTGAACTACCTATACAAACTTGTTCCTACATAGTAACTTGCAACTTTGAATGAGAATGTGCTTGCTTATCATCAACGTGCTATATGTTCTGAGTGCCCGAATTGGGAATCTGTGTCAAAACTTTGTTAGGAATTATGTGATCCTTACTAGCTGGAAGTAAGGGAGATGGGGCATGAAGTTATTTCTAGGAGTTGGAGACATACCAAGTTTAGCTCAGTTCTGGGCATCTTTGAAATACCTATACAAACTTGTTCCTACATAGTAACTTGCATCTTTGAATGAGAATGTGCTTGCTTACAGCAACGTGCTATATGTTCTGAATGCCCGAATTGGGAATCTGTGTCAAAATTTGTTAGAAATTATGTGATCCTTACTAGCTGGAAGTAAGGGAGTTGGGGCATGAAGGTATTTCTAGGAGTTGGACACATACCAAGTTTAGCAGAGTTCTGGGCATCTTTGAAATACCTTTACAAACTTGTTCCTACATAGTAACTTGCAACTTTGAATGAGAATGTGCTTGCTTACAGCAACGTGCCATATGTTCTGAATGCCCGAATTGGGAATCTGTGTGAAAATTTGTTAGGAATTATGTGATCCTTACTAGCTGGAAGTAAGGGAGATGGGGCATGAAGTTATTTCTAAGAGTTGGACACATACCAAGTTTAGCTCAGTTCTGGGCATCTTTGAAAGTCCTATTCAAACTTGTTCCTACATAGTAACTTGCAACTTTGAATGAGAATGTGCTTGCTTACAGCAACGTGCTATATGTTCTGAAGGCCCGAATTGGGAATCTGTGTCAAAACTTTGTTAGGAATTATGTGCTCCTTACAAGCTGGAAGTAAGGGAGTTGGGGCATGAAGTTATTTCTAGGAATTGGACTCATACCAAGTTTAGCTCAGTTCTGGGCATCTTTGAAATACCTATACAAACTTGTTCCTACATAGTAACTTGCAAACTTGAATGAGAATGTGCTTGCTTACAGCAACGTGCTATATGTTCTGAATGCCCGAATTGGGAATCTGTGTCAAAACTTTGTTACGAATTATGTGATCCGTGCTAGCTGGAAGTAAGGGAGTTGGGGCATGAAGTTATTTCTAGAGGTTGGACACATACCAAGTTTAGCTCAGTTCTGGGCATCTTTGAAATACCTATACAAACTTGTTCCTACATACTAACTTTCAACTTTGAATGAGAATGTGCTTGCTTACAGCAAACGTGCTATATGTTCTAAATGCCCGAATTGGGAATCTGTGTCAAAACTTTGTTAGGAATTATGTGATCCTTACTAGCTGGAAGTAAGGGTGATGGGGCATGAAGTTATTTCTAGGAGTAGGAGACATACCAAGTTTAGCTCAGTTCTGGGCATCTTTGAAATACCTATACAAACTTGTTCCTACATAGTAACTTGCAACTTTGAATGAGAATGTGCTTGCTTACAGCAACCTGCTATATGTTCTGAATGCCGAATTGGGAATCTGTGTCAAAACCTTGTTAGTAATTATGTGATCCTTACTGGCTGGAAGTAATGGTGATGGGGCATGAAGTTATTTCTAGGAGTTGGAGACATACAACCTTTAGTTCAGTTCTGGGCATCTTTGAAATACCTTTACAAACTTGTTCCTACATAGTAACTTGCAACTTTGAATGAGAATGTGCTTGCTTACAGCAACGTGCTATATGTTCTGAATGCCCGAATTGGGAATATGTGTCAAAACTTTGTGAGAAATTATGTGATCCTTACTAGATGGAAGTAAGGGAGATGGGGCATGAAGTTATTTCTAGGAGTTGGAGACATACAACGTTTAGCTGAGTTCTGGGCATCTTTGAACTACCTATACAAACTTGTTCCTACATAGTAACTTGCAACTTTGAATGAGAATGTGCTTGCTTACAGCAACGTGCTACATGTTCTGAATGCCCGAATTGGGAATCTGTGTCAAAATTTGTTAGGAAATATGTGATCCTTACTAGCTGGAAGTAAGGGAGTTGGGGCATGAAGGTATTTCTAGGAGTTGGACACATACCAAGTTTAGCACAGTTCTGGGTATCTTTGAAATACCTATACAAACTTGTTCCTTCATAGTAACTTGCAACTTTGAATGAGAATGTGCTTGCTTACAGCAACGTGCTATATGTTCTGAATGCCCGAATTGGGAATCTGTGTCAAAACTTTGTTAGGAATTATGTGATCCTTACTAGCTGGAAGTAAGGGAGTTGGGGCATGAAGTTATTTCTAGAGGTTGGACACATACCAAGTTTAGCTCAGTTCTGGGCATCTTTGAAATACCTATACAAACTTGTTCCTACATAGTAACTTGCAACTTTGAATGAGAATGTGCTTGCTTACAGCAATGTGCTATATGTTCTGAATGCCCGAATTGGGAATCTGTGTCAAAACTTTGTTAGAAATTATGTGATCCTTACTAGATGGAAGTAAGGGAGATGGGGCATGAAGTTATTTCTAGGAGTTGGAGACATACAACGTTTATCTCAGTTCTGGGCATCTTTGAACTACCTACACAAACTTGTTCCTACATAGTAACTTGCAACTTTGAATGAGAATGTGCTTGCTTATCATCAACGTGCTATATGTTCTGAGTGCCCGAATTGGGAATCTGTGTCAAAACTTTGTTAGGAATTATGTGATCCTTACTAGATGGAAGTAGGGGAGATGGGGCATGAAGTTATTTCTAGGAGTTGGAGACATACCAAGTTTAGCTCAGTTCTGGGCATCTTTGAAATACCTATACAAACTTGTTCCTACATAGTAACTTGCATCTTTGAATGAGAATGTGCTTGCTTACAGCAACGTGCTATATGTTCTGAATGCCCGAATTGGGAATCTGTGTCAAAATTTATTAGGAATTATGTGATCCTTACTAGCTGGAAGTAAGGGAGATGGGGCATGAAGTTATTTCTAGGAGTTGGAGACATACAACGTTTAGCTCAGTTCTGGGCATCTTTGAAATACCTATACAAACTTGTTCCTACATAGTAACTTGCAACTTTGAATGAGAATGTGCTTGCTTACAGCAACGTGCTATATGTTCTGAATGCCCGAATTGGGAATCTGTGTCAAAACTTTGTTAGGAATTATATGATCCTTACTAGATCGAAGTAAGGGAGATGGGGCATGAAGTTATTTCTAGGAGTTGGACACATACAATGTTTAGCTCAGTTCTGTGCATCTTTGAAATACCTATGCAAACTTGTTCCTACATAGTAACTTGCAACTTTGAATGAGAATGTGCTTGCTTACAGCAACGTGCTATATGTTCTGAATGCCCGAATTGGGAATCTGTGTAAAAATTTGTTAGAAATTATGTGATCCTTACTAGCTGGAAGTAAGGGAGTTGGGGCATGAAGGTATTTCTAGGAGTTGGACACATACCAAGTTTAGCAGAGTTCTGGGCATCTTTGAAATACCTTTACAAACTTGTTCCTACATAGTAACTTGCAACTTTGAATGAGAATGTGCTTGCTTACAGCAACGTGCCATATGTTCTGAATGCCCGAATTGGGAATCTGTGTGAAAATTTGTTAGGAATTATGTGATCCTTACTAGCTGGAAGTAAGGGAGATGGGGCATGAAGTTATTTCTAAGAGTTGGACACATACCAAGTTTAGCTCAGTTCTGGGCATCTTTGAAAGTCCTATTCAAACTTGTTCCTACATAGTAACTTGCAACTTTGAATGAGAATGTGCTTGCTTACAGCAACGTGCTATATGTTCTGAAGGCCCGAATTGGGAATCTGTGTCAAAACTTTGTTAGGAATTATGTGCTCCTTACAAGCTGGAAGTAAGGGAGTTGGGGCATGAAGTTATTTCTAGGAATTGGACTCATACCAAGTTTAGCTCAGTTCTGGGCATCTTTGAAATACCTATACAAACTTGTTCCTACATAGTAACTTGCAAACTTGAATGAGAATGTGCTTGCTTACAGCAACGTGCTATATGTTCTGAATGCCCGAATTGGGAATCTGTGTCAAATCTTTGTTACGAATTATGTGATCCTTACTAGCTGGAAGTAAGGGAGTTGGGGCATGAAGTTATTTCTAGAGGTTGGACACATACCAAGTTTAGCTCAGTTCTGGGCATCTTTGAAATACCTATACAAACTTGTTCCTACATACTAACTTTCAACTTTGAATGAGAATGTGCTTGCTTACAGCAAACGTGCTATATGTTCTAAATGCCCGAATTGGGAATCTGTGTCAAAACTTTGTTAGGAATTATGTGATCCTTACTAGCTGGAAGTAAGGGTGATGGGGCATGAAGTTATTTCTAGGAGTAGGAGACATACCAAGTTTAGCTCAGTTCTGGGCATCTTTGAAATACCTATACAAACTTGTTCCTACATAGTAACTTGCAACTTTGAATGAGAATGTGCTTGCTTACAGCAACCTGCTATATGTTCTGAATGCCCGAATTGGGAATCTGTGTCAAAACCTTGTTAGTAATTATGTGATCCTTACTGGCTGGAAGTAATGGTGATGGGGCATGAAGTTATTTCTAGGAGTTGGAGACATACAACGTTTAGTTCAGTTCTGGGCATCTTTGAAATACCTTTACAAACTTGTTCCTACATAGTAACTTGCAACTTTGAATGAGAATGTGCTTGCTTACAGCAACGTGCTATATGTTCTGAATGCCCGAATTGGGAATCTGTGTCAAAACTTTGTTAGGAATTATGTGATCCTTACTAGCTGGAAGTAAGAGAGATGGGGCATGAAGTTATTTCTAGGAGTTGGAGACATACCAAGTTTAGCTCAGTTCTGGGCATCTTTGAAATACCTATACAAACTTGTTCCTACATAGTAACTTGCAACTTTGAATGAGAATGTGCTTGCTTACAGCAACGTGCTATATGTTCTGAATGCCCGAATTGGGAATCTGTGTCAAAACTTTGTTAGGAATTATGTGATCCTTACTAGCTGGAAGTAAGGGAGTTGGGGCATGAAGTTATTTCTAGAGGTTGGACACATACCAAGTTTAGCTCAGTTCTGGGCATCTTTGAAATACCTATACAAACTTGTTCCTACATACTAACTTTCAACTTTGAATGAGAATGTGCTTGCTTACAGCAAACGTGCTATATGTTCTCAATGCCCGAATTGGGAATCTGTGTCAAAACTTTGTTAGGAATTATGTGATCCTTACTACCTGGAAGTAAGGGAGATGGGGCATGAAGTTAATTCTAGGAGTTGGAGACATACTACGTTTAGCTCAGTTCTGGGCATCTTTGAACTACCTATACAAACTTGTTCCTGCATAGTAACTTGCAACTTTGAATGAGAATGTGCTTGCTTACAGCAACGTGCTACATGTTCTGAATGCCCGAATTGGGAATCTGTGTCAAAATTTGTTAGGAAATATGTGATCCTTACTAGCTGGAAGTAAGGGAGTTGGGGCATGAAGGTATTTCTAGGAGTTGGACACATACCAAGTTTAGCACAGTTCTGGGTATCTTTGAAATACCTATACAAACTTGTTCCTACATAGTAACTTGCAACTTTGAATGAGAATGTGCTTGCTTACAGCAACGTGCTATATGTTCTGAATGCCCGAATTGGGAATCTGTGTCAAAACTTTGTTAGGAATTATGTGATCCTTACTAGCTGGAAGTAAGGGAGATGGGGCATGAAGTTATTTCTAGGAGTTGGAGACATACCAAGTTTAGCTCAGTTCTGGGCATCTTTGAAATACCTATACAAACTTGTTCCTACATAGTAACTTGCATCTTTGAATGAGAATGTGCTTGCTTACAGCAACGTGCTATATGTTCTGAATGCCCGAATTGGGAATCTGTGTCAAAATTTGTTAGGAATTATGTGATCCTTACTACCTGGAAGTAAGGGAGATGGGGCATGAAGTTATTTCTAGGATTTGGAGACATACAACGTTTAGCTCAGTTCTGGGCATCTTTGAAATACCTATACAAACTTGTTCCTACATAGTAACTTGCAACTTTGAATGAGAATGTGCTTGCTTACAGCAACGTGCTATATGTTCTGAATGCCCGAATTGGGAATCTGTTTCAAAACTTTGTTAGGAATTATGTGATCCTTACTAGATCGAAGTAAGGGAGATGGGGCACGAAGTTATTTCTAGGAGTTGGACACATACAATGTTTAGCTGAGTTCTGGGCATCTTTGAAATACCTATGCAAACTTGTTCCTACATAGTAACTTGCAACTTTGAATGAGAATGTGCTTGCTTACAGCAACGTGCTATATGTTCTGAATGCCCGAAATGGGAATCTGTGTCAAAACTTTGTTAGAAATTATGTAACCCTTACTAGATGGAAGTAAGGGAGATGGGGCATGAAGTTATTTCTAGGAGTTGGAGACATACAACGTTTAGCTCAGTTCTGGGCATCTTTGAAATACCTATACAAACTTGTTCCTACATAGTAACTTGCAACTTTGAATGAGAATGTGCTTGCTTACAGCAACGTGCTATATGTTCTGAATGCCCGAATTGGGAATCTGTGTCAAAACTTTGTTAGGAATTATATGATCCTTACTAGATCGAAGTAAGGGAGATGGGGCATGAAGTTATTTCTAGGAGTTGGACACATACAATGTTTAGCTCAGTTCTGTGCATCTTTGAAATACCTATGCAAACTTGTTCCTACATAGTAACTTGCAACTTTGAATGAGAATGTGCTTGCTTACAGCAACGTGCTATACGTTCTGAATGCCCGAATTGGGAATCTGTGTCAAAATTTGTTAGAAATTATGTGATCCTTACTAGCTGGAAGTAAGGGAGTTGGGGCATGAAGGTATTTCTAGGAGTTGGACACATACCAAGTTTAGCAGAGTTCTGGGCATCTTTGAAATACCTTTACAAACTTGTTCCTACATAGTAACTTGCATCTTTGAATGAGAATGTGCTTGCTTACAGCAACGTGCCATATGTTCTGAATGCCCGAATTGGGAATCTGTGTGAAAATTTGTTAGGAATTATGTGATCCTTACTAGCTGGAAGTAAGGGAGATGGGGCATGAAGTTATTTCTAAGAGTTGGACTCATACTAAGTTTAGCTCAGTTCTGGGCATCTTTGAAAGTCCTATTCAAACTTGTTCCTACATAGTAACTTGCAACTTTGAATGAGAATGTGCTTGCTTACAGCAACGTGCTATATGTTCTGAAGGCCCGAATTGGGAATCTGTGTCAAAACTTTGTTAGGAATTATGTGCTCCTTACAAGCTGGAAGTAAGGGAGTTGGGGCATGAAGTTATTTCTAGGAATTGGACTCATACCAAGTTTAGCTCAGTTCTGGGCATCTTTGAAATACCTATACAAACTTGTTCCTACATAGTAACTTGCAACCTTGAATGAGAATGTGCTTGCTTACAGCAACGTGCTATATGTTCTGAATGCCCGAATTGGGAATCTGTGTCAAAACTTTGTTAGGAATTATGTGATCCTTACTAGCTGGAAATAAGGGATATTGGGCATGAAGTTATTTCTAGGAGTTGGAGACATACAACGTTTAGCTCAGTTCTGGGCATCTTTGAAATACCTATACAAACTTGTTCCTACATAGTAATTTGCAACTTTGAATGAGAATGTGCTTGCTTACAGCAACGTGCTATATGTTCTGAATGCCCGAATTCGGAATCTGTGTCAAAACTTTGTTAGGAATTATGTGATCCTTACTAGCTGGAAGTAAGTGAGACGGGGCATGAAGTTATTTCTAGGAGTTGGAGACATACAACGTTTAGCTCAGTTCTGGGCATCTTTAAAATACCTATACAAACTTGTTCCTACATAGTAACTTGCAACTTTGAATGAGAATGTGCTTGCTTACAGCAACGTGCTACATGTTCTGAATGCCCGAATTGGGAATCTGTGTCAAAACTTTGTTAGGAATTATGTGATCCTTACTAGCTGGAAGTAAGGGAGATGGGGCATGAAGTTATTTCTAGGAGTTGGACACATACCAAGTTTAGCTCAGTTCTGGGCATCTTTGAAATACCTATACAAACTTGTTCCTACATAGTAACTTGCAACTTTGAATGAGAATGTGCTTGCTTTCAGCAACGTGCTATATGTTCTGAATGCCCGAATTGGGAATCTGTGTCAGAAGTTTGTTAGTAATTATGTGATCCTTACTAGCTGGAAGTAAGGGATATGGGGCATGAAGTTATTTCTAGGAGTTGGAGACATACAACGTTTAGCTCAGTTCTGGGCATCTTTTAAATACCTATACAAACTTGTTCCTACATAGTAACTTGCAGCGTTGAATGAGAATGTGCTTGCTTACAGCAACGTGCTACATGTTCTGAATGCCCGAATTGGGAATCTGTGTCAAAACTTTGTTAGGAATTATGTGATCCTTACTAGCTGGAAGTAAGGGAGATGGGGCATGGAGTTATTTCTAGGAGTTGGACACATACCAAGTTTAGCTCAGTTCTGGGCATCTTTGAAATACCTATACGAACTTGTTCCTACATATTAAAATGCAATTTTGAATGAGAATGTGCTTGCTTACAGCAACGTGCTATATGTTCTGAATGCCCGAATTGGGAATCTGTGTCAAAATTTGTTAGGAAATATGTGATCCTTACTAGCTGGAGGTAAGGGAGTTGGGGCGTGAAGGTATTTCTAGGAGTTGGACACATACCAAGTTTAGCACAGTTCTGGGCATCTTTGAAATACCTATACAAACTTGTTCCTACTTAGTAACTTGCAACTTTGAATGAGAATGTGCTTGCTTACAGCAACGTGCTATATGTTCTGAAAGCCCGAATTGGGAATCTGTGTCAAAACATTGTTGGTAATTATGTGATCCTTACTAGCTGGAAGTAAGGGAGATGGGGCATGAAGTTATTTCTAGGAGTTGGAGACATACCAAGTTTAGCTCAGTTCTGAGCATCTTTGAAATACCTATACAAACTTGTTCCTACATAGTAACTTGCAACTTTGAATGAGAATGTGCTTGCTTACAGCAACGTGCTATATGTTCTGAATGCCCAAATTGGGAATCTGTGTCAAAACTTTGTTAGAAATTATGTGATCCTTACTAGATGGAAGTAAGGAGGATGGGGCATGAAGTTATTTCTAGGAGTTGGAGACATACCAAGTTTAGCTCAGTTCTGGGCATCTTTGAAATACCTATACAAACTTGTTCCTACATAGTAACTTGCAACTTTGAATGAGAATGTGCTTGCTTACAGCAACGTGCTATATGTTCTGAATGCCCGAATTGGGAATCTGTGTCAAAACTTTGTTAGGAATTATGTGATCCTTACTAGCTGGAAGTAAGGGAGTTGGGGCATGAAGTTATTTCTAGAGGTTGGACACATACCAAGTTTAGCTCAGTTCTGGGCATCTTTGAAATACCTATACAAACTTGTTCCTACATACTAACTTTCAACTTTGAATGAGAATGTGCTTGCTTACAGCAAACGTGCTATATGTTCTAAATGCCCGAATTGGGAATCTGTGTCAAAACTTTGTTAGGAATTATGTGATCCTTACTAGCTGGAAGTAAGGGTGATGGGGCATGAAGTTATTTCTAGGAGTAGGAGACATACCAAGTTTAGCTCAGTTCTGGGCATCTTTGAAATACCTATACAAACTTGTTCCTACATAGTAACTTGCAACTTTGAATGAGAATGTGCTTGCTTACAGCAACCTGCTATATGTTCTGAATGCCCGAATTGGGAATCTGTGTCAAAACCTTGTTAGTAATTATGTGATCCTTACTGGCTGGAAGTAATGGTGATGGGGCATGAAGTTATTTCTAGGAGTTGGAGACATACAACGTTTAGTTCAGTTCTGGGCATCTTTGAAATACCTTTACAAACTTGTTCCTACATAGTAACTTGCAACTTTGAATGAGAATGTGCTTGCTTACAGCAACGTGCTATAGGTTCTGAATGCCCGAATTGGGAATCTGTGTCAAAACTTTGTTAGGAAATATGTGATCCTTACTAGCTGGAAGTAAGGGAGTTGGGGCATGAAGTTATTTCTAGAGGTTGGACACATACCAAGTTTAGCTCAGTTCTGGGCATCTTTGAAATACCTATACAAACTTGTTCCTACATAGTAACTTGCAACTTTGAATGAGAATGTGCTTGCTTACAGCAAACGTGCTATATGTTGTGAATGCCCGAATTGGGAATCTGTGTCAAAACTTTGTTAGGAATTATGTGATCCTTACTAGCTGGAAGTAAGGGTGATGGGGCATGAAGTTATTTCTAGGAGTTGGAGACATACCAAGTTTAGCTCAGTTCTGGGCATCTTGGAAATACCTTTACAAACTTGTTCCTACATAGTAACTTGCAACTTTGAATGAGAATGTGCTTGCTTACAGCAACGTGCTATATGTTCCGAATGCCCGAATTGGGAATCTGTGTCAAAACTTTGTTAGAAATTATGTGATCCTTACTAGATGGAAGTAAGGGAGATGGGGCATGAAGTTATTTCTAGGAGTTGGAGACATACAACGTTTACCTCAGTTCTGGGCATCTTTGAACTACCTACACAAACTTGTTCCTACATAGTAACTTGCAACTTTGAATGAGAATGTGCTTACTTATCATCAACGTGCTATATGTTCTGAGTGCCCGAATTGGGAATCTGTGTCAAAATTTGTTAGAAATTATGTGATCCTTACTAGCTGGAAGTAAGGGAGTTGGGGCATGAAGGTATTTCTAGGAGTTGGACACATACCAAGTTTAGCAGAGTTCTGGGCATCTTTGAAATACCTTTACAAACTTGTTCCTACATAGTAACTTGCAACTTTGAATGAGAATGTGCTTGCTTACAGCAACGTGCCATATGTTCTGAATGCCCGAATTGGGAATCTGTGTGAAAATTTGTTAGGAATTATGTGATCCTTACTAGCTGGAAGTAAGGGAGATGGGGCATGAAGTTATTTCTAGGAGTTGGACACATACCAAGTTTAGCTCAGTTCTGGGCATCTTTGAAAGTCCTATTCAAACTTGTTCCTACATAGTAACTTGCAACTTTGAATGAGAATGTGCTTGCTTACAACAACGTGCTATATGTTCTGAAGGCCCGAATTGGGAATCTGTGTCAAAACTTTGTTAGGAAATATGTGATCCTTACTAGCTGGAAGTAAGGGAGTTGGGGCATGAAGTTATTTCTAGGAATTGGACTCATACCAAGTTTAGCTCAGTTCTGGGCATCTTTGAAATACCTATACAAACTTGTTCCTACATAGTAACTTGCAACCTTGAATGAGAATGTGCTTGCTTACAGCAACGTGCTATATGTTCTGAATGCCCGAATTGGGAATCTGTGTCAAAACTTTGTTAGGAATTATGTGATCCTTACTAGCTGGAAGTAAGGGAGATGGGGCATGAAGTCATTTCAAGGAGTTGGACGCATACCAAGTTTAGCTCAGTTCTGGGCATCTTTGAAATACCTATACAAACTTGTTCCTACATAGTAACTTGCAACTTTGAATGAGAATGTGCTTGCTTACAGCAACGTGCTATATGTTCTGAAATCCCGAATTGGGAATCTGTGTCAAAACTTTGTTAGGAATTATGTGATCCTTACTAGATGGAAGTTAGGGAGATGGGGCATGAAGTTATTTCTAGAGGTTGGACACATACCATGTTTAGCTCAGTTCTGGGCATCTTTGAAATACCTATACAAACTTGTTCCTACATAGTAACTTGCAACTTTGAATGAGAATGTGCTTGCTTACAGCAAGGTGCTATATGTTCTGAATGCCCGAATTGGGAATCTGTGTCAAAACTTTGTTAGGAATTATGTGATCCTTACTAGCTGGAAGTAAGGGTGATGGGGCATGAAGTTATTTCTAGGAGTTGGAGACATACAAAGTTTAGCTCAGTTCTGGGCATCTTGGAAATACCTTTACAAACTTGTTCCTACATAGTAACTTGCAACTTTGAATGAGAATGTGCTTGCTTACAGCAACGTGCTATATGTTCTGAATGCCCGAATTGGGAATATGTGTCAAAACTTTGTGAGAAATTATGTGATCCTTACTAGATGGAAGTATGGGAGATGGGGCATGAAGTTATTTCTAGGAGTTGGAGACATACAACGTTTAGCTGAGTTCTGGGCATCTTTGAACTACCTATACAAACTTGTTCCTACATAGTAACTTGCAACTTTGAATGAGAATGTGCTTGCTTATCATCAACGTGCTATATGTTCTGAGTGCCCGAATTGGGAATCTGTGTCAAAACATTGTTAGGAATTATGTGATCCTTACTAGCTGGAAATAAGGGAGATTGGGCATGAAGTTATTTCTAGGAGTTGGAGACATACCACGTTTAGCTCAGTTCTGGGCATCTTTGAAATACCTATACAAACTTGTTCCTACATAGTAACTTGCAACTTTGAATGAGAATGTGCTTGCTTACAGCAACGTGCTATATGTTCTGAATGCCCGAATTCGGAATCTGTGTCAAAACTTTGTTAGGAATTATGTGATCCTTACTAGCTGGAAGTAAGTGAGACGGGGCATGAAGTTATTTCTAGGAGTTGGAGACATACAACGTTTAGCTCAGTTCTGGGCATCTTTAAAATACCTATACAAACTTGTTCCTACATAGTAACAAGCAACTTTGAATGAGAATGTGCTTGCTTACAGCAACGTGCTACATGTTCTGAATGCCCGAATTGGGAATCTGTGTCAAAACTTTGTTAGGAATTATGTGATCCTTACTAGCTGGAAGTAAGGGAGATGGGGCATGAAGTTATTTCTAGGAGTTGGACACATAACAAGTTTAGCTCAGTTCTGGGCATCTTTGAAATACCTATACAAACTTGTTCCTACATAGTAACTTGCAACTTTGAATGAGAATGTGCTTGCTTTCAGCAACGTGCTATATGTTCTGAATGCCCGAATTGGGAATCTGTGTCAGAACTTTGTTAGTAATTATGTGATCCTTACTAGCTGGAAGTAAGGGATATGGGGCATGAAGTTATTTCTAGGAGTTGGAGACATAAAACGTTTAGCTCAGTTCTGGGCATCTTTGAAATACCTATACAAACTTGTTCCTACATAGTAACTTGCAGCGTTGAATGAGAATGTGCTTGCTTACAGCAACGTGCTACATGTTCTGAATGCCCGAATTGGGAATCTGTGTCAAAACTTTCTTAGGAATTATGTGATCCTTAGTAGCTGGAAGTAAGGGAGATGGGGCATGGAGTTATTTCTAGGAGTTGGACACATACCAAGTTTAGCTCAGTTCTGGGCATCTTTGAAATACCTATACGAACTTGTTCCTACATATTAAAATGCAATTTTGAATGAGAATGTGCTTGCTTACAGCAACGTGCTATATGTTCTGAATGCCCGAATTGGGAATCTGTGTCAAAATTTGTTAGGAAATATGTGATCCTTACTAGGTGGAGGTAAGGGAGTTGGGGCATGAAGGTATTTCTAGGAGTTGGACGCATACCAAGTTTAGCACAGTTCTGGGCATCTTTGAAATACCTATACAAACTTGTTCCTACTTAGTAACTTGCAACTTTGAATGAGAATGTGCTTGCTTACAGCAACGTGCTATATGTTCTGAATGCCCGAATTGGGAATCTGTGTCAAAACATTGTTGGTAATTATGTGATCCTTACTAGCTGGAAGTAAGGGAGATGGGGCATGAAGTTATTTCTAGGAGTTGGAGACATACCAAGTTTAGCTCAGTTCTGAGCATCTTTGAAATACCTATACAAACTTGTTCCTACATACTAACTTTCAACTTTGAATGAGAATGTGCTTGCTTACAGCAAACGTGCTATATGTTCTAAATGCCCGAATTGGGAATCTGTGTCAAAACTTTGTTAGGAATTATGTGATCCTTACTAGCTGGAAGTAAGGGTGATGGGGCATGAAGTTATTTCTAGGAGTAGGAGACATACCAAGTTTAGCTCAGTTCTGGGCATCTTTGAAATACCTATACAAACTTGTTCCTACATAGTAACTTGCAACATTGAATGAGAATGTGCTTGCTTACAGCAACCTGCTATATGTTCTGAATGCCCGAATTGGGAATCTGTGTCAAAACCTTGTTAGTAATTATGTGATCCTTACTGGCTGGAAGTAATGGTGATGGGGCATGAAGTTATTTCTAGGAGTTGGAGACATACAACGTTTAGTTCAGTTCTGGGCATCTTTGAAATACCTTTACAAACTTGTTCCTACATAGTAACTTGCAACTTTGAATGAGAATGTGCTTGCTTACAGCAACGTGCTATATGTTCTGAATGCCCGAATTGGGAATCTGTGTCAAAACTTTGTTAGGAAATATGTGATCCTTACTAGCTGGAAGTAAGGGAGTTGGGGCATGAAGTTATTTCTAGAGGTTGGACACATACCAAGTTTAGCTCAGTTCTGGGCATCTTTGAAATACCTATACAAACTTGTTCCTACATAGTAACTTGCAACTTTGAATGAGAATGTGCTTGCTTACAGCAAACGTGCTATATGTTGTGAATGCCCGAATTGGGAATCTGTGTCAAAACTTTGTTAGGAATTATGTGATCCTTACTAGCTGGAAGTAAGGGTGATGGGGCATGAAGTTATTTCTAGGAGTTGGAGACATACCAAGTTTAGCTCAGTTCTGGGCATCTTGGAAATACATTTACAAACTTGTTCCTACATAGTAACTTGCAACTTTGAATGAGAATGTGCTTGCTTACAGCAACGTGCTATATGTTCTGAATGCCCGAATTGGGAATCTGTGTCAAAACTTTGTTAGAAATTATGTGATCCTTACTAGATGGAAGTAAGGGAGATGGGGCATGAAGTTATTTCTAGGAGTTGGAGACATACAACGTTTACCTCAGTTCTGGGCATCTTTGAACTACCTACACAAACTTGTTCCTACATAGTAACTTGCATCTTTGAATGAGAATGTGCTTGATTATCATCAACGTGCTATATGTTCTGAGTGCCCGAATTGGGAATCTGTGTCAAAATTTGTTAGAAATTATGTGATCCTTACTAGCTGGATGTAAGGGAGTTGGGGCATGAAGGTATTTCTAGGAGTTGGACACATACCAAGTTTAGCAGAGTTCTGGGCATCTTTGAAATACCTTTACAAACTTGTTCCTACATAGTAACTTGCAACTTTGAATGAGAATGTGCTTGCTTACAGCAACGTGCCATATGTTCTGAATGCCCGAATTGGGAATCTGTGTGAAAATTTGTTAGGAATTATGTGATCCTTACTAGCTGGAAGTAAGGGAGATGGGGCATGAAGTTATTTCTAGGAGTTGGACACATACCAAGTTTAGCTCAGTTCTGGGCATCTTTGAAATTCCTATTCAAACTTGTTCCTACATAGTAACTTGCAACTTTGAATGAGAATGTGCTTGCTTACAACAACGTGCTATATGTTCTGAAGGCCCGAATTGGGAATCTGTGTCAAAACTTTGTTAGGAATTATGTGCTCCTTACAAGCTGGAAGTAAGGGAGTTGGGGCATGAAGTTAGTTCTAGGAATTGGACTGATACCAAGTGTAGCTCAGTTCTGGGGATCTTTGAAATACCTATACAAACTTGTTCCTACATAGTAACTTGCAACCTTGAATGAGAATGTGCTTGCTTACAGCAACGTGCTATATGTTCTGAATGCCCGAATTGGGAATCTGTGTCAAAACTTTGTTAGGAATTATGTGATCCTTACTAGCTGGAAGTAAGGGAGATGGGGCATGAAGTCATTTCAAGGAGTTGGACGCATACCAAGTTTAGCTCAGTTCTGGGCATCTTTGAAATACCTATACAAACTTGTTCCTACATAGTAACTTGCAACTTTGAATGAGAATGTGCTTGCTTACAGCAACGTGCTATATGTTCTGAATGCCCGAATTGGGAATCTGTGTCAAAACTTTGTTAGGAATTATGTGATCCTTACTAGATGGAAGTAAGGGAGATGGGGCATGAAGTTATTTCTAGAGGTTGGACACATACCAAGTTTAGCTCAGTTCTGGGCATCTTTGAAATACCTATACAAACTTGTTCCTACATAGTAACTTGCAACTTTGAATGAGAATGTGCTTGCTTACAGCAAGGTGCTATATGTTCTGAATGCCCGAATTGGGAATCTGTGTCAAAACTTTGTTAGGAATTATGTGATCCTTACTAGCTGGAAGTAAGGGTGATGGGGCATGAAGTTATTTCTAGGAGTTGGAGACATACAAAGTTTAGCTCAGTTCTGGGCATCTTGGAAATACCTTTACAAACTTGTTCCTACATAGTAACTTGCAACTTTGAATGAGAATGTGCTTGCTTACAGCAACGTGCTATATGTTCTGAATGCCCGAATTGGGAATATGTGTCAAAACTTTGTGAGAAATTATGTGATCCTTACTAGATGGAAGTATGGGAGATGGGGCATGAAGTTATTTCTAGGAGTTGGAGACATACAACGTTTAGCTGAGTTCTGGGCATCTTTGAACTACCTATACAAACTTGTTCCTACATAGTAACTTGCAACTTTGAATGAGAATGTGATTGCTTATCATCAACGTGCTATATGTTCTGAGTGCCCGAATTGGGAATCTGTGTCAAAACATTGTTAGGAATTATGTGATCCTTACTAGCTGGAAATAAGGGAGATTGGGCATGAAGTTATTTCTAGGAGTTGGAGACATACCACGTTTAGCTCAGTTCTGGGCATCTTTGAAATACCTATACAAACTTGTTCCTACATAGTAACTTGCAACGTTGAATGAGAATGTGCTTGCTTACAGCAACGTGCTACATGTTCTGAATGCCCGAATTGGGAATCTGTGTCAAAACTTTGTTAGGAATTATGTGATCCTTACTAGCTGGAAGTAAGGGAGATGGGGCATGGAGTTATTTCTAGGAGTTGGACACATACCAAGTTTAGCTCAGTTCTGGGCATCTTTGAAATACCTATACGAACTTGTTCCTACATATTAAATTGCAACTTTGAATGAGAATGTGCTTGCTTACAGCAACGTGCTATATGTTCTGAATGCCCGAATTGGGAATCTGTGTCAAAACTTTGTTAGAAATTATGTAACCCTTACTAGATGGAAGTAAGTGAGATGGGGCATGAAGTTATTTCTAGGAGTTGGAGACATACCAAGTTTAGCTCAGTTCTGGGCATCTTTGAAATACCTATACAAACTTGTTCCTACATAGTAACTTGCAACTTTGAATGAGAATGTGCTTGCTTACAGCAACGTGCTATATGTTCTGAATGCCCGAATTGGGAATCTGTGTCAAAACTTTGTTAGGAAATATGTGATCCTTACTAGCTGGAAGTAAGGGAGTTGGGGCATGAAGTTATTTCTAGAGGTTGGACACATACCAAGTTTAGCTCAGTTCTGGGCATCTTTGAAATACCTATACAAACTTGTTCCTACATAGTAACTTGCAACTTTGAATGAGAATGTGCTTGCTTACAGCAAACGTGCTATATGTTCTGAATGCCCGAATTGGGAATCTGTGTCAAAACTTTGTTAGGAATTATGTGATCCTTACTAGCTGGAAGTAAGGGTGATGGGGCAGGAAGTTATTTCTAGGAGTTGGAGACATACCAAGTTTAGCTCAGTTCTGGGCATCTTGGAAATACCTTTACAAACTTGTTCCTACATAGTAACTTGCAACTTTGAATGAGAATGTGCTTGCTTACAGCAACGTGCTATATGTTCTGAATGCCCGAATTGGGAATCTGTGTCAAAACTTTGTTAGAAATTATGTGATCCTTACTAGATGGAAGTAAGGGAGATGGGGCATTAAGTTATTTCTAGGAGTTGGAGACATACAACGTTTAGCTCAGTTCTGGGCATCTTTGAACTACCTACACAAACTTGTTCCTACATAGTAACTTGCAACTTTGAATGAGAATGTGCTTGCTTATCATCAACGTGCTATATGTTCTGAGTGCCCGAATTGGGAATCTGTGTCAAAATTTGTTAGAAATTATGTGATCCTTACTAGCTGGAAGTAAGGGAGTTGGGGCATGAAGGTATTTCTAGGAGTTGGACACATACCAAGTTTAGCAGAGTTCTGGGCATCTTTGAAATACCTTTACAAACTTGTTCCTTCATAGTAACTTGCAACCTTGAATGAGAATGTGCTTGCTTACAGCAACGTGCTATATGTTCTGAATGCCCGAATTGGGAATCTGTGTCAAAACTTTGTTAGGAATTATGTGATCCTTACTAGCTGGAAGTAAGGGAGATGGGGCATGAAGTCATTTCAAGGAGTTGGACGCATACCAAGTTTAGCTCAGTTCTGGGCATCTTTGAAATACCTATACAAACTTGTTCCTACATAGTAACTTGCAACTTTGAATGAGAATGTGCTTGCTTACAGCAACGTGCTATATGTTCTGAATGCCCGAATTGGGAATCTGTGTCAAAACTTTGTTAGGAATTATGTGATCCTTACTAGATGGAAGTAAGGGAGATGGGGCATGAAGTTATTTCTAGGAGTTGGAGACATACCAAGTTTAGCTCAGTTCTGGGCATCTTTGAAATACCTATACAAACTTGTTCCTACATAGTAACTTGCAACTTTGAATGAGAATGTGCTTGCTTACAGCAACGTGCTATATGTTCTGAATGCCCGAATTGGGAATCTGTGTCAAAACTTTGTTAGGAATTATGTGATCCTTACTAGCTGGAAGTAAGGGTGATGGGGCATGAAGTTATTTCTAGGAGTTGGAGACATACAAAGTTTAGCTCAGTTCTGGGCATCTTGGAAATACCTTTACAAACTTGTTCCTAAATAGTAACTTGCAACTTTGAATGAGAATGTGCTTGCTTACAGCAACGTGCTATATGTTCTGAATGCCCGAATTGGGAATATGTGTCAAAACTTTGTGAGAAATTATGTGATCCTCACTAGATGGAAGTAAGGGAGATGGGGCATGAAGTTATTTCTAGGAGTTGGAGACATACAACGTTTAGCTGAGTTCTGGGCATCTTTGAACTACCTATACAAACTTGTTCCTACATAGTAACTTGCAACTTTGAATGAGAATGTGCTTGCTTATCATCAACGTGCTATATGTTCTGAGTGCCCGAATTGGGAATCTGTGTCAAAACATTGTTAGGAATTATGTGATCCTTACTAGCTGGAAATAAGGGAGATTGGGCATGAAGTTATTTCTAGGAGTTGGAGACATACCACGTTTAGCTCAGTTCTGGGCATCTTTGAAATACCTATACAAACTTGTTCCTACATAGTAACTTGCAACTTTGAATGAGAATGTGCTTGCTTACAGCAACGTGCTATATGTTCTGAATGCCCGAATTGGGAATCCCTGTCAAAACTTTGTTAGGAATTATGTGATCCTTACTAGCTGGAAGTAAGTGAGACGGGGCATGAAGTTATTTCTAGGAGTTGGAGACATACAACATTTAGCTCAGTTCTGGGCATCTTTAAAATACCTATACAAACTTGTTCCTACATAGTAACCTGCAACTTTGAATGAGAATGTGCTTGCTTACAGCAACGTGCTACATGTTCTGAATGCCCGAATTGGGAATCTGTGTCAAAACTTTGTTAGGAATTATGTGATCCTTACTAGCTGGAAGTAAGGGAGATGGGGCATGAAGTTATTTCTAGGAGTTGGAGACATACAACGTTTAGCTCAGTTCAGGGCATCTTTGAAATACCTATACAAACTTGTTCCTACATAGTAATTTGCAACTTTTAATGAGAATATGCTTGCTTACAGCAACGTGCTATATGTTCTGAATGCCCGAATTGGGAATCTGTGTCAAAAGTTTTTTAGGAATTATGTGATCCTTACTAGCTGGAAGTAAGGGAGATGGGGCATGAAGTTATTTCTAGGAGTTGGACACATACAACGTTTAGCTCAGTTCTGGGCATCTTTGAAATACCTATGCAAACTTGTTCCTACATAGTAACTTGCAACTTTGAATGAGAATGTGCTTGCTTACAGCAACGTGCTACAAGTTCTGTATGCCCGAATTGGGAATCTGTGTCAAATCTTTGTTAGGAATTATGTGATCCTTACTAGCTGGAAGTAAGGGAGATGGGGCATGAAGTTATTTCTAGGAGTTGGAGACATAGAACGTTTAGCTCAGTTCTGGGCATCTTTGAAATACCTATACAAACTTGTTCCTACATAGTAACTTGCAACTTTGAATGAGAATGTGCTTGCTTACAGCAACGTGGTATATGTTCTGAATGCCCGAATTCGGAATCTGTGTCAAAACTTTGTTAGGAATTATGTGATCCTTACTAGCTGGAAGTAAGGGAGATGGGGAATGAAGTTATTTCTAGGAGTTGGAGACATACAACGTTTAGCTCAGTTCTGGGCATCTTTGAAATACCTATACAAACTTGTTCCTACATAGTAACTTGCAACTTTGAATGAGAATGTGCTTGCTTACAGCAACGTGCTATATGTTCTGAATGCCCGAATTCGGAATCTGTGTCAAAACTTTTTTAGGAATTATGTGATCCTTACTAGCTGGAAGTAAGGGTGATGGGGCATGAAGTTATTTCTAGGAGTTGGAGACATACCAAGTTTAGCTCAGTTCTGGGCATCTTTGAAATACCTATACAAACTTGTTCCTACATAGTAACTTGCAACTTTGAATGAGAATGTGCTTGCTTACAGCGACGTGCTATATGTTCTGAATGACCGAATTGGGAATCTGTGTCAAAACTTTGTTAGGAATTATGTGATCCTTACTAGCTGGAATTAAGGGAGATGATGCATGAAGTTATTTCAAGGAGTTGGAGACATACAACGTTTAGCTCAGGCCTGGGCATCTTTGAACTACCTATACAAACTTATTCCTACATAGTAACTTGCAACTTTGAATGAGAATGTGCTTACTTACAGCAACGTGCTACATGTTCTGAATGCCCGAATTGGGAATCTGTGTCAAAATTTGTTAGGAAATATGTGATCCTTACTAGCTGGAAGTAAGGGAGTTGGGGCATGAAGGTATTTCAAGGAGTTGGACACATACCAAGTTTAGCACAGTTCTGGGTATCTTTGAAATACCTATACAAACTTGTTCCTACTTAGTAACTTGCAACTTTGAATGAGAATGTGCTTGCTTACAGCAACGTGCTATATGTTCTGAATGCCCGAATTGGGAATCTGTGTCAAAACTTTGTTAGGAATTATGTGATCCTTACTAGCTGGAAGTAAGGGAGATGGGGCATGAAGTTATTTCTAGGAGTTGGAGACATACCAAGTTTAGCTCAGTTCTGGGCATCTTTGAAATACCTATACAAACTTGTTCCTACATAGTAACTTGCATCTTTGAATGAGAATGTGCTTGCTTACAGCAACGTGCTATATGTTCTGAATGCCCGAATTGGGAATCTGTGTCAAAATTTGTTAGGAATTATGTGATCCTTACTAGCTGGAAGTAAGGGAGATGGGGCATGAAGTTATTTCTAGGAGTTGGAGACATACAACGTTTAGCTCAGTTCTGGGCATCTTTGAAATACCTATACAAACTTGTTCCTACATAGTAACTTGCAACTTTGAATGAGAATGTGCTTGCTTACAGCAACGTGCTATATGTTCTGAATGCCCGAATTGGGAATCTGTTTCAAAACTTTGTTAGGAATTATGTGATCCTTACTAGATTGAAGTAAGGGAGATGGGGCACGAAGTTATTTCTAGGAGTTGGACACATACAATGTTTAGCTGAGTTCTGGGCATCTTTGAAATACCTATGCAAACTTGTTCCTACATAGTAACTTGCAACTTTGAATGAGAATGTGCTTGCTTACAGCAACGTGCTATATGTTCTGAATGCCCGAAATGGGAATCTGTGTCAAAACTTTGTTAGAAATTATGTAACCCTTACTAGATGGAAGTAAGTGAGATGGGGCATGAAGTTATTTCTAGGAGTTGGAGACATACCAAGTTTAGCTCAGTTCTGGGCATCTTTGAAATACCTATACAAACTTGTTCCTACATAGTAACTTGCAACTTTGAATGAGAATGTGCTTGCTTACAGCAACGTGCTATATGTTCTGAATGCCCGAATTGGGAATCTGTGTCAAAACTTTGTTAGGAAATATGTGATCCTTACTAGCTGGAAGTAAGGGAGTTGGGGCATGAAGTTATTTCTAGAGGTTGGACACATACCAAGTTTAGCTCAGTTCTGGGCATCTTTGAAATACCTATACAAACTTGTTCCTACATAGTAACTTGCAACTTTGAATGAGAATGTGCTTGCTTACAGCAAACGTGCTATATGTTCTGAATGCCCGAATTGGGAATCTGTGTCAAAACTTTGTTAGGAATTATGTGATCCTTACTAGCTGGAAGTAAGGGTGATGGGGCATGAAGTTATTTCTAGGAGTTGGAGACATACCAAGTTTAGCTCAGTTCTGGGCATCTTGGAAATACCTTTACAAACTTGTTCCTACATAGTAACTTGCAACTTTGAATGAGAATGTGCTTGCTTACAGCAACGTGCTATATGTTCTGAATGCCCGAATTGGGAATCTGTGTCAAAACTTTGTTAGAAATTATGTGATCCTTACTAGATGGAAGTAAGGGAGATGGGGCATGAAGTTATTTCTAGGAGTTGGAGACATACAACGTTTAGCTCAGTTCTGGGCATCTTTGAACTACCTACACAAACTTGTTCCTACATAGTAACTTGCAACTTTGAATGAGAATGTGCTTGCTTATCATCAACGTGCTATATGTTCTGAGTGCCCGAATTGGGAATCTGTGTCAAAATTTGTTAGAAATTATGTGATTCTTACTAGCTGGAAGTAAGGGAGTTGGGGCATGAAGGTATTTCTAGGAGTTGGACACATACCAAGTTTAGCAGAGTTCTGGGCATCTTTGAAATACCTTTACAAACTTGTTCCTACATAGTAACTTGCAACTTTGAATGAGAATGTGCTTGCTTACAGCAACGTGCCATATGTTCTGAATGCCCGAATTGGGAATCTGTGTGAAAATTTGTTAGGAATTATGTGATCCTTACTAGCTGGAAGTAAGGGAGATGGGGCATGAAGTTATTTCTAGGAGTTGGACACATACCAAGTTTAGCTCAGTTCTGGGCATCTTTGAAAGTCCTATTCAAACTTGTTCCTACATAGTAACTTGCAACTTTGAATGAGAATGTGCTTGCTTACAACAACGTGCTATATGTTCTGAAGGCCCGAATTGGGAATCTGTGTCAAAACTTTGTTAGGAATTATGTGCTCCTTACAAGCTGGAAGTAAGGGAGTTGGGGCATGAAGTTATTTCTAGGAATTGGACTCATACCAAGTTTAGCTCAGTTCTGGGCATCTTTGAAATACCTATACAAACTTGTTCCTACATAGTAACTTGCAACTTTGAATGAGAATGTGCTTGCTTACAGCAACGTGCTATATGTTCTGAATGCCCGAATTGGGAATCTGTGTCAAAACTTTGTTAGGAATTATGTGATCCTTACTAGCTGGAAGTAAGGGAGATGGGGCATGAAGTCATTTCAAGGAGTTGGACGCATACCAAGTTTAGCTCAGTTCTGGGCATCTTTGAAATACCTATACAAACTTGTTCCTACATAGTAACTTGCAACTTTGAATGAGAATGTGCTTGCTTACAGCAACGTGCTATATGTTCTGAATGCCCGAATTGGGAATCTGTGTCAAAACTTTGTTAGGAATTATGTGATCCTTACTAGATGGAAGTAAGGGAGATGGGGCATGAAGTTATTTCTAGAGGTTGGACACATACCAAGTTTAGCTCAGTTCTGGGCATCTTTGAAATACCTATACAAACTTGTTCCTACATAGTAACTTGCAACTTTGAATGAGAATGTGCTTGCTTACAGCAACGTGCTATATGTTCTGAATGCCCGAATTGGGAATCTGTGTCAAAACTTTGTTAGGAATTATGTGATCCTTACTAGCTGGAAGTAAGGGTGATGGGGCATGAAGTTATTTCTAGGAGTTGGAGACATACAAAGTTTAGCTCAGTTCTGGGCATCTTGGAAATACCTTTACAAACTTGTTCCTACATAGTAACTTGCAACTTTGAATGAGAATGTGCTTGCTTACAGCAACGTGCTATATGTTCTGAATGCCCGAATTGGGAATATGTGTCAAAACTTTGTGAGAAATTATGTGATCCTTACTAGATGGAAGTAAGGGAGATGGGGCATGAAGTTATTTCTAGGAGTTGGACACATACAACGTTTAGCTGAGTTCTGGGCATCTTTGAACTACCTATACAAACTTGTTCCTACATAGTAACTTGCAACTTTGAATGAGAATGTGCTTGCTTATCATCAACGTGCTATATGTTCTGAGTGCCCGAATTGGGAATCTGTGTCAAAACATTGTTAGGAATTATGTGATCCTTACTAGCTGGAAATAAGGGAGATTGGGCATGAAGTTATTTCTAGGAGTTGGAGACATACCACGTTTAGCTCAGTTCTGGGCTTCTTTGAAATACCTATACAAACTTGTTCCTACATAGTAACTTGCAACTTTGAATGAGAATGTGCTTGCTTACAGCAACGTGCTATATGTTCTGAATGCCCGAATTGGGAATCTGTGTCAAAACTTTGTTAGGAATTATGTGATCCTTACTAGCTGGAAGTAAGTGAGACGGGGCATGAAGTTATTTCTAGGAGTTGGAGACATACAACATTTAGCTCAGTTCTGGGCATCTTTGAAATACCTATACAAACTTGTTCCTACATAGTACCTTGCAACTTTGAATGAGAATGTGCTTGCTTACAGCAACGTGCTATATGTTCTGAATGCCCGAATTGGGAATCTGTGTCAAAACTTTGTTAGGAATTATGTGATCCTTACTAGCTGGAAGTAAGGGAGATGGGGCATGAAGTTATTTCTAGGAGTTGGAGACATACCAAGTTTAGCTCAGTTCTGGGCATCTTTGAAAGTCCTATACAAACTTGTTCCTACATAGTAACTTGCAACTTTGAATGAGAATGTGCTTGCTTTACAGCAACGTGCTATATGTTCTGAATGCCCGAATTGGGAATCTGTGTCAAAACTTTGTTAGAAATTATGTGATCCTTACTAACTGAAAGTAAGGGAGATGGGGCATGAAGTTATTTCTAGGAGTTGGAGACATAGGAAGTTTAGCTCAGTTCTGGGCATCTTTGAAAGTCCTATTCAAACTTGTTCCTACATAGTAACTTGCAACTTTGAATTGAATGTGCTTGCTTACAGCAACGTGCTACATGTTCTGAATGTTCGAATTGGGAATCTGTGTCAAAACTTTGTTAGGAATTATGTGATCCTTACTAGCTGGAAGTAAGGGAGATGGGGCATGAAGTTATTTCTAGGAGTTGGAGACATACCAAATTTAGCTCAGTTCTGGGCATCTTTGAAATACCTATACAAACTTGTTCCTACATAGTAACTTGCAACTTTGAATGAGAATGATCTTGCTTACATCAACGTGCTATATGATCTGAATGCCCGAATTGGGAATCTGTGTCAAAACTTTGTTAGGAATTATGTGATCCTTACTGGCTGGAAGTAATGGAGTTGGGGCATGAAGTTATTTCTAGAGGTTGGACACATACCAAGTTTAGCTCAGTTCTGGGCATCTTTGAAATACCTATAAAAACTTGTTCTTACCTAGTAACTTGCAACTTTGAATGAGAATGTGCTTTCTTACAGCAACGTGCCATATGTTCTGAATGCCCGAATTGGGAATCTGTGTCAAAACTATGTTAGGAATTATGTGATCCTTACTACCTGGAAGTAAGGGAGTTGGGGCATGACGTTATTTCTAGAGGTAGGACACATACCAAGTTTAGCTCAGTTCTGGGCATCTTTGAAATACCTATACAAACTTGTTCCTACATAGTAACTTGCAACTTTGAATGAGAATGTGCTTGCTTACAGCCACGTGCTATATGTTCTGAAAGACCGAATTGGGAATCTGTGTCAAAACTTTGTTAGGAATTATGTGATCCTTACTAGCTGGAATTAAGGGAGATGGGGCATGAAGTTATTTCTAGGAGTTGGAGACATACAACGTTTAGCTCAGTTCTGGGCATCTTTGAAATACCTATACAAACTTGTTCCTACATAGTAACTTGCAACTTTGAATGAGAATGTGCTTGCTTACAGCAACGTGCTATATGTTCTGAATGCCCGAATTGGGAATCTGTGTCAAAACTTTGTTAGGAATTATGTGATCCTTACTGGCGGGAAGTAAGGGAGTGGGGGCATGAAGGTATTTCTAGGAGTTGGACACATACCAAGTTTAGCACAGTTCTGGGCATCTTTGAAATACCTATACAAACTTGTTCCTACATAGTAACTTGCAACTTTGAATGAGAATGTGCTTGCTTACAGCAACGTGCTATATGTTCTGAATGCCCGTATTGGGAATCTGTGTCAAAACTTTGTTAGGAATTATGTGATCCTTACAAGCTGGAAGTAGGGGAGTTGGGGCATGAAGTTATCTCTAGAGGTTGGACACATACCAAGTTTAGCTCAGTTCTGGGCATCTTTGAAATACCTATACAAACTTGTTCCTACATATTAACTTGCAACTTTGAATGAGAATGTGCTTGCTTACAGCAACGTGCTATATGTTCTGAATGCCCGAATTGGGAATCTGTGTGAAAACTTTGTTAGGAATTATGTGATCCTTACTAGCTGGAATTAAGGGATATGGGGAATGATGTTATTTGTAGGAGTTGGACACATACCAAGTTTAGCTCAGTTCTGGGCATCTTTGAAATACCTATACAAACTTCTTCCTACATAGTAACTTGCAACTTTGAATGAGAATGTGCTTGCTTACAGCCACGTGCTATATGTTCTGAATGCCCGAATTGGGAATCTGTGTCAAAACTTTGTTAGGAATTATGTGATCCTTACTAGCTGGAAGTAAGGGAGATGGGGCATGAAGTTATTTCTAGGAGTTGGACACATACCAAGTTTAGCTCAGTTCTGGGCATCTTTGAAATACCTATACAAACTTGTTCCTACATAGTAACTTGCAACTTTGAATGAGAATGTGCTTGCTTACAGCAACGTGCTATATGTTCTGAATGCCCGAATTCGGAATCTGTGTCAAAACATTGTTAGGAATTATGTGATCCTTACTAGCTGGAATTAAGGGAGATGGGGCATGAAGTTATTTCTAGGAGTTGGACACATACCAAGTTTAGCTCAGTTCTGGGCATCTTTGAAAAACCTATACAAACTTGTTTCTACATAGTAACTTGCAACTTTGAATGAGAATGTGCTTGCTTACAGCAACGTGCTATATGTTCTGAATGCCCGAATTGGGAATCTGTGTCAAAACTTTGTTAGGAATTATGTGATCCTTACTAGCTGGAAGTAAGCGTGATGGGGCATGAAGTAATTTCTAGGAGTTGATGACATACCAAGTTTAGCTCAGTTCTGGGCATCTTTGAAATACATTTACAAACTTGTTCCTACATAGTAACTTGCAACTTTGAATGAGAATGTGCTTGCTTACAGCAATGAGCTGTATGTTCTGAATGCCCGAATTTGGAATTTGTGTCAAAACTTTGTTAGAATTTATGTGATCCTTACTAGATGGAAGTAAGGGAGATGGGGCATGAAGTTATTTCTAGGAGTTGGAGACATACAACATTTAGCTCAGTTCTGCTCATCTTTGAAATACCTATACAAACTTGTTCCTACATAGTAACTTGCAACTTTGAATTGAATGTGCTTGCTTACAGCAACGTGCTACATGTTCTGAATGCCCGAATTGGGAATCTGTGTCAAAACTTTGTTAGGAATTATGTGATCGTTACTAGCTGGAAGTAAGGGAGTTGGGGCATGAAGGTATTTCCAGGAGTTGGATACATACCAAGTTTAGCACAGTTCTGGGCATCTTTGAAATACCTATACAAACTTGTTCCTACATAGTAACTTGCAACTTTGAATGAGAATGTGCTTGCATACAGCAACGTGCTACATGTTCTGAATGCCCGAATTGGGAATCTGTGTCAAAGCTTTGTTAGAAATTATGTGATCCTTACTAGCTGGAAGTAAGTGAGAGGGGGCATGAAGTTATTTCTAGGATTTGGAGTCATACAACGTTTAGCTCAGTTCTGGGCATCTTTGATATACCTATACAAACTTGTTCCTACATAGTAACTTGCAACTTTGAATGAGAATGTGCTTGCTTACAGCAACGTGCTACATGTTCTGAATGCCCGAATTGGGAATCTATGTCAAAACTTTGTTAGGAATTATGTGATCCTTACTAGCTGGAAGTAAGGGAGATGGGGCATGAAGTTATTTCTAGGAGTTGGACACATACCAAGTTTAGCTCAGTTCTGGGCATCTTTGAAATACCTATACAAACTTGTTCCTACATAGTAACTTGCAACTTTGAATGAGAATGTGCTTGCTTACAGCAACGTGCTACATGTTCTGATTGCCCGAATTGGGAATCTGTGTCAAACCTTGTTAGGAATTATGTGATCCTTACTAGCTGGAAGTAGGGGGATGGGGCATGAAGTTATTTCTAGGAGTTGGAGACATACAACGTTTAGCTCAGTTCTGGGCATCTTTGAAATACCTATAAAAACTTGTTCCTACATAGTAACTTGCAACTTTGAATGAGAATGTGCTTGCTTACAGCAACGTGCTACATGTTCTGAATGCCCGAATTGGGAATCTCTGTCAAATCTTTGTTAGGAATGATGTGATCATTACTAGCTGGTAGTAGGGATGGGTCATGAAGTTATTTCTAGGAGTTGGAGACATACAACGTTTAGCTCAGTTCTGGGAATCTTTGAAATGCCTATACAAACTTGTTCCTACATAGTAACTTGCAACTTTGGACGAGAATGTGCTTGCTTACAGCTACGTGCTACATGTTCTGAATGCCCGAATTGGGAATCTGTGTCAAAACTTAGTTAGGAATTATGTTATCCTTACTAGATGGAAGTAAGGGAGATGGGGCATGAAGTTATTTCTAAGAGATGGACACATACCAAGTTTAGCTCAGTTCTGGGCATCTTTGAAAGACCTATACAAACTTGTTCCTACATAGTAACTTGCAACTTTGAATGAGAATGTGCTTGCTTACAACAACGTGCTATATGATCTGAATGCCCGAATTGGGAATCTGTGTCAAAACTTTGTTAGGAATTATGTGATCCTTACTAGCTGGAAGTAAGGAGATGGGGCATGAAGTTATTTCTAGGAGTTGGACACATACCAAGTTTAGCTCAGTTCTGGGCATCTTTGAAATACCTATACAAACTTGTTCCTACATAGTAACTTGCAACTTTGAATGAGAATGTGCTTGCTTACAGCAACGTGCTATATGTTCTGAATGCCCGAATTGGGAATCTGTGTCAAAACTTTGTTAAGAATTATGTGATCCTTACTAGCTGGAAGTAAGGGAGTTGGGGCATGAAGTTATTTCTAGGAGTTGGACACATACCAAGTTTAGCTCAGTTCTGGGCATCTTTGAAATACCTATACAAACTTGTTCCTACATAGTAACTTGCAACTTTGAATGAGAATGTGCTTGCTTACAGCAACGTGCTATATGTTCTGAATGCCCGAAGTGGGAATCTGTGTCAAAACTTTGTTAGGAATTATGTGATCCTTACAAGCTGGAAGTAGGGGAGTTGGGGCATGAAGTTATTTCTAGAGGTTGGACACATACCAAGTTTAGCTCAGTTCTGGGCATCTTTGAAATACCTATACAAACTTGTTCCTACATAGTAACTTGCAACTTTGAATGAGAATGTGCTTGCTTACAGCAACGTGCTATATGTTCTGAATGCCCGAATTGGGAATCTGTGTCAAAACTTTGTTAGGAATTATGTGATCCTTACTAGCTGGAAGTAGGGGGATGGGGCATGAAGTTATTTCTAGGAGTTGGACACATACCAAGTTTAGCTCAGTTCTGGGCATCTTTGAAATACCTATACAAACTTGTTCCTACATAGTAACTTGCAACTTTGAATGAGAATGTGCTTGCTTACAGCAACGTGCTCCATGTTCTGAATGCCCGAATTGGGAATCTGTGTCAAAACTTTGTTAGGAATTATGTGATCCTTACTAGCTGGAATTAAGGGAGATGGGGCATGAAGTTATTTCTAGGAGTTGGAGACATACAACGTTTAGCTCAGTATTGGGCATCTTTGAAATACCTATACAAACTTGTTCCTGCATAGTAACTTGCAACTTTGAATGAGAATGTGCTTGCTTACAGCAACGTGCTATATGTTCTGAATGCCCGAATTGGGAATCTGTGTCAAATCAATGTTAGGAATTATGTGATCCTTACTAGCTGGAAGTAAGGGAGATGGGGCATGAAGGTATTTCTAGGAGTTGGAGACATACAACGTTTAGCTCAGTTCTGGGCATCTTTGAAATACCTATACAAACTTGTTCCTACATAGTAATTTGCAACTTTGAATGAGAATGTGCTTGCTTACAGCAACGTGCTACATGTTCTGAATGCCCGAATTGGGAATCTGTGTCAAAACTTTGTTAGGAATTATGTGATCCTTACTAGCTGGAAGTAGGGGGATGGGGCATGAAGTTATTTCTAGGAGTTGGAGACATACAACTTTTAGCTCAGTTCTGGGCATCTTTGAAATACCTATACGAACTTGTTCCTACATAGTAACTTGCAACTTTGAATTGAATGTGCTTGCTTACAGCAACGTGCTACATGTTCTGAATGCCCGAATTGGGAATCTGTGTCAAAACTTTGTTAGGAATTATGTGATCGTTACTAGCTGGAAGTAAGGGAGTTGGGGCATGAAGGTATTTCCAGGAGTTGGATACATACCAAGTTTAGCACAGTTCTGGGCATCTTTGAAATACCTATACAAACTTGTTCCTACATAGTAACTTGCAACTTTGAATGAGAATGTGCTTGCATACAGCAACGTGCTACATGTTCTGAATGCCCGAATTGGGAATCTGTGTCAAAGCTTTGTTAGAAATTATGTGATCCTTACTAGCTGGAAGTAAGTGAGAGGGGGCATGAAGTTATTTCTAGGATTTGGAGTCATACAACGTTTAGCTCAGTTCTGGGCATCTTTGATATACCTATACAAACTTGTTCCTACATAGTAACTTGCAACTTTGAATGAGAATGTGCTTGCTTACAGCAACGTGCTACATGTTCTGAATGCCCGAATTGGGAATCTATGTCAAAACTTTGTTAGGAATTATGTGATCCTTACTAGCTGGAAGTAAGGGAGATGGGGCATGAAGTTATTTCTAGGAGTTGGACACATACCAAGTTTAGCTCAGTTCTGGGCATCTTTGAAATACCTATACAAACTTGTTCCTACATAGTAACTTGCAACTTTGAATGAGAATGTGCTTGCTTACAGCAACGTGCTACATGTTCTGATTGCCCGAATTGGGAATCTGTGTCAAACCTTGTTAGGAATTATGTGATCCTTACTAGCTGGAAGTAGGGGGATGGGGCATGAAGTTATTTCTAGGAGTTGGAGACATACAACGTTTAGCTCAGTTCTGGGCATCTTTGAAATACCTATACAAACTTGTTCCTACATAGTAACTTGCAAACTTGAATGAGAATGTGCTTGCTTACAGCAACGTGCTATATGTTCTGAATGCCCGAATTGGGAATCTGTGTCAAAACTTTGTTACGAATTATGTGATCCGTGCTAGCTGGAAGTAAGGGAGTTGGGGCATGAAGTTATTTCTAGAGGTTGGACACATACCAAGTTTAGCTCAGTTCTGGGCATCTTTGAAATACCTATACAAACTTGTTCCTACATACTAACTTTCAACTTTGAATGAGAATGTGCTTGCTTACAGCAAACGTGCTATATGTTCTAAATGCCCGAATTGGGAATCTGTGTCAAAACTTTGTTAGGAATTATGTGATCCTTACTAGCTGGAAGTAAGGGTGATGGGGCATGAAGTTATTTCTAGGAGTAGGAGACATACCAAGTTTAGCTCAGTTCTGGGCATCTTTGAAATACCTATACAAACTTGTTCCTACATAGTAACTTGCAACTTTGAATGAGAATGTGCTTGCTTACAGCAACCTGCTATATGTTCTGAATGCCCGAATTGGGAATCTGTGTCAAAACCTTGTTAGTAATTATGTGATCCTTACTGGCTGGAAGTAATGGTGATGGGGCATGAAGTTATTTCTAGGAGTTGGAGACATACAACCTTTAGTTCAGTTCTGGGCATCTTTGAAATACCTTTACAAACTTGTTCCTACATAGTAACTTGCAACTTTGAATGAGAATGTGCTTGCTTACAGCAACGTGCTATATGTTCTGAATGCCCGAATTGGGAATATGTGTCAAAACTTTGTGAGAAATTATGTGATCCTTACTAGATGGAAGTAAGGGAGATGGGGCATGAAGTTATTTCTAGGAGTTGGAGACATACAACGTTTAGCTGAGTTCTGGGCATCTTTGAACTACCTATACAAACTTGTTCCTACATAGTAACTTGCAACTTTGAATGAGAATGTGCTTGCTATCAGCAACGTGCTATATGTTCTGAATGCCCGAATTGGGAATCTGTGTCAAAACTTTGTTAGGAATTATGTGATCCTTACTAGCTGGAAGTAAGAGAGATGGGGCATGAAGTTAATTCTAGGAGTTGGAGACATACTACGTTTAGCTCAGTTCTGGGCATCTTTGAACTACCTATACAAACTTGTTCCTACATAGTAACTTGCAACTTTGAATGAGAATGTGCTTGCTTACAGCAACGTGCTACATGTTCTGAATGCCCGAATTGGGAATCTGTGTCAAAATTTGTTAGGAAATATGTGATCCTTACTAGCTGGAAGTAAGGGAGTTGTGGCATGAAGGTATTTCTAGGAGTTGGACACATACCAAGTTTAGCACAGTTCTGGGTATCTTTGAAATACCTATACAAACTTGTTCCTTCATAGTAACTTGCAACTTTGAATGAGAATGTGCTTGCTTACAGCAACGTGCTATATGTTCTGAATGCCCGAATTGGGAATCTGTGTCAAAACTTTGTTAGGAATTATGTGATCCTTACTAGCTGGAAGTAAGGGAGTTGGGGCATGAAGTTATTTCTAGAGGTTGGACACATACCAAGTTTAGCTCAGTTCTGGGCATCTTTGAAATACCTATACAAACTTGTTCCTACATAGTAACTTGCAACTTTGAATGAGAATGTGCTTGCTTACAGCAATGTGCTATATGTTCTGAATGCCCGAATTGGGAATCTGTGTCAAAACTTTGTTAGAAATTATGTGATCCTTACTAGATGGAAGTAAGGGAGATGGGGCATGAAGTTATTTCTAGGAGTTGGAGACATACAACGTTTATCTCAGTTCTGGGCATCTTTGAACTACCTACACAAACTTGTTCCTACATAGTAACTTGCAACTTTGAATGAGAATGTGCTTGCTTATCATCAACGTGCTATATGTTCTGAGTGCCCGAATTGGGAATCTGTGTCAAAACTTTGTTAGGAATTATGTAATCCTTACTAGATGGAAGTAGGGGAGATGGGGCATGAAGTTATTTCTAGGAGTTGGAGACATACCAAGTTTAGCTCAGTTCTGGGCATCTTTGAAATACCTATACAAACTTGTTCCTACATAGTAACTTGCATCTTTGAATGAGAATGTGCTTGCTTACAGCAACGTGCTATATGTTCTGAATGCCCGAATTGGGAATCTGTGTCAAAATTTATTAGGAATTATGTGATCCTTACTAGCTGGAAGTAAGGGAGATGGGGCATGAAGTTATTTCTAGGAGTTGGAGACATACAACGTTTAGCTCAGTTCTGGGCATCTTTGAAATACCTATACAAACTTGTTCCTACATAGTAACTTGCAACTTTGAATGAGAATGTGCTTGCTTACAGCAACGTGCTATATGTTCTGAATGCCCGAATTGGGAATCTGTGTCAAAACTTTGTTAGGAATTATATGATCCTTACTAGATCGAAGTAAGGGAGATGGGGCATGAAGTTATTTCTAGGAGTTGGACACATACAATGTTTAGCTCAGTTCTGTGCATCTTTGAAATACCTATGCAAACTTGTTCCTACATAGTAACTTGCAACTTTGAATGAGAATGTGCTTGCTTACAGCAACGTGCTATATGTTCTGAATGCCCGAATTGGGAATCTGTGTAAAAATTTGTTAGAAATTATGTGATCCTTACTAGCTGGAAGTAAGGGAGTTGGGGCATGAAGGTATTTCTAGGAGTTGGACACATACCAAGTTTAGCAGAGTTCTGGGCATCTTTGAAATACCTTTACAAACTTGTTCCTACATAGTAACTTGCAACTTTGAATGAGAATGTGCTTGCTTACAGCAACGTGCCATATGTTCTGAATGCCCGAATTGGGAATCTGTGTGAAATTTTGTTAGGAATTATGTGATCCTTACTAGCTGGAAGTATGGGAGATGGGGCATGAAGTTATTTCTAAGAGTTGGACACATACCAAGTTTAGCTCAGTTCTGGGCATCTTTGAAAGTCCTATTCAAACTTGTTCCTACATAGTAACTTGCAACTTTGAATGAGAATGTGCTTGCTTACAGCAACGTGCTATATGTTCTGAAGGCCCGAATTGGGAATCTGTGTCAAAACTTTGTTAGGAATTATGTGCTCCTTACAAGCTGGAAGTAAGGGAGTTGGGGCATGAAGTTATTTCTAGGAATTGGACTCATACCAAGTTTAGCTCAGTTCTGGGCATCTTTGAAATACCTATACAAACTTGTTCCTACATAGTAACTTGCAAACTTGAATGAGAATGTGCTTGCTTACAGCAACGTGCTATATGTTCTGAATGCCCGAATTGGGAATCTGTGTCAAAACTTTGTTACGAATTATGTGATCCTTACTAGCTGGAAGTAAGGGAGTTGGGGCATGAAGTTATTTCTAGAGGTTGGACACATACCAAGTTTAGCTCAGTTCTGGGCATCTTTGAAATACCTATACAAACTTGTTCCTACATACTAACTTTCAACTTTGAATGAGAATGTGCTTGCTTACAGCAAACGTGCTATATGTTCTAAATGCCCGAATTGGGAATCTGTGTCAAAACTTTGTTAGGAATTATGTGATCCTTACTAGCTGGAAGTAAGGGTGATGGGGCATGAAGTTATTTCTAGGAGTAGGAGACATACCAAGTTTAGCTCAGTTCTGGGCATCTTTGAAATACCTATACAAACTTGTTCCTACATAGTAACTTGCAACTTTGAATGAGAATGTGCTTGCTTACAGCAACCTGCTATATGTTCTGAATGCCCGAATTGGGAATCTGTGTCAAAACCTTGTTAGTAATTATGTGATCCTTACTGGCTGGAAGTAATGGTGATGGGGCATGAAGTTATTTCTAGGAGTTGGAGACATACAACGTTTAGTTCAGTTCTGGGCATCTTTGAAATACCTTTACAAACTTGTTCCTACATAGTAACTTGCAACTTTGAATGAGAATGTGCTTGCTTACAGCAACGTGCTATATGTTCTGAATGCCCGAATTGGGAATCTGTGTCAAAACTTTGTTAGGAATTATGTGATCCTTACTAGCTGGAAGTAAGAGAGATGGGGCATGAAGTTATTTCTAGGAGTTGGAGACATACCAAGTTTAGCTCAGTTCTGGGCATCTTTGAAATACCTATACAAACTTGTTCCTACATAGTAACTTGCAACTTTGAATGAGAATGTGCTTGCTTACAGCAACGTGCTATATGTTCTGAATGCCCGAATTGGGAATCTGTGTCAAAAATTTGTTAGGAATTATGTGATCCTTACTAGCTGGAAGTAAGGGAGTTGGGGCATGAAGTTATTTCTAGAGGTTGGACACATACCAAGTTTAGCTCAGTTCTGGGCATCTTTGAAATACCTATACAAACTTGTTCCTACATACTAACTTTCAACTTTGAATGAGAATGTGCTTGCTTACAGCAAACGTGCTATATGTTCTCAATGCCCGAATTGGGAATCTGTGTCAAAACTTTGTTAGGAATTATGTGATCCTTACTACCTGGAAGTAAGGGAGATGGGGCATGAAGTTAATTCTAGGAGTTGGAGACATACTACGTTTAGCTCAGTTCTGGGCATCTTTGAACTACCTATACAAACTTGTTCCTACATAGTAACTTGCAACTTTGAATGAGAATGTGCTTGCTTACAGCAACGTGCTATATGTTCTGAATGCCCGAATTGGGAATCTGTGTCAAAACTTTGTTACGAATTATGTGATCCTTACTAGCTGGAAGTAAGGGAGTTGGGGCATGAAGTTATTTCTAGAGGTTGGACACATACCAAGTTTAGCTCAGTTCTGGGCATCTTTGAAATACCTATACAAACTTGTTCCTACATACTAACTTTCAACTTTGAATGAGAATGTGCTTGCTTACAGCAAACGTGCTATATGTTCTAAATGCCCGAATTGGGAATCTGTGTCAAAACTTTGTTAGGAATTATGTGATCCTTACTAGCTGGAAGTAAGGGTGATGGGGCATGAAGTTATTTCTAGGAGTAGGAGACATACCAAGTTTAGCTCAGTTCTGGGCATCTTTGAAATACCTATACAAACTTGTTCCTACATAGTAACTTGCAACTTTGAATGAGAATGTGCTTGCTTACAGCAACCTGCTATATGTTCTGAATGCCCGAATTGGGAATCTGTGTCAAAACCTTGTTAGTAATTATGTGATCCTTACTGGCTGGAAGTAATGGTGATGGGGCATGAAGTTATTTCTAGGAGTTGGAGACATACAACGTTTAGTTCAGTTCTGGGCATCTTTGAAATACCTTTACAAACTTGTTCCTACATAGTAACTTGCAACTTTGAATGAGAATGTGCTTGCTTACAGCAACGTGCTATATGTTCTGAATGCCCGAATTGGGAATCTGTGTCAAAACTTTGTTAGGAATTATGTGATCCTTACTAGCTGGAAGTAAGAGAGATGGGGCATGAAGTTATTTCTAGGAGTTGGAGACATACCAAGTTTAGCTCAGTTCTGGGCATCTTTGAAATACCTATACAAACTTGTTCCTACATAGTAACTTGCAACTTTGAATGAGAATGTGCTTGCTTACAGCAACGTGCTATATGTTCTGAATGCCCGAATAGGGAATCTGTGTCAAAACTTTGTTAGGAATTATGTGATCCTTACTAGCTGGAAGTAAGGGAGTTGGGGCATGAAGTTATTTCTAGAGGTTGGACACATACCAAGTTTAGCTCAGTTCTGGGCATCTTTGAAATACCTATACAAACTTGTTCCTACATACTAACTTTCAACTTTGAATGAGAATGTGCTTGCTTACAGCAAACGTGCTATATGTTCTCAATGCCCGAATTGGGAATCTGTGTCAAAACTTTGTTAGGAATTATGTGATCCTTACTACCTGGAAGTAAGGGAGATGGGGCATGAAGTTAATTCTAGGAGTTGGAGACATACTACGTTTAGCTCAGTTCTGGGCATCTTTGAAATACCTATACAAACTTGTTCCTACATAGTAACTTGCAACTTTGAATGAGAATGTGCTTGCTTACAGCAACGTGCTACATGTTCTGAATGCCCGAATTGGGAATCTGTGTCAAAATTTGTTAGGAAATATGTGATCCTTACTAGCTGGAAGTAAGGGAGTTGGGGCATGAAGTTATTTCTAGGATTTGGAGACATACAACGTTTAGCTCAGTTCTGGGCATCTTTGAAATACCTATACAAACTTGTTCCTACATAGTAACTTGCAACTTTGAATGAGAATGTGCTTGCTTACAGCAACGTGCTATATGTTCTGAATGCCCGAATTGGGAATCTGTTTCAAAACTTTGTTAGGAATTATGTGATCCTTACTACATCGAAGTAAGGGAGATGGGGCACGAAGTTATTTCTAGGAGTTGGACACATACAATGTTTAGCTGAGTTCTGGGCATCTTTGAAATACCTATGCAAACTTGTTCCTACATAGTAACTTGCAACTTTGAATGAGAATGTGCTTGCTTACAGCAACGTGCTATATGTTCTGAATGCCCGAAATGGGAATCTGTGTCAAAACTTTGTTAGAAATTATGTAACCCTTACTATATGGAAGTAAGGGAGATGGGGCATGAAGTTATTTCTAGGAGTTGGAGACATACAACGTTTAGCTCAGTTCTGGGCATCTTTGAAATACCTATACAAACTTGTTCCTACATAGTAACTTGCAACTTTGAATGAGAATGTGCTTGCTTACAGCAACGTGCTATATGTTCTGAATGCCCGAATTGGGAATCTGTGTCAAAACTTTGTTAGGAATTATATGATCCTTACTAGATCGAAGTAAGGGAGATGGGGCATGAAGTTATTTCTAGGAGTTGGACACATACAATGTTTAGCTCAGTTCTGTGCATCTTTGAAATACCTATGCAAACTTGTTCCTACATAGTAACTTGCAACTTTGAATGAGAATGTGCTTGCTTACAGCAACGTGCTATATGTTCTGAATGCCCGAATTGGGAATCTGTGTCAAAATTTGTTAGAAATTATGTGATCCTTACTAGCTGGAAGTAAGGGAGTTGGGGCATGAAGGTATTTCTAGGAGTTGGACACATACCAAGTTTAGCAGAGTTCTGGGCATCTTTGAAATACCTTTACAAACTTGTTCCTACATAGTAACTTGCATCTTTGAATGAGAATGTGCTTGCTTACAGCAACGTGCCATATGTTCTGAATGCCCGAATTGGGAATCTGTGTGAAAATTTGTTAGGAATTATGTGATCCTTACTAGCTGGAAGTAAGGGAGATGGGGCATGAAGTTATTTCTAAGAGTTGGACTCATACTAAGTTTAGCTCAGTTCTGGGCATCTTTGAAAGTCCTATTCAAACTTGTTCCTACATAGTAACTTGCAACTTTGAATGAGAATGTGCTTGCTTACAGCAACGTGCTATATGTTCTGAAGGCCCGAATTGGGAATCTGTGTCAAAACTTTGTTAGGAATTATGTGCTCCTTACAAGCTGGAAGTAAGGGAGTTGGGGCATGAAGTTATTTCTAGGAATTGGACTCATACCAAGTTTAGCTCAGTTCTGGGCATCTTTGAAATACCTATACAAACTTGTTCCTACATAGTAACTTGCAACCTTGAATGAGAATGTGCTTGCTTACAGCAACGTGCTATATGTTCTGAATGCCCGAATTGGGAATCTGTGTCAAAACTTTGTTAGGAATTATGTGATCCTTACTAGCTGGAAATAAGGGATATTGGGCATGAAGTTATTTCTAGGAGTTGGAGACATACAACGTTTAGCTCAGTTCTGGGCATCTTTGAAATACCTATACAAACTTGTTCCTACATAGTAATTTGCAACTTTGAATGAGAATGTGCTTGCTTACAGCAACGTGCTATATGTTCTGAATGCCCGAATTCGGAATCTGTGTCAAAACTTTGTTAGGAATTATGTGATCCTTACTAGCTGGAAGTAAGTGAGACGGGGCATGAAGTTATTTCTAGGAGTTGGAGACATACAACGTTTAGCTCAGTTCTGGGCATCTTTAAAATACCTATACAAACTTGTTCCTACATAGTACCTTGCAACTTTGAATGAGAATGTGCTTGCTTACAGCAACGTGCTACATGTTCTGAATGCCCGAATTGGGAATCTGTGTCAAAACTTTGTTAGGAATTATGTGATCCTTACTAGCTGGAAGTAAGGGAGATGGGGCATGAAGTTATTTCTAGGAGTTGGACACATACCAAGTTTAGCTCAGTTCTGGGCATCTTTGAAATACCTATACAAACTTGTTCCTACATAGTAACTTGCAACTTTGAATGAGAATGTGCTTGCTTTCAGCAACGTGCTATATGTTCTGAATGCCCGAATTGGGAATCTGTGTCAGAAGTTTGTTAGTAATTATGTGATCCTTACTAGCTGGAAGTAAGGGATATGGGGCATGAAGTTATTTCTAGGAGTTGGAGACATACAACGTTTAGCTCAGTTCTGGGCATCTTTTAAATACCTATACAAACTTGTTCCTACATAGTAACTTGCAGCGTTGAATGAGAATGTGCTTGCTTACAGCAACGTGCTACATGTTCTGAATGCCCGAATTGGGAATCTGTGTCAAAACTTTGTTAGGAATTATGTGATCCTTACTAGCTGGAAGTAAGGGAGATGGGGCATGGAGTTATTTCTAGGAGTTGGACACATACCAAGTTTAGCTCAGTTCTGGGCATCTTTGAAATACCTATACGAACTTGTTCCTACATATTAAAATGCAATTTTGAATGAGAATGTGCTTGCTTACAGCAACGTGCTATATGTTCTGAATGCCCGAATTGGGAATCTGTGTCAAAATTTGTTAGGAAATATGTGATCCTTACTAGCTGGAGGTAAGGGAGTTGGGGCATGAAGGTATTTCTAGGAGTTGGACACATACCAAGTTTAGCACAGTTCTGGGCATCTTTGAAATACCTATACAAACTTGTTCCTACTTAGTAACTTGCAACTTTGAATGAGAATGTGCTTGCTTACAGCAACGTGCTATATGTTCTGAATGCCCGAATTGGGAATCTGTGTCAAAACATTGTTGGTAATTATGTGATCCTTACTAGCTGGAAGTAAGGGAGATGGGGCATGAAGTTATTTCTAGGAGTTGGAGACATACCAAGTTTAGCTCAGTTCTGAGCATCTTTGAAATACCTATACAAACTTGTTCCTACATAGTAACTTGCAACTTTGAATGAGAATGTGCTTGCTTACAGCAACGTGCTATATGTTCTGAATGCCCAAATTGGGAATCTGTGTCAAAACTTTGTTAGAAATTATGTGATCCTTACTAGATGGAAGTAAGGAGGATGGGGCATGAAGTTATTTCTAGGAGTTGGAGACATACCAAGTTTAGCTCAGTTCTGGGCATCTTTGAAATACCTATACAAACTTGTTCCTACATAGTAACTTGCAACTTTGAATGAGAATGTGCTTGCTTACAGCAACGTGCTATATGTTCTGAATGCCCGAATTGGGAATCTGTGTCAAAACTTTGTTAGGAATTATGTGATCCTTACTAGCTGGAAGTAAGGGAGTTGGGGCATGAAGTTATTTCTAGAGGTTGGACACATACCAAGTTTAGCTCAGTTCTGGGCATCTTTGAAATACCTATACAAACTTGTTCCTACATACTAACTTTCAACTTTGAATGAGAATGTGCTTGCTTACAGCAAACGTGCTATATGTTCTAAATGCCCGAATTGGGAATCTGTGTCAAAACTTTGTTAGGAATTATGTGATCCTTACTAGCTGGAAGTAAGGGTGATGGGGCATGAAGTTATTTCTAGGAGTAGGAGACATACCAAGTTTAGCTCAGTTCTGGGCATCTTTGAAATACCTATACAAACTTGTTCCTACATAGTAACTTGCAACTTTGAATGAGAATGTGCTTGCTTACAGCAACCTGCTATATGTTCTGAATGCCCGAATTGGGAATCTGTGTCAAAACCTTGTTAGTAATTATGTGATCCTTACTGGCTGGAAGTAATGGTGATGGGGCATGAAGTTATTTCTAGGAGTTGGAGACATACAACGTTTAGTTCAGTTCTGGGCATCTTTGAAATACCTTTACAAACTTGTTCCTACATAGTAACTTGCAACTTTGAATGAGAATGTGCTTGCTTACAGCAACGTGCTATATGTTCTGAATGCCCGAATTGGGAATCTGTGTCAAAACTTTGTTAGGAAATATGTGATCCTTACTAGCTGGAAGTAAGGGAGTTGGGGCATGAAGTTATTTCTAGAGGTTGGACACATACCAAGTTTAGCTCAGTTCTGGGCATCTTTGAAATACCTATACAAACTTGTTCCTACATAGTAACTTGCAACTTTGAATGAGAATGTGCTTGCTTACAGCAAACGTGCTATATGTTGTGAATGCCCGAATTGGGAATCTGTGTCAAAACTTTGTTAGGAATTATGTGATCCTTACTAGCTGGAAGTAAGGGTGATGGGGCATGAAGTTATTTCTAGGAGTTGGAGACATACCAAGTTTAGCTCAGTTCTGGGCATCTTGGAAATACCTTTACAAACTTGTTCCTACATAGTAACTTGCAACTTTGAATGAGAATGTGCTTGCTTACAGCAACGTGCTATATGTTCCGAATGCCCGAATTGGGAATCTGTGTCAAAACTTTGTTAGAAATTATGTGATCCTTACTAGATGGAAGTAAGGGAGATGGGGCATGAAGTTATTTCTAGGAGTTGGAGACATACAACGTTTACCTCAGTTCTGGGCATCTTTGAACTACCTACACAAACTTGTTCCTACATAGTAACTTGCAACTTTGAATGAGAATGTGCTTGCTTATCATCAACGTGCTATATGTTCTGAGTGCCCGAATTGGGAATCTGTGTCAAAATTTGTTAGAAATTATGTGATCCTTACTAGCTGGAAGTAAGGGAGTTGGGGCATGAAGGTATTTCTAGGAGTTGGACACATACCAAGTTTAGCAGAGTTCTGGGCATCTTTGAAATACCTTTACAAACTTGTTCCTACATAGTAACTTGCAACTTTGAATGAGAATGTGCTTGCTTACAGCAACGTGCCATATGTTCTGAATGCCCGAATTGGGAATCTGTGTGAAAATTTGTTAGGAATTATGTGATCCTTACTAGCTGGAAGTAAGGGAGATGGGGCATGAAGTTATTTCTAGGAGTTGGACACATACCAAGTTTAGCTCAGTTCTGGGCATCTTTGAAAGTCCTATTCAAACTTGTTCCTACATAGTACCTTGCAACTTTGAATGAGAATGTGCTTGCTTACAACAACGTGCTATATGTTCTGAAGGCCCGAATTGGGAATCTGTGTCAAAACTTTGTTAGGAAATATGTGATCCTTACTAGCTGGAAGTAAGGGAGTTGGGGCATGAAGTTATTTCTAGGAATTGGACTCATACCAAGTTTAGCTCAGTTCTGGGCATCTTTGAAATACCTATACAAACTTGTTCCTACATAGTAACTTGCAACCTTGAATGAGAATGTGCTTGCTTACAGCAACGTGCTATATGTTCTGAATGCCCGAATTCGGAATCTGTGTCAAAACTTTGTTAGGAATTATGTGATCCTTACTAGCTGGAAGTAAGTGAGACGGGGCATGAAGTTATTTCTAGGAGTTGGAGACATACAACGTTTAGCTCAGTTCTGGGCATCTTTAAAATACCTATACAAACTTGTTCCTACATAGTAACAAGCAACTTTGAATGAGAATGTGCTTGCTTACAGCAACGTGCTACATGTTCTGAATGCCCGAATTGGGAATCTGTGTCAAAACTTTGTTAGGAATTATGTGATCCTTACTAGCTGGAAGTAAGGGAGATGGGGCATGAAGTTATTTCTAGGAGTTGGACACATACCAAGTTTAGCTCAGTTCTGGGCATCTTTGAAATACCTATACAAACTTGTTCCTACATAGTAACTTGCAACTTTGAATGAGAATGTGCTTGCTTTCAGCAACGTGCTATATGTTCTGAATGCCCGAATTGGGAATCTGTGTCAGAACTTTGTTAGTAATTATGTGATCCTTACTAGCTGGAAGTAAGGGATATGGGGCATGAAGTTATTTCTAGGAGTTGGAGACATAAAACGTTTAGCTCAGTTCTGGGCATCTTTGAAATACCTATACGAACTTGTTCCTACATATTAAAATGCAACTTTGAATGAGAATGTGCTTGCTTACAGCAACGTGCTATATGTTCTGAATGCCCGAATTGGGAATCCCTGTCAAAACTTTGTTAGGAATTATGTGATCCTTACTAGCTGGAAGTAAGTGAGACGGGGCATGAAGTTATTTCTAGGAGTTGGAGACATACAACATTTAGCTCAGTTCTGGGCATCTTTAAAATACCTATACAAACTTGTTCCTACATAGTAACCTGCAACTTTGAATGAGAATGTGCTTGCTTACAGCAACGTGCTACATGTTCTGAATGCCCGAATTGGGAATCTGTGTCAAAACTTTGTTAGGAATTATGTGATCCTTACTAGCTGGAAGTAAGGGAGATGGGGCATGAAGTTATTTCTAGGAGTTGGAGACATACAACGTTTAGCTCAGTTCAGGGCATCTTTGAAATACCTATACAAACTTGTTCCTACATAGTAATTTGCAACTTTTAATGAGAATGTGCTTGCTTACAGCAACGTGCTATATGTTCTGAATGCCCGAATTGGGAATCTGTGTCAAAAGTTTTTTAGGAATTATGTGATCCTTACTAGCTGGAAGTAAGGGAGATGGGGCATGAAGTTATTTCTAGGAGTTGGAGACATACAACGTTTAGCTCAGTTCTGGGCATCTTTGAAATACCTATGCAAACTTGTTCCTACATAGTAACTTGCAACTTTGAATGAGAATGTGCTTGCTTACAGCAACGTGCTACATGTTCTGTATGCCCGAATTGGGAATCTGTGTCAAATCTTTGTTAGGAATTATGTGATCCTTACTAGCTGGAAGTAAGGGAGATGGGGCATGAAGATATTTCTAGGAGTTGGAGACATAGAACGTTTAGCTCAGTTCTGGGCATCTTTGAAATACCTATACAAACTTGTTCCTACATAGTAACTTGCAACTTTGAATGAGAATGTGCTTGCTTACAGCAACGTGGTATATGTTCTGAATGCCCGAATTCGGAATCTGTGTCAAAACTTTGTTAGGAATTATGTGATCCTTACTAGCTGGAAGTAAGGGAGATGGGGCATGAAGTTATTTCTAGGAGTTGGAGACATACAACGTTTAGCTCAGTTCTGGGCATCTTTGAAATACCTATACAAACTTGTTCCTACATAGTAACTTGCAACTTTGAATGAGAATGTGCTTGCTTACAGCAACGTGCTATATGTTCTGAATGCCCGAATTCGGAATCTGTGTCAAAACTTTTTTAGGAATTATGTGATCCTTACTAGCTGGAAGTAAGGGTGATGGGGCATGAAGTTATTTCTAGGAGTTGGAGACATACCAAGTTTAGCTCAGTTCTGGGCATCTTTGAAATACCTATACAAACTTGTTCCTACATAGTAACTTGCAACTTTGAATGAGAATGTGCTTGCTTACAGCGACGTGCTATATGTTCTGAATGACCGAATTGGGAATCTGTGTCAAAACTTTGTTAGGAATTATGTGATCCTTACTAGCTGGAATTAAGGGAGATGGGGCATGAAGTTATTTCTAGGAGTTGGAGACATACAACGTTTAGCTCAGTTCTGGGCATCTTTGAAATACCTATACAAACTTGTTCCTACATAGTAACTTGCAACTTTGAATGAGAATGTGCTTGCTTACAGCAACGTGCTCCATGTTCTGAATGCCCGAATTGGGAATCTGTGTCAAAACTTTGTTAGGAATTATGCTATCCTTACTAGCTGGAATTAAGGGAGATGGGGCATGAAGTTATTTCTAGGAGTTGGAGACATACCAAGTTTAGCTCAGTTCTGGGCATCTTTGAAATACCTATACAAACTTGTTCCTACATAGTAACTTGCAACTTTGAATGAGAATGTGCTTGCTTACAGCAACGTGCTATATGTTCTGAAATCCCGAATTGGGAATCTGTGTCAAAACTTTGTTAGGAATTATGTGATCCTTACTAGATGGAAGTTAGGGAGATGGGGCATGAAGTTATTTCTAGAGGTTGGACACATACCATGTTTAGCTCAGTTCTGGGCATCTTTGAAATACCTATACAAACTTGTTCCTACATAGTAACTTGCAACTTTGAATGAGAATGTGCTTGCTTTCAGCAACGTGCTATATGTTCTGAATGCCCGAATTGGGAATCTGTGTCAGAAGTTTGTTAGTAATTATGTGATCCTTACTAGCTGGAAGTAAGGGATATGGGGCATGAAGTTATTTCTAGGAGTTGGAGACATACAACGTTTAGCTCAGTTCTGGGCATCTTTTAAATACCTATACAAACTTGTTCCTACATAGTAACTTGCAGCGTTGAATGAGAATGTGCTTGCTTACAGCAACGTGCTACATGTTCTGAATGCCCGAATTGGGAATCTGTGTCAAAACTTTGTTAGGAATTATGTGATCCTTACTAGCTGGAAGTAAGGGACATGGGGCATGGAGTTATTTCTAGGAGTTGGACACATACCAAGTTTAGCTCAGTTCTGGGCATCTTTGAAATACCTATACGAACTTGTTCCTACATATTAAAATGCAATTTTGAATGAGAATGTGCTTGCTTACAGCAACGTGCTATATGTTCTGAATGCCCGAATTGGGAATCTGTGTCAAAATTTGTTAGGAAATATGTGATCCTTACTAGCTGGAGGTAAGGGAGTTGGGGCATGAAGGTATTTCTAGGAGTTGGACACATACCAAGTTTAGCACAGTTCTGGGCATCTTTGAAATACCTATACAAACTTGTTCCTACTTAGTAACTTGCAACTTTGAATGAGAATGTGCTTGCTTACAGCAACGTGCTATATGTTCTGAATGCCCGAATTGGGAATCTGTGTCAAAACATTGTTGGTAATTATGTGATCCTTACTAGCTGGAAGTAAGGGAGATGGGGCATGAAGTTATTTCTAGGAGTTGGAGACATACCAAGTTTAGCTCAGTTCTGAGCATCTTTGAAATACCTATACAAACTTGTTCCTACATAGTAACTTGCAACTTTGAATGAGAATGTGCTTGCTTACAGCAACGTGCTATATGTTCTGAATGCCCAAATTGGGAATCTGTGTCAAAACTTTGTTAGAAATTAGGTGATCCTTACTAGATGGAAGTAAGGAGGATGGGGCAGGAAGTTATTTCTAGGAGTTGGAGACATACCAAGTTTAGCTCAGTTCTGGGCATCTTTGAAATACCTATACAAACTTGTTCCTACATAGTAACTTGCAACTTTGAATGAGAATGTGCTTGCTTACAGCAACGTGCTATATGTTCTGAATGCCCGAATTGGGAATCTGTGTCAAAACTTTGTTAGGAATTATGTGATCCTTACTAGCTGGAAGTAAGGGAGTTGGGGCATGAAGTTATTTCTAGAGGTTGGACACATACCAAGTTTAGCTCAGTTCTGGGCATCTTTGAAATACCTATACAAACTTGTTCCTACATACTAACTTTCAACTTTGAAAGAGAATGTGCTTGCTTACAGCAAACGTGCTATATGTTCTAAATGCCCGAATTGGGAATCTGTGTCAAAACTTTGTTAGGAATTATGTGATCCTTACTAGCTGGAAGTAAGGGTGATGGGGCATGAAGTTATTTCTAGGAGTAGGAGACATACCAAGTTTAGCTCAGTTCTGGGCATCTTTGAAATACCTATACAAACTTGTTCCTACATAGTAACTTGCAACTTTGAATGAGAATGTGCTTGCTTACAGCAACCTGCTATATGTTCTGAATGCCCGAATTGGGAATCTGTGTCAAAACCTTGTTAGTAATTATGTGATCCTTACTGGCTGGAAGTAATGGTGATGGGGCATGAAGTTATTTCTAGGAGTTGGAGACATACAACGTTTAGTTCAGTTCTGGGCATCTTTGAAATACCTTTACAAACTTGTTCCTACATAGTAACTTGCAACTTTGAATGAGAATGTGCTTGCTTACAGCAACGTGCTATATGTTCTGAATGCCCGAATTGGGAATCCCTGTCAAAACTTTGTTAGGAAATATGTGATCCTTACTAGCTGGAAGTAAGGGAGTTGGGGCATGAAGATATTTCTAGAGGTTGGACACATACCAAGTTTAGCTCAGTTCTGGGCATCTTTGAAATACCTATACAAACTTGTTCCTACATAGTAACTTGCAACTTTGAATGAGAATGTGCTTGCTTACAGCAAACGTGCTATATGTTGTGAATGCCCGAATTGGGAATCTGTGTCAAAACTTTGTTAGGAATTATGTGATCCTTACTAGCTGGAAGTAAGGGTGATGGGGCATGAAGTTATTTCTAGGAGTTGGAGACATACCAAGTTTAGCTCAGTTCTGGGCATCTTGGAAATACCTTTACAAACTTGTTCCTACATAGTAACTTGCAACTTTGAATGAGAATGTGCTTGCTTACAGCAACGTGCTATATGTTCCGAATGCCCGAATTGGGAATCTGTGTCAAAACTTTGTTAGAAATTATGTGATCCTTACTAGATGGAAGTAAGGGAGATGGGGCATGAAGTTATTTCTAGGAGTTGGAGACATACAACGTTTACCTCAGTTCTGGGCATCTTTGAACTACCTACACAAACTTGTTCCTACATAGTAACTTGCAACTTTGAATGAGAATGTGCTTGCTTATCATCAACGTGCTATATGTTCTGAGTGCCCGAATTGGGAATCTGTGTCAAAATTTGTTAGAAATTATGTGATCCTTACTAGCTGGAAGTAAGGGAGTTGGGGCATGAAGGTATTTCTAGGAGTTGGACACATACCAAGTTTAGCAGAGTTCTGGGCATCTTTGAAATACCTTTACAAACTTGTTCCTACATAGTAACTTGCAACTTTGAATGAGAATGTGCTTGCTTACAGCAACGTGCCATATGTTCTGAATGCCCGAATTGGGAATCTGTGTGAAAATTTGTTAGGAATTATGTGATCCTTACTAGCTGGAAGTAAGGGAGATGGGGCATGAAGTTATTTCTAGGAGTTGGACACATACCAAGTTTAGCTCAGTTCTGGGCATCTTTGAAAGTCCTATTCAAACTTGTTCCTACATAGTACCTTGCAACTTTGAATGAGAATGTGCTTGCTTACAACAACGTGCTATATGTTCTGAAGGCCCGAATTGGGAATCTGTGTCAAAACTTTGTTAGGAAATATGTGATCCTTACTAGCTGGAAGTAAGGGAGTTGGGGCATGAAGTTATTTCTAGGAATTGGACTCATACCAAGTTTAGCTCAGTTCTGGGCATCTTTGAAATACCTATACAAACTTGTTCCTACATAGTAACTTGCAACCTTGAATGAGAATGTGCTTGCTTACAGCAACGTGCTATATGTTCTGAATGCCCGAATTGGGAATCTGTGTCAAAACTTTGTTAGGAATTATGTGATCCTTACTAGCTGGAAGTAAGGGAGATGGGGCATGAAGTCATTTCAAGGAGTTGGACGCATACCAAGTTTAGCTCAGTTCTGGGCATCTTTGAAATACCTATACAAACTTGTTCCTACATAGTAACTTGCAACTTTGAATGAGAATGTGCTTGCTTACAGCAACGTGCTATATGTTCTGAAATCCCGAATTGGGAATCTGTGTCAAAACTTTGTTAGGAATTATGTGATCCTTACTAGATGGAAGTTAGGGAGATGGGGCATGAAGTTATTTCTAGAGGTTGGACACATACCATGTTTAGCTCAGTTCTGGGCATCTTTGAAATACCTATACAAACTTGTTCCTACATAGTAACTTGCAACTTTGAATGAGAATGTGCTTGCTTACAGCAAGGTGCTATATGTTCTGAATGCCCGAATTGGGAATCTGTGTCAAAACTTTGTTAGGAATTATGTGATCCTTACTAGCTGGAAGTAAGGGTGATGGGGCATGAAGTTATTTCTAGGAGTTGGAGACATACAAAGTTTAGCTCAGTTCTGGGCATCTTGGAAATACCTTTACAAACTTGTTCCTACATAGTAACTTGCAACTTTGAATGAGAATGTGCTTGCTTACAGCAACGTGCTATATGTTCTGAATGCCCGAATTGGGAATATGTGTCAAAACTTTGTGAGAAATTATGTGATCCTTACTAGATGGAAGTATGGGAGATGGGGCATGAAGTTATTTCTAGGAGTTGGAGACATACAACGTTTAGCTGAGTTCTGGGCATCTTTGAACTACCTATACAAACTTGTTCCTACATAGTAACTTGCAACTTTGAATGAGAATGTGCTTGCTTATCATCAACGTGCTATATGTTCTGAGCGCCCGAATTGGGAATCTGTGTCAAAACATTGTTAGGAATTATGTGATCCTTACTAGCTGGAAATAAGGGAGATTGGGCATGAAGTTATTTCTAGGAGTTGGAGACATACCACGTTTAGCTCAGTTCTGGGCATCTTTGAAATACCTATACAAACTTGTTCCTACATAGTAACTTGCAACTTTGAATGAGAATGTGCTTGCTTACAGCAACGTGCTATATGTTCTGAATGCCCGAATTCGGAATCTGTGTCAAAACTTTGTTAGGAATTATGTGATCCTTACTAGCTGGAAGTAAGTGAGACGGGGCATGAAGTTATTTCTAGGAGTTGGAGACATACAACGTTTAGCTCAGTTCTGGGCATCTTTAAAATACCTATACAAACTTGTTCCTACATAGTAACAAGCAACTTTGAATGAGAATGTGCTTGCTTACAGCAACGTGCTACATGTTCTGAATGCCCGAATTGGGAATCTGTGTCAAAACTTTGTTAGGAATTATGTGATCCTTACTAGCTGGAAGTAAGGGAGATGGGGCATGAAGTTATTTCTAGGAGTTGGACACATACCAAGTTTAGCTCAGTTCTGGGCATCTTTGAAATACCTATACAAACTTGTTCCTACATAGTAACTTGCAACTTTGAATGAGAATGTGCTTGCTTTCAGCAACGTGCTATATGTTCTGAATGCCCGAATTGGGAATCTGTGTCAGAACTTTGTTAGTAATTATGTGATCCTTACTAGCTGGAAGTAAGGGATATGGGGCATGAAGTTATTTCTAGGAGTTGGAGACATAAAACGTTTAGCTCAGTTCTGGGCATCTTTGAAATACCTATACGAACTTGTTCCTACATATTAAAATGCAACTTTGAATGAGAATGTGCTTGCTTACAGCAACGTGCTATATGTTCTGAATGCCCGAATTGGGAATCCCTGTCAAAACTTTGTTAGGAATTATGTGATCCTTACTAGCTGGAAGTAAGTGAGACGGGGCATGAAGTTATTTCTAGGAGTTGGAGACATACAACATTTAGCTCAGTTCTGGGCATCTTTAAAATACCTATACAAACTTGTTCCTACATAGTAACCTGCAACTTTGAATGAGAATGTGCTTGCTTACAGCAACGTGCTACATGTTCTGAATGCCCGAATTGGGAATCTGTGTCAAAACTTTGTTAGGAATTATGTGATCCTTACTAGCTGGAAGTAAGGGAGATGGGGCATGAAGTTATTTCTAGGAGTTGGAGACATACAACGTTTAGCTCAGTTCAGGGCATCTTTGAAATACCTATACAAACTTGTTCCTACATAGTAATTTGCAACTTTTAATGAGAATGTGCTTGCTTACAGCAACGTGCTATATGTTCTGAATGCCCGAATTGGGAATCTGTGTCAAAAGTTTTTTAGGAATTATGTGATCCTTACTAGCTGGAAGTAAGGGAGATGGGGCATGAAGTTATTTCTAGGAGTTGGACACATACAACGTTTAGCTCAGTTCTGGGCATCTTTGAAATACCTATGCAAACTTGTTCCTACATAGTAACTTGCAACTTTGAATGAGAATGTGCTTGCTTACAGCAACGTGCTACATGTTCTGTATGCCCGAATTGGGAATCTGTGTCAAATCTTTGTTAGGAATTATGTGATCCTTACTAGCTGGAAGTAAGGGAGATGGGGCATGAAGATATTTCTAGGAGTTGGAGACATAGAACGTTTAGCTCAGTTCTGGGCATCTTTGAAATACCTATACAAACTTGTTCCTACATAGTAACTTGCAACTTTGAATGAGAATGTGCTTGCTTACAGCAACGTGGTATATGTTCTGAATGCCCGAATTCGGAATCTGTGTCAAAACTTTGTTAGGAATTATGTGATCCTTACTAGCTGGAAGTAAGGGAGATGGGGAATGAAGTTATTTCTAGGAGTTGGAGACATACAACGTTTAGCTCAGTTCTGGGCATCTTTGAAATACCTATACAAACTTGTTCCTACATAGTAACTTGCAACTTTGAATGAGAATGTGCTTGCTTACAGCAACGTGCTATATGTTCTGAATGCCCGAATTCGGAATCTGTGTCAAAACTTTTTTAGGAATTATGTGATCCTTACTAGCTGGAAGTAAGGGTGATGGGGCATGAAGTTATTTCTAGGAGTTGGAGACATACCAAGTTTAGCTCAGTTCTGGGCATCTTTGAAATACCTATACAAACTTGTTCCTACATAGTAACTTGCAACTTTGAATGAGAATGTGCTTGCTTACAGCGACGTGCTATATGTTCTGAATGACCGAATTGGGAATCTGTGTCAAAACTTTGTTAGGAATTATGTGATCCTTACTAGCTGGAATTAAGGGAGATGGGGCATGAAGTTATTTCTAGGAGTTGGAGACATACAACGTTTAGCTCAGTTCTGGGCATCTTTGAAATACCTATACAAACTTGTTCCTACATAGTAACTTGCAACTTTGAATGAGAATGTGCTTGCTTACAGCAACGTGCTCCATGTTCTGAATGCCCGAATTGGGAATCTGTGTCAAAACTTTGTTAGGAATTATGCTATCCTTACTAGCTGGAATTAAGGGAGATGGGGCATGAAGTTATTTCTAGGAGTTGGAGACATACCAAGTTTAGCTCAGTTCTGGGCATCTTTGAAATACCTATACAAACTTGTTCCTACATAGTAATTTGCAACTTTGAATGAGAATGTGCTTGCTTACAGAAACGTGCTATATGTTCTGGATGCCCGAATTGGGAATCTGTGTCAAATCTTTGTTAGGAATTATGTGATCCTTACTAGCTGGAAGTAAGGGAGATGGGGCATGAAGTTATTTCTAGAAGTTGAAGACATACCAAGTTTAGCTCAGTTCTGGGCATCTTTGAAATACCTTTACAAATTTGTTCCTACATAGTAACTTGCAACCTTGAATGAGAATGTGCTTGCTTACAGCAACGTGCTATATGTTCTGAATGCCCGATTAGGGAACCTGTGTCAAAACTTTGTTAGGAATTATGTGATCCTTACTAGATGGAAGTAAGGGAGATGGGGCATGAAGTTATTTCTAGGAGTTGGACACATACCAAGTTTAGCTCAGTTCTCGGCATCTTTGAAATACCTATACAAACTTGTTCCTACATAGTAACTTGCAACTTTGAATGAGAATGTGCTTGCTTACAGCAACGTGCTATATGTTCTGAATGCCCGAATTGGGAATCTGTGTCCAAACTTTGTTAGGAATTATGTGATCCTTACTAGCTGGAATTAAGGGAGATGATGCATGAAGTTATTTCAAGGAGTTGGAGACATACAACGTTTAGCTCAGGCCTGGGCATCTTTGAACTACCTATACAAACTTATTCCTACATAGTAACTTGCAACTTTGAATGAGAATGTGCTTGCTTACAGCAACGTGCTACATGTTCTCAATGCCCGAATTGGGAATCTGTGTCAAAATTTGTTAGGAAATATGTGATCCTTACTAGTTGGAAGTAAGGGAGTTGGGGCATGAAGGTATTTCAAGGAGTTGGACACATACCAAGTTTAGCACAGTTCTGGGTATCTTTGAAATACCTATACAAACTTGTTCCTACTTAGTAACTTGCAACTTTGAATGAGAATGTGCTTGCTTACAGCAACGTGCTATATGTTCTGAATGCCCGAATTGGGAATCTGTGTCAAAACTTTGTTAGGAATTATGTGATCCTTACTAGCTGGAAGTAAGGGAGATGGGGCATGAAGTTATTTCTAGGAGTTGGAGACATACCAAGTTTAGCTCAGTTCTGGGCATCTTTGAAATACCTATACAAACTTGTTCCTACATAGTAACTTGCATCTTTGAATGAGAATGTGCTTGCTTACAGCAACGTGCTATATGTTCTGAATGCCCGAATTGGGAATCTGTGTCAAAATTTGTTAGGAATTATGTGATCCTTACTAGCTGGAAGTAAGGGAGATGGGGCATGAAGTTATTTCTAGGAGTTGGAGACATACAACGTTTAGCTCAGTTCTGGGCATCTTTGAAATACCTATACAAACTTGTTCCTACATAGTAACTTGCAACTTTGAATGAGAATGTGCTTGCTTACAGCAACGTGCTATATGTTCTGAATGCCCGAATTGGGAATCTGTTTCAAAACTTTGTTAGGAATTATGTGATCCTTACTAGATTGAAGTAAGGGAGATGGGGCACGAAGTTATTTCTAGGAGTTGGACACATACAATGTTTAGCTGAGTTCTGGGCATCTTTGAAATACCTATGCAAACTTGTTCCTACATAGTAACTTGCAACTTTGAATGAGAATGTGCTTGCTTACAGCAACGTGCTATATGTTCTGAATGCCCGAAATGGGAATCTGTGTCAAAACTTTGTTAGAAATTATGTAACCCTTACTAGATGGAAGTAAGTGAGATGGGGCATGAAGTTATTTCTAGGAGTTGGAGACATACCAAGTTTAGCTCAGTTCTGGGCATCTTTGAAATACCTATACAAACTTGTTCCTACATAGTAACTTGCAACTTTGAATGAGAATGTGCTTGCTTACAGCAACGTGCTATATGTTCTGAATGCCCGAATTGGGAATCTGTGTCAAAACTTTGTTAGGAAATATGTGATCCTTACTAGCTGGAAGTAAGGGAGTTGGGGCATGAAGTTATTTCTAGAGGTTGGACACATACCAAGTTTAGCTCAGTTCTGGGCATCTTTGAAATACCTATACAAACTTGTTCCTACATAGTAACTTGCAACTTTGAATGAGAATGTGCTTGCTTACAGCAAACGTGCTATATGTTCTGAATGCCCGAATTGGGAATCTGTGTCAAAACTTTGTTAGGAATTATGTGATCCTTACTAGCTGGAAGTAAGGGTGATGGGGCATGAAGTTATTTCTAGGAGTTGGAGACATACCAAGTTTAGCTCAGTTCTGGGCATCTTGGAAATACCTTTACAAACTTGTTCCTACATAGTAACTTGCAACTTTTAATGAGAATGTGCTTGCTTACAGCAACGTGCTATATGTTCTGAATGCCCGAATTGGGAATCTGTGTCAAAACTTTGTTAGAAATTATGTGATCCTTACTAGATGGAAGTAAGGGAGATGGGGCATGAAGTTATTTCTAGGAGTTGGAGACATACAACGTTTAGCTCAGTTCTGGGCATCTTTGAACTACCTACACAAACTTGTTCCTACATAGTAACTTGCAACTTTGAATGAGAATGTGCTTGCTTATCATCAACGTGCTATATGTTCTGAGTGCCCGAATTGGGAATCTGTGTCAAAATTTGTTAGAAATTATGTGATTCTTACTAGCTGGAAGTAAGGGAGTTGGGGCATGAAGGTATTTCTAGGAGTTGGACACATACCAAGTTTAGCAGAGTTCTGGGCATCTTTGAAATACCTTTACAAACTTGTTCCTACATAGTAACTTGCAACTTTGAATGAGAATGTGCTTGCTTACAGCAACGTGCCATATGTTCTGAATGCCCGAATTGGGAATCTGTGTGAAAATTTGTTAGGAATTATGTGATCCTTACTAGCTGGAAGTAAGGGAGATGGGGCATGAAGTTATTTCTAGGAGTTGGACACATACCAAGTTTAGCTCAGTTCTGGGCATCTTTGAAAGTCCTATTCAAACTTGTTCCTACATAGTAACTTGCAACTTTGAATGAGAATGTGCTTGCTTACAACAACGTGCTATATGTTCTGAAGGCCCGAATTGGGAATCTGTGTCAAATCTTTGTTAGGAATTATGTGCTCCTTACAAGCTGGAAGTAAGGGAGTTGGGGCATGAAGTTATTTCTAGGAATTGGACTCATACCAAGTTTAGCTCAGTTCTGGGCATCTTTGAAATACCTATACAAACTTGTTCCTACATAGTAACTTGCAACCTTGAATGAGAATGTGCTTGCTTACAGCAACGTGCCATATGTTCTGAATGCCCGAATTGGGAATCTGTGTCAAAACTATGTTAGGAATTATGTGATCCTTACTACCTGGAAGTAAGGGAGTTGGGGCATGACGTTATTTCTAGAGGTAGGACACATACCAAGTTTAGCTCAGTTCTGGGCATCTTTGAAATACCTATACAAACTTGTTCCTACATAGTAACTTGCAACTTTGAATGAGAATGTGCTTGCTTACAGCAACGTGCTATATGTTCTGAATGACCGAATTGGGAATCTGTGTCAAAACTTTGTTAGGAATTATGTGATCCTTACTAGCTGGAATTAAGGGAGATGGGGCATGAAGTTATTTCTAGGAGTTGGAGACATACAACGTTTAGCTCAGTTCTGGGCATCTTTGAAATACCTATACAAACTTGTTCCTACATAGTAACTTGCAACTTTGAATGAGAATGTGCTTGCTTACAGCAACGTGCTATATGTTCTGAATGCCCGAATTGGGAATCTGTGTCAAAACTTTGTTAGGAATTATGTGATCCTTACTGGCGGGAAGTAAGGGAGTGGGGGCATGAAGGTATTTCTAGGAGTTGGACACATACCAAGTTTAGCACAGTTCTGGGCATCTTTGAAATACCTATACAAACTTGTTCCTACATAGTAACTTGCAACTTTGAATGAGAATGTGCTTGCTTACAGCAACGTGCTTTATGTTCTGAATGCCCGAATTGGGAATCTGTGTCAAAACTTTGTTAGGAATTTTGTGATCCTTACAAGCTGGGAGTAGGGGAGTTGGGGCATGAAGTTATCTCTAGAGGTTGGACACATACCAAGTTTAGCTCAGTTCTTGGCATCTTTGAAATACCTATACAAACTTGTTCCTACATATTAACTTGCAACTTTGAATGAGAATGTGCTTGCTTACAGCAACGTGCTATATGTTCTGAATGCCCGAATTGGGAATCTGTGTGAAAACTTTGTTAGGAATTATGTGATCCTTACTAGCTGGAATTAAGGGATATGGGGAATGATGTTATTTGTAGGAGTTGGACACATACCAAGTTTAGCTCAGTTCTGGGCATCTTTGAAATACCTATACAAACTTCTTCCTACATAGTAACTTGCAACTTTGAATGAGAATGTGCTTGCTTACAGCCACGTGCTATATGTTCTGAATGCCCGAATTGGGAATCTGTGTCAAAACTTTGTTAGGAATTATGTGATCCTTACTAGCTGGAAGTAAGGGAGATGGGGCATGAAGTTATTTCTAGGAGTTGGACACATACCAAGTTTAGCTCAGTTCTGGGCATCTTTGAAATACCTATACAAACTTGTTCCTACATAGTAACTTGCAACTTTGAATGAGAATGTGCTTGCTTACAGCAACGTGCTATATGTTCTGAATGCCCGAATTCGGAATCTGTGTCAAAACATTGTTAGGAATTATGTGATCCTTACTAGCTGGAATTAAGGGAGATGGGGCATGAAGTTATTTCTAGGAGTTGGACACATACCAAGTTTAGCTCAGTTCTGGGCATCTTTGAAAAACCTATACAAACTTGTTTCTACATAGTAACTTGCAACTTTGAATGAGAATGTGCTTGCTTACAGCAACGTGCTATATGTTCTGAATGCCCGAATTGGGAATCTGTGTCAAAACTTTGTTAGGAATTATGTGATCCTTACTAGCTGGAAGTAAGCGTGATGGGGCATGAAGTAATTTCTAGGAGTTGATGACATACCAAGTTTAGCTCAGTTCTGGGCATCTTTGAAATACATTTACAAACTTGTTCCTACATAGTAACTTGCAACTTTGAATGAGAATGTGCTTGCTTACAGCAATGAGCTGTATGTTCTGAATGCCCGAATTTGGAATTTGTGTCAAAACTTTGTTAGAATTTATGTGATCCTTACTAGATGGAAGTAAGGGAGATGGGGCATGAAGTTATTTCTAGGAGTTGGAGACATACAACATTTAGCTCAGTTCTGCTCATCTTTGAAATACCTATACAAACTTGTTCCTACATAGTAACTTGCAACTTTGAATTGAATGTGCTTGCTTACAGCAACGTGCTACATGTTCTGAATGCCCGAATTGGGAATCTGTGTCAAAACTTTGTTAGGAATTATGTGATCGTTACTAGCTGGAAGTAAGGGAGTTGGGGCATGAAGGTATTTCCAGGAGTTGGATACATACCAAGTTTAGCACAGTTCTGGGCATCTTTGAAATACCTATACAAACTTGTTCCTACATAGTAACTTGCAACTTTGAATGAGAATGTGCTTGCATACAGCAACGTGCTACATGTTCTGAATGCCCGAATTGGGAATCTGTGTCAAAGCTTTGTTAGAAATTATGTGATCCTTACTAGCTGGAAGTAAGTGAGAGGGGGCATGAAGTTATTTCTAGGATTTGGAGTCATACAACGTTTAGCTCAGTTCTGGGCATCTTTGATATACCTATACAAACTAGTTCCTACATAGTAACTTGCAACTTTCAATGAGAATGTGCTTGCTTACAGCAACGTGCTACATGTTCTGAATGCCCGAATTGGGAATCTATGTCAAAACTTTGTTAGGAATTATGTGATCCTTACTAGCTGGAAGTAAGGGAGATGGGGCATGAAGTTATTTCTAGGAGTTGGACACATACCAAGTTTAGCTCAGTTCTGGGCATCTTTGAAATACCTATACAAACTTGTTCCTACATAGTAACTTGCAACTTTGAATGAGAATGTGCTTGCTTACAGCAACGTGCTACATGTTCTGATTGCCCGAATTGGGAATCTGTGTCAAACCTTGTTAGGAATTATGTGATCCTTACTAGCTGGAAGTAGGGGGATGGGGCATGAAGTTATTTCTAGGAGTTGGAGACATACAACGTTTAGCTCAGTTCTGGGCATCTTTGAAATACCTATAAAAACTTGTTCCTACATAGTAACTTGCAACTTTGAATGAGAATGTGCTTGCTTACAGCAACGTGCTACATGTTCTGAATGCCCGAATTGGGAATCTCTGTCAAATCTTTGTTAGGAATTATGTGATCATTACTAGCTGGTAGTAGGGATGGGTCATGAAGTTATTTCTAGGAGTTGGAGACATACAACGTTTAGCTCAGTTCTGGGAATCTTTGAAATGCCTATACAAACTTGTTCCTACATAGTAACTTGCAACTTTGGACGAGAATGTGCTTGCTTACAGCTACGTGCTACATGTTCTGAATGCCCGAATTGGGAATCTGTGTCAAAACTTAGTTAGGAATTATGTTATCCTTACTAGATGGAAGTAAGGGAGATGGGGCATGAAGTTATTTCTAAGAGATGGACACATACCAAGTTTAGCTCAGTTCTGGGCATCTTTGAAAGACCTATACAAACTTGTTCCTACATAGTAACTTGCAACTTTGAATGAGAATGTGCTTGCTTACAACAACGTGCTATATGATCTGAATGCCCGAATTGGGAATCTGTGTCAAAACTTTGTTAGGAATTATGTGATCCTTACTAGCTGGAAGTAAGGAGATGGGGCATGAAGTTATTTCTAGGAGTTGGACACATACCAAGTTTAGCTCAGTTCTGGGCATCTTTGAAATACCTATACAAACTTGTTCCTACATAGTAACTTGCAACTTTGAATGAGAATGTGCTTGCTTACAGCAACGTGCTATATGTTCTGAATGCCCGAATTGGGAATCTGTGTCAAAACTTTGTTAAGAATTATGTGATCCTTACTAGCTGGAAGTAAGGGAGTTGGGGCATGAAGTTATTTCTAGGAGTTGGACACATACCAAGTTTAGCTCAGTTCTGGGCATCTTTGAAATACCTATACAAACTTGTTCCTACATAGTAACTTGCAACTTTGAATGAGAATGTGCTTGCTTACAGCAACGTGCTATATGTTCTGAATGCCCGAAGTGGGAATCTGTGTCAAAACTTTGTTAGGAATTATGTGATCCTTACAAGCTGGAAGTAGGGGAGTTGGGGCATGAAGTTATTTCTAGAGGTTGGACACATACCAAGTTTAGCTCAGTTCTGGGCATCTTTGAAATACCTATACAAACTTGTTCCTACATAGTAACTTGCAACTTTGAATGAGAATGTGCTTGCTTACAGCAACGTGCTATATGTTCTGAATGCCCGAATTGGGAATCTGTGTCAAAACTTTGTTAGGAATTATGTGATCCTTACTAGCTGGAAGTAGGGGGATGGGGCATGAAGTTATTTCTAGGAGTTGGACACATACCAAGTTTAGCTCAGTTCTGGGCATCTTTGAAATACCTATACAAACTTGTTCCTACATAGTAACTTGCAACTTTGAATGAGAATGTGCTTGCTTACAGCAACGTGCTCCATGTTCTGAATGCCCGAATTGGGAATCTGTGTCAAAACTTTGTTAGGAATTATGTGATCCTTACTAGCTGGAAATAAGGGAGATGGGGCATGAAGTTATTTCTAGGGGTTGGAGACATACAATGTTTAGCTCAGTTCTGGGGATCTTTGAAATACCTATACAAACTTGTTCCTACATAGTAACTTGCAACTTTGAATGAGAATGTGCTTGCTTACAGCAACGTGCTGTATGTTCTGAATGCCCGAATTGGGAATCTGTGTCAAAACGGTGTTAGGAATTATGTGATCCTTACTAGCTGGAAGTAAGGGAGATGGGGCATGAAGTTATTTCTGGGAGTTGGACACATACCAAGTTTAGCTCAGTTCTGGGCATCTTTGAAATACCTATACAAACTTGTTCCTACATAGTAACTTGCAACTTTGAATGAGAATGTGCTTGCTTACAGCAACGTGCTATCTCTTCTGAATGTCCGAATTGCGAATCTGTGTCAAAACTTTGTTAGGAATTAAGTGATCCTTACTAGATGGAAGTAAGGGAGATGGGGCATGAAGTTATTTCTACGAGTTGGAGACATACAACGTTTAGCTCAGTTCTGGGCATCTTTGAAATACCTATACAAACTTGTTCCTACATAGTAACTTGCAACTTTGAATGAGAATGTGCTTGCTTACAGCAACGTGCTATATGTTCTGAATGCCCGAATTGGGAATCTGTGTCAAAACTTTCTTAGGAATTATGTGATCCTTACTAGCTGGAAGTAAGGGAGATGGGCCATGAAGTTATTTCTAGGAGTTGGACACATACCATGTTTAGCTCAGTTCTGGGCATCTTTGAAATACCTATACAAACTTGTTCCTACATAGTAACTTGCAACTTTGAATGAGAATGTGCTTGCTTACAGCAACGTGCTATATATTCTGAATGCCCGAATTGCGAATCTGTGTCAAAACTTTGTTAGGAATTATGTGATCCTTACTAGATGGAATTAAGGGAGATGGGGCATGAAGTTATTTCTAGGAGTTGGAGACATACAACGTTTAGCTCAGTATTGGGCATCTTTGAAATACCTATACAAACTTGTTCCTGCATAGTAACTTGCAACTTTGAATGAGAATGTGCTTGCTTACAGCAACGTGCTATATGTTCTGAATGCCCGAATTGGGAATCTGTGTCAAATCAATGTTAGGAATTATGTGATCCTTACTAGCTGGAAGTAAGGGAGATGGGGCATGAAGGTATTTCTAGGAGTTGGAGACATACAACGTTTAGCTCAGTTCTGGGCATCTTTGAAATACCTATACAAACTTGTTCCTACATAGTAATTTGCAACTTTGAATGAGAATGTGCTTGCTTACAGCAACGTGCTACATGTTCTGAATGCCCGAATTGGGAATCTGTGTCAAAACTTTGTTAGGAATTATGTGATCCTTACTAGCTGGAAGTAGGGGGATGGGGCATGAAGTTATTTCTAGGAGTTGGAGACATACAACTTTTAGCTCAGTTCTGGGCATCTTTGAAATACCTATACGAACTTGTTCCTACATAGTAACTTGCAACTTTGAATGAGAATGTGCTTGCTTACAGCAACGTGCTATATGTTCTGAATGCCCGAATTGGGAATCTGTGTCAAAGCTTTGTTAGAAATTATGTGATCCTTACTAGATGGAAGTAAGGGAGATGGGGCATGATGTTATTTCTAGGAGTTGGAGACCTACCAAGTTTAGCTCAGTTCTGGGCATCTTTGAAATACCTATACGAACTTGTTCCTACATAGTAACTTGCAACTTTGAATGAGAATGTGCTTGCTTACAGCAACGTGCTATATGTTCTGAATGCCCGAATTGGGAATCTGTGTGAAAACTTTGTTAGGAATTATGTGATCCTTACTAGCTGGAAGTAAGGGAGATGGGGCATGATGTTATTTCTAGGAGTTGGACACATACCAAGTTTAGCTCAGTTCTGGGCATCTTTGAAATACCTATACAAACTTGTTCCTACATAGTAACTTGCAACTTTGAATGAGAATGTGCTTGCTTACAGCAACGTGCTATATGTTCTGAATGCCCGAATTGGGAATCTGTGTCAAAACTTTGTTAGGAATTATGTGATCCTTACTAGCTGGAAGTAAGGGAGTTGGGGCATGATGTTATTTCTAGAGGTTGGACACATACCAAGTTTAGCTCAGTTCTGGGCATCTTTGAAATACCTATACAAACTTGTTCCTACATCGTAACTTGCAACTTTGAATGAGAATGTGCTTGCTTACAGCAACGTGCTATATGTTCTGAATGCCCGAATTGGGAATCTGTGTCAAAACTTTGTTAGGAATTATGTGATCCTTACTAGCTGGAAGTAAGGGAGATGGGGCATGAAGTTATTTCTAGGAGTTGGAGACATACCAATTTTAGCTCTTTTCTGGGCATGTTTGAAATACCTACACAAGCTTGTTCCTACATACTAACTTGCAACTTTGAATGAGAATGTGCTTGCTTACATCAACGTGCTACATTTTCTGAATGCCCGATTTGGGATTCTGTGTCAAAACTTTGTTAGAAATTATGTGATCCTTACTAGCTGGATGTAAGGGAGATGGGGCATGAAGTTATTTCTAGGAGTTGGAGACATACAACGTTTAGCTCAGTTCTGGGCATCTTTGACATACCTATACAAACTTGTTCCTACATAGTAACTTGCAACTTTGAATGAGAATGTGCTTGCTTACAGCAACGTGCTATATGTTCTGAATGCCCGAATTGGGAATCTGTGTCAATACTTTGTTAGGAATTATGTGATCCTTACTAGCTGGAAGTAAGGGAGTTGGGGCATGATGTTATTTCTAGAGGTTGGACACATACAAAGTTTAGCTCAGTTCTGGCATCTTTGAAATACCTATACAAACTTGTTCCTACATAGTAACTTGCAACTTTGAATGAGAATGTGCTTGCTTACAGCAACGTGCTATATGTTCTGAATGCCCGAATTGGGAATCTGTGTCAAAACTTTGTTAGGAATTATGTGATCCTTACTAGCTGGAAGTAAGGGAGATGGGGCATGAAGTTATTTCTAGGAGTTGGAGACATACCAAGTTTAGCTCATTCTGGGCATGTTTGAAATACCTACACAAGCTTGTTCCTACATAGTAACTTGCAACTTTGAATGAGAATGTGCTTGCTTACAGCAACGTGCTACATTTTTTGAATGCCCGTTTTGGGATTCTGTGTCAAAACTTTGTTAGAAATTATGTGATCCTTACTAGCTGGAAGTAAGGGAGATGGGGCATGAAGTTATTCTAGGAATTGGAGACATACAACGTTTAGCTCAGTTCTGGGCATCTTTGAAATACCTATACAAACTTGTTCCAACATAGTAACTTGCAACTTTGAATGAGAATGTGCTTGCTTACAGCAACTTGCTACATGTTATGAATGCCCGAATTGGGAATCTGTGTCAAAACTTTGTTAGAAATTATGTGATCCTTACTAGCTGGAAGTAAGGGAGATGGGGCATGAAGTTATTTCTACGAGTTGGAGACATACAACGTTTAGCTCAGTTCTGGGCATCTTTGAAATACCTATACAAACTTGTTCCTACATAGTAACTTGCAACTTTGAATGAGAATGTGCTTGCTTACAGCAACGTGCTATATGTTCTGAATGCCCTAATTGGTAATCTGTGTCAAAACTTTGTTAGGAATTATGTGATCCTTACTAGCTGGAAGTAAGGGAGTTGGGGCATGATGTTATTTCTAGAGGTTGGACACATACCAAGTTTAGCTCAATTCTGGGCATCTTTGAAATACCTATACAAACTTGTTCCTACATAGTAACTTGCAACTTTGAATGAGAATGTGCTTGCTTACAGCAACGTGCTATATGTTCTGAATGCCCGAATTGGGAATCTGTGTCAAAACTTTGTTAGGAAGTAGTGATCCTTACTAGCTGGAAGTAAGGGAGTTGGGGCATGATGTTATTTCTAGAGGTTGGACACATACCAAGTTTAGCACAGTTCTGGGCATCTTTGAAATACCTATACAAACTTGTTCCTACATAGTAACTTGCAACTTTGAATGAGAATGTGCTTGCTTACAGCAACGTGCTATATGTTCTGAATGCCCGAATTGGGAATCTGTGTCAAAACTTTGTTAGGAAGTATGTGATCCTTACTAGCTGGAAGTAAGGGAGTTGGGGCATGATGTTATTTCTAGAGGTTGGACACATACCAAGTTTAGCTCAGTTCTGGGCATCTTTGAAATACATATACAAACTTGTTCCTACATAGTAACTTGCAACTTTGAATGAGAATGTGCTTGCTTACAGCAACGTGCTATATGTTCTGAATGCCCGAATTGGGAATCTGTGTCAAAACTTTCTTAGGAATTATGTGATCCTTACTAGCTGGAAGTAAGGGAGATGGGCCATGAAGTTATTTCTAGGAGTTGGACACATACCAAGTTTAGCTCAGTTCTGGGCATCTTTGAAATACCTATACAAACTTGTTCCTACATAGTAACTTGCAACTTTGAATGAGAATGTGCTTGCTTACAGCAACGTGCTATATGTTCTGCATGCCCGAATTGGGAATCTGTGTCAAAACTTTGTTAGGAATTATGTGATCCTTACTAGATGGAAGTAAGGGAGATGGGGCATGAAGTTATTTCTAGGAGTTGGAGACATACAACGTTTAGCTCAGTTCTGGGCATCTTTGATATACCTATACAAACTTGTTCCTACATAGTAACTTGCAACTTTGAATGAGAATGTGCTTGCTTACAGCAACGTGCTACATGTTCTGAATGCCCGAATTGGGAATCTGTGTCAAAACTTTGTTAGAAATTATGTGATCCTTACTAGCTGGAAGTAAGGGAGATGGGGCATGATGTTATTTCTAGGACTTGGAGACATACAACGTTTAGCTCAGTTCTGGGGATCTTTGAAATACCTATACGAACTTGTTCCTACATAGTCACTTGCAACTTTGAATGAGAATGTGCTTGCTTACAGCAACGTGCTATATGTTCTGAATGCCCGAATTGGGAATCTGTGTCAAAACTTTGTTAGAAATTATGTGATCCTTACTAGATGGAAGTAAGGGAGATGTGGCATGATGTTATTTCTAGGAGCTGGAGACCTACCAAGTTTAGCTCAGTTCTGGGCATCTTTGAAATACCTATACGAACTTCTTCCTACATAGTAACTTGCAACTTTGAATGAGAATGTGCTTGCTTACAGCAACGTGCTATATGTTCTGAATGCCCGAATTGGGAATCTGTGTCAAAACTTTGTTAGGAATTATGTGATCCTTACTAGCTGGAAGTAAGGGTGTTGGGGCATGAAGTTATTTCTAGGAGTTGGACACATACCAAGTTTAGCTCAATTCTGGGCATCTTTGAAAGACCTATACAAACTTGTTCCTACATAGTAACTTGCAACTTTGAACGAGAATGTGCTTGCTTACAGCAACGTGCTATATGTTCTGAATGCCCGAATTGGGAATCTGTGTCAAAATTTTGTTAGGAATTATGTGATCCTTACTAGCTGGAAGTAAGGGAGTTGGGGCATGAAGTTATTTGTAGAGGTAGGACACATACCAAGTTTAGCTCAGTTCTGGGCATCTTTGAAATACCTATACAAACTTGTTCCTACATAGTAACTTGCAACTTTGAATGAGAATGTGCTTGCTTACAGCAACGTGCTATATGTTCTGAATGCCCGAATTGGGAATCTGTGTCAAAACTTTGTTAGGAATTATGTGATCCTTACTAGCTGGAAGTAAGGGAGAGGGGGAAGGAAGTTATTTCTAGGAGTTGGAGACATACCAAGTTTAGCTCATTTCTGGGCATGTTTGAAATACCTACACAAGCTTGTTCCTACATAGTAACTTGCAACTTTGAATGAGAATGTGCTTGCTTACAGCAACGTGCTACATGTTCTGAATGCCCGAATTGGGAATCTGTGTCAAAACTTTGTTAGAAATTATGTGATCCTTACTAGCTGGAAGTAAGGGAGATGGGGCATGAAGTTATTTCTAGGAGTTGGAGACATACAACGTTTAGCTCAGTTCTGGGCATCTTTGAAATACCTATACAAACTTGTTCCTACATAGTAACTTGCAACTTTGAATGAGAATGTGCTTGCTTACAGCAACGTGCTATATGTTCTGAATGCCCGAATTGGGAATCTGTGTCAAAACATTGTTAGGTATTATGTGATCCTTACTAGCTGGAATTAAGGGAGATGGGGCATGAAGTTATTTCTAGGAGTTGGACACATACCAAGTTTAGCTCAGTTCTGGGCATCTTTGAAATACCTATACAAACTTGTTCCTACATAGTAACTTGCAACTTTGAATGAGAATGTGCTTGCTTACAGCAACGTGCTATATGTTCTGAATGCCCGAATAGGGAGTCTGTGTCAAAACTTTCTTAGGAATTATGTGATCCTTACTAGATGGAAGTAAGGGAGATGGTGCATGAAGTTATTTCTAGGAGTTGGAGACATACAACATTTAGCTCAGTTCTGGGCATCTTTGAAATACCTATGCAAACTTGTTCCTACATAGTATCTTGCAACTTTGAATGAGAATGTGCTTGCTTACAGCAACGTGCTATATGTTCTGAATGGCCAAATTGGGAATCTGTGTCAAAACTTTGTTAGGAATTATGTGATCCTTACTGGCTGGAAGTAAGGGAGTTGGGGCATGAAGTTATTTCTAGAGGTTGGACACATATTAAGTTTAGCTCAGTTCTGGGCATCTTTGAAATACCTATACAAACTTGTTTCTACATAGTAACTTGCAACTTTGAATGAGAATGTGCTTGCTTACAGAAACGTGCTATATGTTCTGAATGCCCGAATTGGGAATCTGTGTCAAAACTTTGTTAGGAATTATGTGATCCTTACTAGCTGGAAGTAAGGGAGTTGGGGCATGAAGTTATTTCTAGTGGTAGGACACATGCCAAGTTTAGCTCAGTTCTGGGCATCTTTGAAATACCTATACAAACTTGTTCCTACATAGTAACTTGCAACTTTGAATGAGAATGTGCTTGCTTACAGCAACGTGCTATATGTTCTGAATGCCCGAATTGGGAATCTGTGTCAAAACTTTGTTAGGAATTATGTGATCCTTACTAGCTGGAATTAAGGGAGATGGGGCATGAAGTTATTTCTAGGAGTTGGACACATACCAAGTTTAGCTCAGTTCTGGGCATCTTTGAAATACCTATACAAACTTGTTCCTACATAGTAACTTGCAACTTTGAATGAGAATGTGCTTGCTTACAGCAACGTGCTATATGTTCTGAATGCCCGAATTGGGAATCTGTGTCAAAACTTTGTTAGGAATTATGTGATCCTTACTAGCTGGAAGTAAGGGTGATGGGGAATGAAGTTATTTCTGGGAGTTGATGACATACCAAGTGTAGCTCAGTTCTGGGCATCTTTGAAATACCTATACAAACTTGTTCCTACATAGTAACTCGCAACTTTGAATGAGAATGTGCTTGCTTACAGCAACGTGCTATATGTTCTGAATGCCCGAATTGGGAATCTGTGTCAAAACTTTGTTAGGAATTATGTGATACTTACTAGCTGGAAGTAACGGAGATGGGGCATGAAGTTATTTCTAGGAGTTGGAGACATACCAAGTTTAGCTCTTTTCTGGGCATGTTTGAAATACCTACACAAGCTTGTTCCTACATAGTAACTTGCAACTTTGAATGAGAATGTGCTTGCTTACATCAACGTGCTATATGAACTGAATGCCCGAATTGGGAATCTATGTCAAAACTTTCTTAGGAATTATGTGATCCTTACTAGCTGGAAGTAAGGGAGATGGGGCATGAAGTTATTTCTACGAGTTGGAGACATATAACGTTTAGCTCAGTTCTGGGCATCTTTGAAATACCTATACAAACTTGTTTCTACATAGTAACTTGCAACTTTGAATGAGAATGTGCTTGCTTACAGCAACGTGCTACATGTTCTGAATGCCCGAATTAGGAATCTGTGTCAAAATTTTGTTAGGAATTATGTGATCCTTACTAGCTGGAAGTAAGGGAGATGGGGCATGAAGTTATTTCTAGGAGTTGGAGACATACCAAGTTTAGCTCAGTTCTGGGCATCTTTGAAATACCTATACAAACTTGTTCCTACATAGTAACTTGCAACTTTGAATGAGAATGTGCTTGCTTACAGCAACTTGCTATATGTTCTGAATGCCCGAATTGGGAATCTGTGTCAAAACTTTGTTAGGAATTATGTGATCCTTACTAGCTGGAAGTAAGGGAGTTGGGGCATGAAGTTATTTCTAGAGGTTGGACACATACCAAGTTTAGCTCAGTTCTGGGCATCTTTGAAATACCTATACAAACTTGTTCCTACATAGTAACTTGCAACTTTGAATGAGAATGTGCTTGCTTACATCAACGTGCTATATGTTCTGAATGACCGAAATGGGAATCTGTGTCAAAACTTTGTTAGAAATTATGTGATCCTTACTAGCTGGAAATAAGGGAGATGGGGCATGAAGTTATTTCTAGGAGTTGGAGACATACAACGTTTAACTCAGTTCTGGGCATCTTTGAAATACCTATACAAACTTGTTCCTACATAGTAACTTGCAACTTTGAATGAGAATGTGCTTGCTTACAGCAACGTGCTACATGTTCTGAATGCCCGAATTGGGAATCTGTGTCAAAACTTTGTTAGGAATTCTGTGATCCTTACTAGCTGGAAGTAAGGGAGATGGGGCATGAAGTTATTTCTAGGAGTTGGAGACATACAACGTTTAGCGCTCTTCTGGGCATCTTTGAAATACCTATAAAAACTTGTTCCTACATATTAACTTGCAACTTTGAATGAGAATGTGCTTGCTTACAGCAACGTGCTATATGTTCTGAATGCCCGAATGGGGAATCTGTGTCAAAATTTGTTAGGAATTATGTGATCCTTACTAGCTGGAAGTAAGGGAGTTGGGGCATGAAGGTATTTCTAGGAGTTGGACACATACCAAATTTAGCACAGTTCTCGGCATCTTTGAAATACCTATACAAACTTGTTCCTACATAGTAACTTGCAACTTTGAATGAGCATGTGCTTGCCTACAGCAACGTGATATATATTCTGAATGCCCGAATTGGGAATCTGAGTCAAAAATTTGTTAGGAATTATGTGATTCTTACTAGCTGGAAGTAAGGGAGATGGGGCATGGAGTTATTTCTAGGAGTTGGACACATACCAAGTTTAGCTCAGTTCTGGGCATCTTTGAAATTCCTATTCAAACTTGCTCTTACATAGAAACTTGCAACTTTGAATGAGAATGTGCTTGCTTACAGCAACGTGCTATATGTTCTGAATGCCCGAATTGGGAATATGTGTCAAAACTTTGTTAGGAATTATGTGATCATTACTAGCTGGAAGTAAGGGAGTTGGGGCATGAAGGTATTTCTAGGAGTTGGACACATACCAAGTTTAGCTCAGTTCTGGGCATCTTTGAAATACCTATACAAACTTGTTCCTACATAGTAACTTGCAACTTTGAATGAGAATGTGCTTGCTTACAGCAACGTGCTATATGTTCTGAATGCCCGAATTGGGAATCTGTGTCAAAACTTTGTTAGGAATTATGTGATCCTTACTGGCTGGAAGTAAGGGAGTTGGGGCATGAAGTTATTTCTAGAGGTTGGACACATACCAAGTTTAGCTCAGTTCTGGGCATCTTTGAAATACCTATACAAACTTGTTCCTACATAGTATCTTGCAACTTTGAATGAGAATGTGCTTTCTTACAGCAACGTGCTATATGTTCTGAATGCCCGAATTGGGAATCTGTGTCAAAACTTTGTTAGGAATTATGTGATCATTACTGGCTGGAAGTAAGGGTGATGGGGCATGAAGTTATTTCTAGGAGTTGGAGACATACAACGTTTAGCTCAGTTCTGGGCATCTTTGAAATACCTTTACAAACTTGTTCCTACATAGTAACTTGCAACTTTGAATGAGAATGTGCTTGCTTACAGCAACGTGCTACATGTTCTGAATGCCCGAATTGGGAATCTGTGTTAAAACTTTGTTAGAAATTTTGTGATCCTTACTAGATGGAAGTAAGGGAGATGGGGCATGAAGTTATTTTTGGAGTTGGAGACATACAACGTTTAGCTCAGTTCTGGGCATCTTTGAAATACCTATACAAACTTGTTCCTACATAGTAACTTGCAACTTTGAATGAGAATGTGCTTGCTTACAGCAACGTGCTACATTTTCTGAATGCCCGAATTGGGAATCTGTGTCAAAACTTTGTTAGGAATTATGTGATCCTTACTAGCTGGAAGTAAGGGAGTTGGGGCATGAAGTCATTTCTAGAGGTTGGACACATACCAAGTTTAGCTCAGTTCTGGGCATCTTTGAAATACCTATACAAACATGTTCCTACAGAGTAACTTGCATCTTTGAATGAGAATGTGCTTGCTTACAGCAACGTGCTACATGTTCTGAATGCCCGAATTGGGAATCTGTGTCAAAACTTTGTTAGGAATTATGTGATCCTTACTAGCTGGAAGTAAGGGAGATGGGGCATGAAGTTATTTCTAGGAGTTGGACACATACCAAGTTTAGCTCAGTTCAGGGCATCTTTGAAATACCTATACGAACTTGTTCCTACATATTAACTTGCAACTTTGAATGAGAATGTGCTTGCTTACAGCAACGTGCTATATGTTCTGAATGCCCGAATTGGGAATCTGTGTCAAAATTTGTTAGGAATTATGTGATCCTTACTAGCTGGAAGTAAGGGAGTTGGGGCATGAAGGTATTTCTAGGAGTTGGACACATACCAAGTTTAGCACAGTTCTGGGCATCTTTGAAATACCTATACAAACTTGTTCCTACATAGTAACTTGCAACTTTGAATGAGAATGTGCTTACTTACAGCAACGTGCGATATATTCTGAATGCCCGAATTGGGAATCTGTGTCAAAACTTTGTTAGGAATTATGTGATCCTTACTAGCTGGAAGTAAGGGAGATGGGGCATGGAGTTATTTCTAGGAGTTGGACACATACCAAGTTTAGCTCAGTTCTGGGCATCTTTGAAATTCCTATTCAAACTTGTTCCTACATAGTAACTTGCAACTTTGAATGAGAATGTGCTTGCTTACAGCAACGTGCTATATGTTCTGAATGACCGAATTGGGAATCTGTGTCAAAACTTTGTTAGGAATTATGTGATCCTTACTAGCTGGAAGTAAGGGAGTTTGGGGCATGAAGTTATTTCTGGGAGTTGAAGACATACAACGTTTAGCTCAGTTCTGGGCATCTTTGAAATTCCTATACAAACTTGTTCCTACATAGTAACTTGCAACTTTGAATGAGATTGTGCTTGCTTACAGCAACGTGCTACATGTTCTGAATGCCCGAATTGGGAATCTGTGTCAAAACTTTTGTTTGGAATTATGTGATCCTTACTAGCTGGAAGTAAGGGAGTTGGGGCATGAAGGTATTTCTAGGAGTTGGACACATACCAAGTTTAGCTCAGTTCTGGGCATCTTTGAAATACCTATACAAACTTGTTCCTACATAGTAACTTGCAACTTTGAATGAGAATGTGCTTGCTTACAGCAACGTGCTATATGTTCTCAATGCCCGAATTGGGAATCTGTGTCAAAATTTGTTAGGAATTATGTGATCCTTGCTAGCTGGAAGTAAGGGAGTTGGGGCATGAGGTTATTTCTAGAGGTTGGACACATACCAAGTTAAGCTCAGTTCTGGGCATCTTTGAAATACCTATACAAACTTGTTCCTACATAGTAACTTGCATCTTTGAATGAGAATGTGCTTGCTTACAGCAACGTGCTATATGTTCTGAATGCCCGAATTGGGAATCTGTGTCAAAACTTTGTTAGGAATTATGTGATCCTTACTAGCTGAAAGTAAGGGTGATGAGGCATGAAGTTATTTCTAGGAGTTGGAGACATACCAAGTTTAGCTCAGTTCTGAGCATCTTTGAAATACCTTTACAAACTTGTTCCTACATAGTAACTTGCAACTTTGAATGAGAATGTGCTTGCTTACAGCAACGTGCTATATGTTCTGAATCCCCGAATTGGGAATCTGTGTCAAAACTTTGTTAGAAATTATGTGATCCTTACTAGATGGAAGTAAGGGAGATGGGGCATCAAGTTTTTTCTAGGAGTTGGAGACATACAACGTTTAGCTCAGTTCTGGGCATCTTTGAAATACCTATACAAACTTGTTCCTACATAGTAACTTGCATCTTTGAATCAGAATGTGCTTGCTTACAGCAACGTGCTATATTTTCTGAATGCCCGAATTGGGAATCTGTGTCAAAACTTTGTTAGGAATTATGTGATCCTTACTGGCTGGAAGTAAGGGAGTTGGGGCATGAAGTTATTTCTAGAGGTTGGACACATACCAAGTTTAGCTCAGTTCTGGGCATCTTTGAAATACCTATACAAACTTGTTCCTACATAGTATCTTGCAACTTTGAATGAGAATGTGCTTTCTTACAGCAACGTGCTATATGTTCTGAATGCCCGAATTGGGAATCTGTGTCAAAACTTTGTTAGGAATTATGTGATCCTTACTAGCTGGAAGTAAGGGTGATGGGGCATGAAGTTATTTCTAGGAGTTGGAGACATACAACGTTTAGCTCAGTTCTGGGCATCTTTGAAATACCTGTACAAACTTGTTCCTACATAGTAACTTGCAACTTTGAATGAGAATGTGCTTGCTCCCAGCAACGTGCTACATGTTCTGAATGCCCGAATTGGGAATCTGTGTTAAAACTTTGTTAGAAATTATGTGATCCTTACTAGATGGAAGTAAGGGAGATGGGGCATGAAGTTATTTCTAGGAGTTGGAGACATACAACGTTTAGCTCAGTTCTGGGCCTCTTTGAAATACCTATACAAACTTGTTCCTACATAGTAACTTGCAACTTTGAATGAGAATGTGCTTGCTTACAGCAACGTGCTATATGTTCTGAATGCCCGAATTGGGAATCTGTGTCAAAACTTTGTTAGGAATTATGTGATCCTTACTGGCTGGAAGTAAGGGAGTTGGGGCATGAAGTTATTTCTAGAGGTTGGACACATACCAAGTTTAGCTCAGTTCTGGGCATCTTTGAAATACCTATACAAACTTGTTCCTACATAGTATCTTGCAACTTTGAATGAGAATGTGCTTTCTTACGGCAACGTGCTATAGGTTCTGAATGCCCGAATTGGGAATCTGTGTCAAAACTTTGTTAGGAATTATGTGATCATTACTGGCTGGAAGTAAGGGTGATGGGGCATGAAGTTATTTCTAGGAGTTGGAGACATACAACGTTTAGCTCAGTTCTGGGCATCTTTGAAATACCTTTACAAACTTGTTCCTACATAGTAACTTGCAACTTTGAATGAGAATGTGCTTGCTTACAGCAACGTGCTACATGTTCTGAATGCCCGAATTGGGAATCTCTGTTTAAACTTTGTTAGAAATTATGTGATCCTTACTAGCTGGAAGTAAGGGAGTTGGGGCATGAAGTCATTTCTAGAGGTTGGACACATACCAAGATTAGCTCAGTTCTGGGCATCTTTGAAATACCTATACAAACTTGTTCCTACATAGTAACTTGCATCTTAGAATGAGAATGTGCTTGCTTACAGCAACGTGCTACATGTTCTGAATGCCCGAATTGGGAATCTGTGTCAAAATTTGTTAGGAATTATGTGATCCTTACTAGCTGGAAGTAAGGGAGTTGGGGCATGAAGGTATTTCTAGGAGTTGGACACATACCAAGTTTAGCACAGTTCTGGGCATCCTTGAAATACCTATACAAACTTGTTCCTACATAGTAACTTGCAACTGTGAATGAGAATGTGCTTACTTACAGCAACGTGTGATATATTCTGAATGCCCGAATTGGGAATCTGTGTCAAAACTTTGTTAGGAATTATGTGATCCTTACTAGCTGGAAGTAAGGGAGATGGGGCATGGAGTTATTTCTAGGAGTTGGACACATACCAAGTTTAGCTCAGTTCTGGGCATCTTTGAAATTCCTATTCAAACTTGTTCCTACATAGTAACTTGCAACTTTGAATGAGATTGTGCTTGCTTACAGCAACGTGCTATATGTTCTGAATGCCCGAATTGGGAATCTGTTTCAAAACTTTGTTAGGAATTATGTGATCCTTTCTAGTTGGAAGTAAGGGTGATGGGGCATGAAGTTATTTCTAGGAGTTGGAGACATACAACGTTTAGCTCAGTTCTGGGCATCTATGAAATACCTATACAAACTTGTTCCTACATAGTAACTTGCAACTTTGAATGAGAATGTGCTTGCTTACAGCAACGTGCTACATGTTCTGAATGCCCGAATTGGGAATCTGTGTCAAAACTTTGTTAGGAATTATGTGATCCTTACTAGCTGGAAGTAAGGGAGATGGGGCATGAAGTTATTTCTGGGAGTTGGAGACATACAACGTTTAGCTCAGTTCTGGGCATCTTTGAAATACCTATACAAACTTGTTCCTACATAGTAACTTGCAACTTTGAATGAGAATGTGCTTGCTTAAAGCAACGTGCTATATGTTCTGAATGCCCGAATTGGGAATCTGTGTCAAAACTTTGTTAGGAATTATGTCATCCTTACTAGCTGGAAGTAAGGGAGTTGGGGCATGAAGATATTTCTAGAGGTTGGACACATACCAAGTTTAGCTCAGTTCTGGGCATCTTTGAAATACCTATACAAACTAGTTCCTACATAGTAACTGGCAACTTTTAATGAATATGTGCTTGCTTACAGCAACGTGCTATATGTTCTGAATGCCCGAATTGGGAATCTGTGTCAAAACTTTGTTAGGAATTATGTGATCCTTACTAGCTGGAAGTAAGTGAGATGGGGCATGAAGTTATTTCTAGGAGTTGGAGACATACAACGTTTAGCTCAGTTCTGGGCATCTTTGAAATACCTATACAAACTTTTTCCTACATAGTAACTTGCAACTTTGAATGAGAATGTGCTTGCTTACACCAACGTGCTACATGTTCTGAATGCCCGAATTGGGAATCTGTGTCAAAACTTTGTTAGGAATTATGTGATCCTTACTAGATGGAAGTAAGGGAGATGGGGCATGAAGTTATTTCTAGGAGTTGGAGACATACCAAGTTTAGCTCAGTTCTGGGCATCTTTGAAATACCTATACAAACTTGTTCCTACATAGTAACTTGCATCTTTAATGAGAATGTGCTTGCTTACAGCAACGTGCTATATGTTCTGAATGCCCGAATTGGGAATCTGTGTTAAAACTTTGTTAGAAATTATGTGATCCTTACTAGCTGGAATTAAGGGAGATGGGGCATGAAGTTATTTCTAGGAGTTGGAGACATACAACGTTTAGCTCAGTTCTTGGCATCTTTGAAATACCTATACAAACTTGCTCCTACATATTAAGTAGGAACTTTGAATGAGAATGTGCTTGCTTACAGCAACGTGCGATATGTTCTGAATGCCCGAATTCGGAATCTGTGTCAAAACTCTGTTAGGAATTATGTGATCCTTTGTAGCTGGAACTAAAGGACATGGGGCATAAAGTTATTTCTAGGAGTTGGAGACATACCAAGTTTAGCTCAGTTCTGGACATCTTTGAAATAACTATACAAACTTGTTCCTACATAGTAACTTGCAATTTGAATGAGAATGTGCTTGCTTACATCAACGTGCTATATGAACTGAATGCCCGAATTGGGAATCTGTGTCAAAACTTTGTTAGGAATTATGTGATCCATAATAGCTGGAAGTAAGTGAGATGGGGCATGAAGTTATTTCTAGGAGTTGAAGACATACAACGTTTAGCTCAGTTCTGGGCATCTTTGAAATTCCTATACAAACTTGTTCCTACATAGTAACTTGCAACTTTGAATGAGAATGTGCTTGCTTACAGCAACGTGCTACATGTTCTGAATGCCCGAATTGGGAATCTGTGTCAAAACTTTGTTTGGAATTATGTGATCCTTACTAGCTGGAAGTAAGGGAGATGGGGCATGAAGTTATTTCTAGGAGTTGGAGACATACCAAGTTTAGCTCAGTTCTGGGCATCTTTGAAATACCTATACAAACTTGTTCCTACATAGTAACTTGCAATTTTGAATGAGAATGTGCTTGATTACAGCAACGTGCTATATGTTCTGAATGCCCGAATTGGGAATCTGTGTCAAAACTTTGTTAGGAATTATGTGATCCCTAATAGCTGGAAGTAAGGGAGTTGGGGCATGAAGGTATTTCTAGGAGTTGGACACATACCAAGTTTAGCTCAGTTCTGGGCATCTTTGAAATACCTATACAAACTTGTTCCTACATAGTAACTTGCAACTTTGAATGAGAATGTGCTTGCTTACAGCAACGTGCTATATGTTCTCAATGCCCGAATTGGGAATCTGTGTCAAAATTTGTTAGGAATTATGTGATCCTTGCTAGCTGGAAGTAAGGGAGTTGGGGCATGAGGTTATTTCTAGAGGTTGGACACATACCAAGTTAAGCTCAGTTCTGGGCATCTTTGAAATACCTATACAAACTTGTTCCTACATAGTAACTTGCATCTTTGAATGAGAATGTGCTTGCTTACAGCAACGTGCTATATGTTCTGAATGCCCGAATTGGGAATCTGTGTCAAAACTTTGTTAGGAATTATGTGATCCTTACTGGCTGGAAGTAAGGGAGTTGGGGCATGAAGTTATTTCTAGAGGTTGGACACATACCAAGTTTAGCTCAGTTCTGGGCATCTTTGAAATACCTATACAAACTTGTTCCTACATAGTATCTTGCAACTTTGAATGAGAATGTGCTTGCTTACAGCAACGTGCTACATGTTCTGAATGCCCGAATTGGGAATCTGTGTTAAAACTTTGTTAGAAATTTTGTGATCCTTACTAGATGGAAGTAAGGGAGATGGGGCATGAAGTTATTTTTGGAGTTGGAGACATACAACGTTTAGCTCAGTTCTGGGCATCTTTGAAATACCTATACAAACTTGTTCCTACATAGTAACTTGCAACTTTGAATGAGAATGTGCTTGCTTACAGCAACGTGCTACATTTTCTGAATGCCCGAATTGGGAATCTGTGTCAAAACTTTGTTAGGAATTATGTGATCCTTACTAGCTGGAAGTAAGGGAGTTGGGGCATGAAGTCATTTCTAGAGGTTGGACACATACCAAGTTTAGCTCAGTTCTGGGCATCTTTGAAATACCTATACAAACATGTTCCTACATAGTAACTTGCATCTTTGAATGAGAATGTGCTTGCTTACAGCAACGTGCTACATGTTCTGAATGCCCGAATTGGGAATCTGTGTCAAAACTTTGTTAGGAATTATGTGATCCTTACTAGCTGGAAGTAAGGGAGATGGGGCATGAAATTATTTCTAGGAGTTGGACACATACCAAGTTTAGCTCAGTTCAGGGCATCTTTGAAATACCTATACGAACTTGTTCCTACATATTAACTTGCAACTTTGAATGAGAATGTGCTTGCTTACAGCAACGTGCTATATGTTCTGAATGCCCGAATTGGGAATCTGTGTCAAAATTTGTTAGGAATTATGTGATCCTTACTAGCTGGAAGTAAGGGAGTTGGGTCATGAAGGTATTTCTAGGAGTTGGACACATACCAAGTTTAGCACAGTTCTGGGCATCTTTGAAATACCTATACAAACTTGTTCCTACATAGTAACTTGCAACTTTGAATGAGAATGTGCTTACTTACAGCAACGTGCGATATATTCTGAATGCCCGAATTGGGAATCTGTGTCAAAACTTTGTTAGGAATTATGTGATCCTTACTAGCTGGAAGTAAGGGAGATGGGGCATGCAGTTATTTCTAGGAGTTGGACACATACCAAGTTTAGCTCAGTTCTGGGCATCTTTGAAATTCCTATTCAAACTTGTTCCTACATAGTAACTTGCAATTTTGAATGAGAATGTGCTTGCTTACAGCAACGTGCTATATGTTCTGAATGACCGAATTGGGAATCTGTGTCAAAACTTTGTTAGGAATTATGTGATCCTTACTAGCTGGAAGTGAGGGAGTTTGGGGCATGAAGTTATTTCTAGGAGATGGACACATACCAAGTTTAGCTCACTTCTGGGCATCTTTGAAATACCTATACAAACTTGTTCCTACATAGTAACTTGCAACTTTGAATGAGAATGTGCTTGCTTACAGCAACGTGCTACATGTTCTGAATGCCCGAATTGGGAATCTGTGTCAAAATTTGTTAGGAATTATGTGATCCTTACTAGCTGGAAGTAAGGGAGTTGGGGCATGAAGGTATTTCTAGGAGTTGGACACATACCAAGTTTAGCACAGTTCTGGGCATCCTTGAAATACCTATACAAACTTGTTCCTACATAGTAACTTGCAACTTTGAATGAGAATGTGCTTACTTACAGCAACGTGTGATATATTCTGAATGCCCGAATTGGGAATCTGTGTCAAAACTTTGTTAGGAATTATGTGATCCTTACTAGCTGGAAGTAAGGGAGATGGGGCATGGAGTTATTTCTAGGAGTTGGACACATACCAAGTTTAGCTCAGTTCTGGGCATCTTTGAAATTCCTATTCAAACTTGTTCCTACATAATAACTTGCAACTTTGAATGAGAATGTGCTTGCTTACAGCAACGTGCTATATGTTCTGAATGACCGAATTGGGAATCTGTGTCAAGACTTTGTTAGGAATTATGTGATGCTTACTAGCTGGAAGTAAGGGAGTTTGGGGCATGAAGTTATTTCTAGGAGATGGACACATACCAAGTTTAGCTCAGTTCTGGACATCTTTGAAATACCTATACAAACTAGTTCCTACATAGTAACTTGCAACTTTGAATGAGATTGTGCTTGCTTACAGCAACGTGCTATATGTTCTGAATGCCCGAATTGGGAATCTGTTTCAAAACTTTGTTAGGAATTATGTGATCCTTTCTAGTTGGAAGTAAGGGTGATGGGGCATGAAGTTATTTCTAGGAGTTGGAGACATACAACGTTTAGCTCAGTTCTGGGCATCTATGAAATACCTATACAAACTTGTTCCTACATAGTAACTTGCAACTTTGAATGAGAATGTGCTTGCTTACAGCAACGTGCTACATGTTCTGAATGCCCGAATTGGGAATCTGTGTCAAAACTTTGTTAGGAATTATGTGATCCTTACTAGCTGGAAGTAAGGGAGATGGGGCATGAAGTTATTTCTGGGAGTTGGAGACATACAACGTTTAGCTCAGTTCTGGGCATCTTTGAAATACCTATACAAACTTGTTCCTACATAGTAACTTGCAACTTTGAATGAGAATGTGCTTGCTTAAAGCAACGTGCTATATGTTCTGAATGCCCGAATTGGGAATCTGTGTCAAAACTTTGTTAGGAATTATGTCATCCTTACTAGCTGGAAGTAAGGGAGTTGGGGCATGAAGATATTTCTAGAGGTTGGACACATACCAAGTTTAGCTCAGTTCTGGGCATCTTTGAAATACCTATACAAACTAGTTCCTACATAGTAACTGGCAACTTTTAATGAATATGTGCTTGCTTACAGCAACGTGCTATATGTTCTGAATGCCCGAATTGGGAATCTGTGTCAAAACTTTGTTAGGAATTATGTGATCCTTACTAGCTGGAAGTAAGTGAGATGGGGCATGAAGTTATTTCTAGGAGTTGGAGACATACAACGTTTAGCTCAGTTCTGGGCATCTTTGAAATACCTATACAAACTTGTTCCTACATAGTAACTTGCAACTTTGAATGAGAATGTGCTTGCTTACAGCAACGTGCTACATGTTCTGAATGCCCGAATTGGGAATCTGTGTCAAAACTTTGTTAGGAATTATGTGATCCTTACTAGATGGAAGTAAGGGAGATGGGGCATGAAGTTATTTCTAGGAGTTGGAGACATAGAACGTTTAGCTCAGTTCTGGGCATCTTTGAAATACCTATACAAACTTGTTCCTACATAGTAACTTGCATCTTTAATGAGAATCTGCTTGCTTACAGCAACGTGCTATATGTTCTGAATGCCCGAATTGGGAATCTGTGTTAAAACTTTGTTAGAAATTATGTGATCCTTACTAGCTGGAATTAAGGGAGATGGGGCATGAAGTTATTTCTAGGAGTTGGAGACATACAACGTTTAGCTCAGTTCTTGGCATCTTTGAAATACCTATACAAACTTGTTCCTACATATTAAGTAGGAACTTTGAATGAGAATGTGCTTGCTTACAGCAACGTGCTACATGTTCTGAATGCCCGAATTGGGAATCTGTGTCAAAACTTTGTTAGGAATTATGTGATCCTTACTAGCTGGAAGTAATTGAGATGGGGCATGGAGTTATTTCTAGGAGTTGGACACATACCAAGTTTAGCTCAGTTCTGGGCATCTTTGAAATTCCTATTCAAACTTGCTGCTACATAGTAACTTGCAACTTTGAATGAGAATGTGCTTGCTTACAGCAACGTGCTATATGTTCTGAATGCCCGAATTGGGAATCTGTGTCAAAACTTTGTTAGGAATTATGTGATCCTTACTAGCTGGAAGTAAGGGAGTTGGGACATGAAGTTATTTCTAGAGGTTGGACACATACCAAGTTTAACTCAGTTCTGGGCATCGTTGAAATACCTATACAAACTTGTTCCTACATAGTAACTTGCAACTTTGAATGAGAATGTGATTGCTTACAGCAACGTGCGATATGTTCTGAATGCCCGAATTCGGAATCTGTGTCAAAACTTTGTTAGGAATTATGTGATCCTTTGTAGCTGGAAGTAAAGGACATGGGGCATAAAGTTATTTCTAGGAGTTGGAGACATACCAAGTTTAGCTCAGTTCTGGACATCTTTGAAATAACTATACAAACTTGTTCCTACATAGTAACTTGCAACTTTGAATGAGAATGTGCTTGCTTACATCAACGTGCTATATGAACTGAATGCCCGAATTGGGAATCTGTGTCAAAACTTTGTTAGGAATTATGTGATCTTTACTAGCTGGAAGTAAGGGAGATGGGGCATGAAGTTATTTCTAGGAGTTGGAGACATACAACGTTTAGCTCTGTTCTGGGCATCTTTGAAATACCTATACAAACTTGTTTCTACATAGTAACTTGCAACTCTGAATGAGAATGTGCTTGCTTACAGTAACGTGCTATATGTTCTGAATGAACGAATTGGGAATCTGTGTCAAAATTTTCTTAGGAATTATGTGATCCTTACTACCTGGAAGTAAGGGAGATGGGGAATGAAGTTATTTCTAGGAGTTGGAGACATACCAAGTTTAGCTCAGTTCTGGGCATCTTTGAAATACCTATACAAACTTGTTCCTACATAGTAACTTGCAACTTTGAATGAGAATGTGCTTGCTTACAGCAACGTGCTATATGTTCTGAATGCCCGAATTGGAAATCTGTGTCAAAACTTTGCTAGGAATTATGTGATCCTTACTAGATGGAAGAAAGGGAGATGGGGCATGAAGTTATTTCTAGGAGTTGGACACATACCAAGTTTAGCTCAGTTCTGGGCATCTTTGAAATACCTATACGAAATTGTTCCTACATAGTAACTTGCAACTTTGAATGAGAATGTGCTTGATTACAGCAACGTGCTATATGTTCTGAATGCCCGAATTGGGAATCTGTGTCAAAATTTGTTAGGAATTATGTGATCCTTATCAGCTGGAAACAAGGGAGATGGGGCATGAAGGAATTTCTAGGAGTAGGACACATACCAAGTTTAGCATAGTTCTGGTCATCTTTGAAATACCTATACAAACTTGTTCCTACATAGTAACTTGCAACTTTGAATGAGAATGTGCTTGCTTACAGCAACGTGCTATATGTTCTGAATGCCCGAATTGGGAATCTGTGTCAAAATTTGTTAGGAATTATGTGATCCTTACTAGCTGGAAGTAAGGGAGTTCGGGCTTGAAGGTATTTCTAGGAGTTGGACACATACCAAGTTTAGCTCAGTTCTGGTCATCTTTGAAATACCTATACAAACTTGTTCCTACATAGTAACTTGCAACTTTGAATGAGATTGTGCTTGCTTACAGCAACGTGCTATATGTTCTGAATGCCCGAATTGGGAATCTGTGTCAAAACTTTCTTAGGAATTATGTGATCCTTACTAGCTGGAAGTAAGAGAGATGGGGCATGAAGTTATTTCTAGGAGTTGGAGACATACAACGTTTAGCTCAGTTCTGGGCATCTTTGAAATACCTATACAAACTCGTTCCTACATAGTAACTTGCAACTTTGAATGAGAATGTGCTTGCTTACAGCAACGTGCTATATGTTCTGAATGCCCGAATTGGGAATCTGTGTCAAAACTTTGTTAGGAATTATGTGATCCTTACTAGCTGGAAGTAAGTGAGATGGGGCATGAAGTTATTTCTAGGAGTTGGAGACATACAACGTTTAGCTCAATTCTGGGCATCTTTGAAATACCTATATAAACTTCTTCCTACATAGTAACTTGCAACTTTGAATGAGAATGTGCTTGCTTACAGCAACGTGCTATATGTTCTGAATGCCCGAATTGGGAATCTGTGTCAAAACTTTGTTAAGAATTATGTGATCCTTACTAGCTGGAAGTAAGGGAGTTGGGGCATGAAGGTATTTCTAGGAGTTGGACACATACCAAGTTTAGCACAGTTCTGGGCATCTTTGAAATACCTATACAAACTTGTTCCTACATAGTAACTTGCAACTTTGAATGAGAATGTGCTTGCTTACAGCAACGTGCGATATGTTCTGAATGCCCGAGTTGGGAATCTGTGTCAAAACTTTGTTAGGAATTATGTGATCCTTACTAGCTGAAAGTAAGGGAGATGGGGAATGAAGTTATTTCTAGGAGTTGGAGACATACCAAGTTTAGCACAGTTCTGGGCATCTTTGCAATACCTATACAAACTTGTTCCTTCATAGTAACTTGCATCTTTGAATGAGAATGTGCTTGCTTACAGCAACGTGCTATATGTTCTGAATGCCCGATTTGGGAATATGTGTGAAATCTTTGTTAGGAATTATGTGATCCTTACTAGCTGGAAGTAAGGGAGATGGGGCATGATGTTATTTCAAGGAGTTGGACACATACCAAGTTAGCTCAGTTCTGGGCATCTTTGAAATACCTATACAAACTTGTTCCTACATAGTAACTTGCAACTTTGAATGAGAATGTGCTTGCTTACAGCAACGTGCTATATGTTCTGAATGCCCGAATTGGGAATCTGTGTCAGAATTTGTTAGGAATTATGTGATCCTTACTAGCTGGAAGTAAGGGAGTTGGGGCATGAAGCTATTTCTAGGAGTTGGACACAAACCAAGTTTAGCACAGTTCTAGGCATCTTTGAAATACCTATACAAACTTGTTCCTACATAGTAACTTGCAAATTTGAATGAGAATGTGCTTGCTTACAGCAACGTGCTATGTGCTCTGAATGCCCGAAAAGGGAATCTGTGTCAAAACTTTGTTAGGAATTATGTGATCCTTACTAGCTGGAAGTAAGGGAGATGGGGCATGAAGTTATTTCTAGGAGTTGGACAGATACCAAGTTTAGCTCAGTTCTGGGCATCTTTCAAATACCTATACAAACTTGTTCCTACATAGTAACTTGCAACTTTGAATGAGAATGTGCTTGCTTACAGCAACGTGCTATATGTTCTGAATGCCCGAATTGGGAATCTGTGTCAAAACTTTGTTAGGAATTATGTGATTCTTACTAGCTGGAAGTAAGGGAGATGGGGCATGAAGTTATTTCTAGGAGTTGGACACATACCAAGTTTAGCTCAGTTCTGGGCATCTTTGAAATACCTATACAAACTAGTTCCTACATAGTAACTTGCAACTTTGAATGAGAATGTGCTTGCTTACAGCAACGTGCTATATGTTCTGAATGCCCGAATTGGGAATCTGTGTCAAAACTTTGTTAGGAATTATGTGATCCTTACTAGCTGGAAATAAGGGAGATGGGGCATGAAGTTATTTCTAGGAGTTGGACACATACCAAGTTAAGCTCAGTTCTGGGCATCTTTGAAATACCTATACAAACTTGTTCCTACATAGTAACTTGCAACTTTAAATGAAAATGTGCTTGCTTACAGCAACGTGCTATGTGTTCTGAATGCCCGAAAAGGGAATCTGTGTCAAAACTTTGTTAGGAATTATGTGATCCTTACTAGCTGGAAGTAAGTGAGATGGGGCAAGAAGTTATTTCTAGGAGTTGGAGACATACAACGTTTAGCTCAGTTCTGGGCATCTTTGAAATACCTATACAAACTTGTTCCTACATAGTAACTTGCAACTTTGAATGAGAATGTGCTTGCTTGCAGCAACGTGCTATATGTTCTGAATGCCCGAATTGGGAATCTGTGTCAAAACTTTGTTAGGAATTATGTGATCCTTACTAGCTGGAAGTAAGGGCGATGGGGCATGAAGTTATTTCTAGGAGTTGGACACATACCAAGTTTAGCTCAGTTCTGGGCATCTTTGAAATACCTATACAAACTTGTTCCTACATAGTAACTTGCAACTTTGAATGAGAATGTGCTTGCTTACAGCAACGTGCTATATGTTCTGAATGCCAGAATTGGGAATCTGTGTCAAAATTTGTTAGGAATTATGTGATCCTTACTAGCTGGAAGTAAGGGAGTTCGGGCTTGAAGGTATTTCTAGGAGTTGGACACATACCAAGTTTAGCTCAGTTCTGGGCATCTTTGAAATACCTATACAAACTTGTTCCTACATAGTAACTTGCAACTTTGAATGAGAATGTGCTTGCTTACAGCAACGTGCTATATGCTCTGAATGCCCGAAAAGGGAATCTGTGTCAAAACTTTGTTAGGAATTATGTGATCCTTACTAGCTGGAATTAAGGGAGATGGGGCATGAAGTTATTTCTAGGAGTTGGAGACATACAACGTTTAGCTCAGTTCTGGGCATCTTTGAAATACCTATACAAACTTGTTCCTACATAGTAACTTGCAACTTTGAATGAGAATGTGCTTGCTTACAGCAACGTGCTATATGTTCTGAATGCCCGAATTGGGAATCTGTGTCAAAACTTTGTTAGGAATTATGTGATCCTTACTAGCTGGAAGTAAGAGAGATGGGGCATGAAGTTATTTCTAGGAGTTGGAGACATACAACGTTTAGCTCAGTTCTGGGCATCTTTGAAATACCTATACAAACTTGTTCCTACATAGTAACTTGCAACTTTGAATGAGAATGTGCTTGCTTACAGCAACGTGCTATATGTTCTGAATGCCCGAATTGGGAATCTGTGTCAAAACTTTGTTAGGAATTATGTGATCCTTACTAGCTGGAAGTAAGTGAGATGGGGCATGAAGTTATTTCTAGGAGTTGGAGACATACAACGTTTAGCTCAATTCTGGGCATCTTTGAAATACCTATACAAACTTCTTCCTACATAGTAACTTGCAACTTTGAATGAGAATGTGCTTGCTTACAGCAACGTGCTATATGTTCTGAATGCCCGAATTGGGAATCTGTGTCAAAACTTTGTTAAGAATTATGTGATCCTTACTAGCTGGAAGTAAGGGAGTTGGGGCATGAAGGTATTTCTAGGAGTTGGACACATACCAAGTTTAGCACAGTTCTGGGCATCTTTGAAATACCTATACAAACTTGTTCCTACATAGTAACTTGCAACTTTGAATGAGAATGTGCTTGCTTACAGCAACGTGCGATATGTTCTGAATGCCCGAGTTGGGAATCTGTGTCAAAACTTTGTTAGGAATTATGTGATCCTTACTAGCTGGAAGTAAGGGAGATGGGGAATGAAGTTATTTCTAGGAGTTGGAGAAATACCAAGTTTAGCACAGTTCTGGGCATCTTTGCAATACCTATACAAACTTGTTCCTACCTAGTAACTTGCATCTTTGAATGAGAATCTGCTTGCTTACAGCAACGTGCTATATGCTCTGAATGCCCGAATTGGGAATATGTGTGAAATCTTTGTTAGGAATTATGTGATCCTTACTAGCTGGAAGTAAGGGAGATGGGGCATGAAGTTATTTCTAGGAGTTGGACACATACCAAGTTAGCTCAGTTCTGGGCATCTTTGAAATACCTATACAAACTTGTTCCTACATAGTAACTTGCAACTTTGAATCAGAATGTGCTTGCTTACAGCAACGTGCTATATGTTCTGAATGCCCGAATTGGGAATCTGTGTCAGAATTTGTTAGGAATTATGTGATCCTTACTAGCTGGAAGTAAGGGAGTTGGGGCATGAAGCTATTTCGAGGAGTTGGACACAAACCAAGTTTAGCACAGTTCTAGGCATCTTTGAAATACCTATACAAACTTGTTCCTACATAGTAACTTGCAAATTTGAATGAGAATGTGCTTGCTTACAGCAACGTGCTATGTGCTCTGAATGCCCGAAAAGGGAATCTGTGTCAAAACTTTGTTAGGAATTATGTGATCCTTACTAGCTGGAAGTAAGGGAGATGGGGCATGAAGTTATTTCTAGGAGTTGGACAGATACCAAGTTTAGCTCAGTTCTGGGCATCTTTGAAATACCTATACAAACTTGTTCCTACATAGTAACTTGCAACTTTGAATGAGAATGTGCTTGCTTACAGCAACGTGCTATATGTTCTGAATGCCCGAATTGGGAATCTGTGTCAAAACTTTGTTAGGAATTATGTGATCCTTACTAGCTGGAAGTAAGGGAGATGGGGCATGAAGTTATTTCTAGGAGTTGGAGACATACAACGTTTAGCTCAGTTCTGGGCATCTTTGAAATACCTATACAAACTTCTTCCTACATAGTAACTTGCATCTTTGAATGAGAATGTGCTTGCTTACAGCAACGTGCTATATGCTCTGAATGCCCGAATTGGGAATCTGTGTCAAAACTTTGTTAGGAATTATGTGATCCTTACTAGCTGGAAGTAAGTGAGATGGGGCATGAAGTTATTTCTAGGAGTTGGACACATACCAAGTTTAGCTCAGTTCTGGGCATCTTTGAAATACCTATACAAACTTGTTCCTACATAGTAACTTGCAACTTTGAATGAGAATGTGCTTGCTTACAGCAACGTGCTATATGTTCTGAATGCCCGAATTGGGAATCTGTGTCAAAACTTTGTTAGGAATTATGTGATCCTTACTAGCTGGAAGTAAGGGTGATGGGGCATGAAGTTATTTCTAGGAGTTGGACACATACCAAGTTTAGCTCAGTTCTGGGCATCTTTGAAATACCTATACAAACTTGTTCCTACATAGTAACTTGCAACTTTAAATGAGAATGTGCTTGCTTACAGCAACGTGCTATGTGTTCTGAATGCCCGAAAGGGAATCTGTGTCAAAATTTTGTTAGGAATTATGTGATCCTTACTAGCTGGAAGTAAGTGAGATGGGGCAAGAAGTTATTTCTAGGAGTTGGAGACATACAACGTTTAGCTCAGTTCTGGGCATCTTTGAAATACCTATACAAACTTGTTCCTACATAGTAACTTGCAACTTTGAATGAGAATGTGCTTGCTTGCAGCAACGTGCTATATGTTCTGAATGCCCGAATTGGGAATCTGTGTCAAAACTTTGTTAGGAATTATGTGATCCTTACTAGCTGGAAGTAAGGGCGAAGGGGCATGAAGTTATTTCTAGGAGTTGGACACATACCAAGTTTAGCTCAGTTCTGGGCATCTATGAAATACCTATACAAACTTCTTCCTACATAGTAACTTGCAACTTTGAATGAGAATGTGCTTGCTTACAGCAACGTGCTATATGTTCTGAATGCCCGAATTGGGAATCTGTGTCAAAATTTGTTAGGAATTATGTGATCCTTACTAGCTGGAAGTAAGGGAGTTCGGGCTTGAAGGTATTTCTAGGAGTTGGACACATACCAAGTTTAGCTCAGTTCTGGGCATCTTTGAAATACCTATACAAACTTGTTCCTACATAGTAAGTTGCAACTTTGAATGAGAATGTGCTTGCTTACAGCAACGTGCTATATGTTCTGAATGCCCGAATTGGGAATCTGTGTCAAAACTTTGTTAGGAATTATGTGATCCTTACTAGCTGGAAGTAAGGGAGATGGGGCAGGAAGTTATTTCTAGGAGTTGGAGACATACCAAGTTTAGCTCAGTTCTGGGCATCTTTGAAATACCTATATAAACTTGTTCTTACATAGTAACTTGCAACTTTGAATGAGAATGTGCTTGCTTACAGCAACGTGCTATATGTTCTGAATGCCCGAATTGGGAATCTGTGTCAAAACTTTATTAGGAATTATGTGATCCTTACTAGCTGGAAGTAAGGGAGTTGGGGCAGTTTGGGCATGAAGGTATTTCTAGGAGTTGGACACATACAACGTTTAGCTCAGTTCTGGGCATCTTTGAAATACCTATACAAACTTGTTCCCACATATTAACTTGCAACTTTGAATGAGAATGTGCTTGCTGACAGCAACGTGCTATATGTTCTGAATGCCGGAATTGGGAATCTGTGTCAAAATTTGTTAGGAATTATGTGATCCTTACTAGCTGGAAGTAAGGGAGTTGGGGCATGAAGGTATTTCTAGGAGTTGGACACATACCAAGTTTAGCACAGTTCTGGGCATCTTTGAAATACCTATACAAACTTGTTCCTACATAGTAACTTGCAACTTTGAATGAGAATGTGCTTGCTTACAGCAACGTGCGATATGTTCTGAATGCCCGAATTGGGAATCTGTGTCAAAACTTTGTTAGGAATTATGTGATCCTTACTAGCTCGAAGTAAGGGAGATGGGGAATGAAGTTATTTCTAGGAGTTGGAGACATACCAAGTTTAGCACAGTTCTGGGCATCTTTGCAATACCTATACAAACTTGTTCCTACATAGTAACTTGCATCTTTGAATGAGAATGTGCTTGCTTACAGCAACGTGCTATATGTTCTGAATGCCCGATTGGGAATATGTGTGAAATCTTTGTTAGGAATTATGTGATCCTTACTAGCTGGAAGTAAGGGAGATTGGGCATGATGTTATTTCAAGGAGCTGGACACATACCAAGTTTAGCTCAGTTCTGGGCATCTTTGAAGTACCTATACAAACTTGTTCCTACATATTAACTTGCAACTTTGAATGAGAATGTGCTTGCTTACAGCAACGTGCTATATGTTCTGAATGCCCGAATTGGGAATCTGTGTCAAAAGTTTGTTAGGAATTATGTGATCCTTACAAGCTGGAAGTAAGGGAGATGGGGCATGAAGTTATTTCTAGGAGTTGGACACATACCAAGTTTAGCTCAGTTCTGGGCATCTTTGAAATACCTATACAAACTTCTTCCTACATAGTAACTTGCAACTTTGAATGAGAATGTGCTTGCTTACAGCAACGTGCTATATGTTCTGAATGCCCGAATTGGGAATCTGTGTCAAAACTTTGTTAGGAATTATGTGATCCTTACTAGCTGGAAGTAAGGGAGATGGGGCATGAAGTTATTTCTAGGAGTTGGAGACATACCACGTTTAGCTCAGTTCTGGGCATCTTTGAAATACCTATACAAACTTGTTCCTACATAGTAACTTGCATCTCTGAATGAGAATCTGCTTGCTTACAGCAACGTGCTATATGTTCTGAATGCCTTAATTGGGAATCTGTTTCAAAGCTTTGTTAGGAATTATGTGATCCTTACTAGCTGGAAGTAAGGGAGATGGGGCATGAAGTTATTTCTAGGAGTTGGACACATACCAAGTTTAGCTCAGTTCTGGGCATCTTTGAAATACCTATACAAACTTGTTCCTACATAGTAACTTGCAACTTTGAATGAGAATCTGCTTGCTTACAGCAACGTGCTATATGCTCTGAATGCCCGAATTGGGAATCTGTGTCAAAAATTTGTTAGGAATTATGTGATCCTTACTAGCTGGGAGTAAGGGAGATGGGGCATGAAGTTATTTCTAGGAGTTGGAGACATACCACGTTAAGCTCAGTTCTGGGCATCTTTGAAATACCTATACAAACTTGTTCCTACATAGTAACTTGCATCTTTGAATGAGAATCTGCTTGCTTATGGCAAAGTGCTATATGTTCTGAATGCCCGAATTGGGAATCTGTGTCAAAATTTGTTAGGAATTATGTGATCCTTACTAGCTGGAAGTAAGGGAGATGGGGCATGAAGTTATTTCTAGGAGTTGGACACATACCAAGTTTAGCTCAGTTCTGGGCATCTTTGAAATACCTATACAAACTTGTTCCTACATATTAACTTGCAACTTTGAATGAGAATGTGCTTGCTTACAGCAACGTGCTATATGTTCTGAATGCCCGAATTGGGAATCTGTGTCAGAATTTGTTAGGAATTATGTGATCCTTACTAGCTGGAAGTAAGGGAGTTGGGGCATGAAGATATTTCTAGGAGTTGGACACAAACCAAGATTAGCACAGTTCTAGGCATCTTTGAAATACCTATACAAACTTGTTCCTACATAGTAACTTGCAACTTTGAATGAGAATGTGCTTGCTTACAGCAACGTGCTATATGCTCTGAATGCCCGAAAAGGGAATCTGTGTCAAAACTTTGTTAGGAATTATGTGATCCTTACTAGCTGGAAGTAAGGGAGATGGGGCATGAAGTTATTTCTAGGAGTTGGACAGATACCAAGTTTAGCTCAGTTCTGGGCATCTTTGAAATACCTATACAAACTTGTTCCTACATAGTAACTTGCAACTTTGAATGAGAATGTGCTTCCTTACAGCAACGTGCTATATGTTCTGAATGCCCGAATTGGGAATCTGTGTCAAAACTTTGTTAGGAATTATGTGATCCTTACTAGCTGGAAGTAAGTGAGATGGGGCATGAAGTTATTTCTAGGAGTTGGAGACATACAACGTTTAGCTCAGTTCTGGGCATCTTTGAAATACCTATACAAACTTCTTCCTACATAGTAACTTGCAACTTTGAATGAGAATGTGCTTGCTTACAGCAACGTGCTATATGCTCTGAATGCCCGAAAAGGGAATCTGTGTCAAAACTTTGTTAGGAATTATGTGATCCTTACTAGCTGGAAGTAAGTGAGATGGGGCATGAAGTTATTTCTGGGAGTTGGAGACATACAACGTTTAGCTCAGTTCTGGGCATCTTTGAAATACCTATACAAACTTGTTCCTACATAGTAACTTGCAACTTTGAATGAGAATGTGCTTGCTTACAGCAACATGCTCTATGTTTTGAATGCCCGATTTGGGAATCTGTGTCAAAACTTTGTTAGGAATTATGTGATCCTTACTAGCTGGAAGTAAGTGAGATGGGGCATGAAGTTATTTCTAGGAGTTGGAGACATACAACGTTTAGCTCAGTTCTGGGCATCTTTGAAATACCTATACAAACTTGTTCCTACATAGTAACTTGCATCTTTGAATGAGAATGTGCTTGCTTACAGCAACGTGCTATATGTTCTGAATGCCCGAATAGGGAATCTGTGTCAAAACTTTGTTAGAAATTATGTGATCCTTACTAGATGGAAGTAAGGGAGTTGGGGCATGAAGGTATTTCTAGGAGTTGGACACATACCAAGTTTAGCACAGTTCTGGGCATCTTTGAAATACCTATACAAACTTGTTCCTACATAGTAACTTGCAACTTTGAATGAGAATGTGCTTGCTTACAGCAATGTGCTATATGTTCTGAATGCCCGAATTGGGAATCTGTGTCAAATCTTTGGTAGGAATTATGTGATCCTTACTAGCTGGAAGTAAGGGAGATGGGGCATGAAGTTATTTCTAGGAGTTGGAGACATACCAAGTTTAGCTCAGTTCTGGGCATCTTTGAAATACCTATACAAACTTTTTCCTACATATTAACTTGCAACTTTGAATGAGAATGTGCTTGCTTGCAGCAACGTGCTATATGTTCTGAATGCCCGAATTGGCAATCTGTGTCAAAACTGTTAGAAATTATGTGATCCTTACTAGATGGAAGTAAGGGAGTTGGGGCATGAAGATATTTCTAGGAGTTGGACACAAACCAAGTTTAGCACAGTTCTAGGCATCTTTGAAATACCTATACAAACTTGTTCCTACATAGTAACTTGCATCTTTGAATGAGAATCTGCTTGCTTACAGCAACGTGCTATATGTTCTGAATGCCTTAATTGGGAATCTGTTTCAAAACTTTGTTAGGAATTATGTGATCCTTACTAGCTGGAAGTAAGGGAGATGGGGCATGAAGTTATTTCTAGGAGTTGGACACATACCAAGTTTAGCTCAGTTCTGGGCATCTTTGAAATACCTATACAAACTTGTTCCTACATAGTAACTTGCAACTTTGAATGAGAATCTGCTTGCTTACAGCAACGTGCTATATGCTCTGAATGCCCGAATTGGGAATCTGTGTCAAAATTTGTTAGGAATTATGTGATCCTTACTAGCTGGAAGTAAGGGATATGGGGCAGGAAGTTATTTCTAGGAGTTGGAGACATACCAAGTTTAGCTCAGTTCTGGGCATCTTTGAAATACCTATATAAACTTGTTCTTACATAGTAACTTGCAACTTTGAATGAGAATGTGCTTGCTTACAGCAACGTGCTATATGTTCTGAATGCCCGAATTGGGAATCTGTGTTAAAACTTTATTAGGAATTATGTGATCCTTACTAGCTGGAAGTAAGGGAGTTGGGGCAGTTTGGGCATGAAGGTATTTCTAGGAGTTGGACACATACAACGTTTAGCTCAGTTCTGGGCATCTTTGAAATACCTATACAAACTTGTTCCCACATATTAACTTGCAACTTTGAATGAGAATGTGCTTGCTGACAGCAACGTGCTATATGTTCTGAATGCCGGAATTGGGAATCTGTGTCAAAATTTGTTAGGAATTATGTGATCCTTACTAGCTGGAAGTAAGGGAGTTGGGGCATGAAGGTATTTCTAGGAGTTGGACACATACCAAGTTTAGCACAGTTCTGGGCATCTTTGAAATACCTATACAAACTTGTTCCTACATAGTAACTTGCAACTTTGAATGAGAATGTGCTTGCTTACAGCAACGTGCGATATGTTCTGAATGCCCGAATTGGGAATCTGTGTCAAAACTTTGTTAGGAATTATGTGATCCTTACTAGCTCGAAGTAAGGGAGATGGGGAATGAAGTTATTTCTAGGAGTTGGAGACATACCAAGTTTAGCACAGTTCTGGGCATCTTTGCAATACCTATACAAACTTGTTCCTACATAGTAACTTGCATCTTTGAATGAGAATGTGCTTGCTTACAGCAACGTGCTATATGTTCTGAATGCCCGATTGGGAATATGTGTGAAATCTTTGTTAGGAATTATGTGATCCTTACTAGCTGGAAGTAAGGGAGATGGGGCATGATGTTATTTCAGGAGTTGGACACATACCAAGTTTAGCTCAGTTCTGGGCATCTTTGAAGTACCTATACAAACTTGTTCCTACATATTAACTTGCAACTTTGAATGAGAATGTGCTTGCTTACAGCAACGTGCTATATGTTCTGAATGCCCGAATTGGGAATCTGTGTCAAAAGTTTGTTAGGAATTATGTGATCCTTACAAGCTGGAAGTAAGAGAGATGGGGCATGAAGTTATTTCTAGGAGTTGGACACATACCAAGTTTAGCTCAGTTCTGGGCATCTTTGAAATACCTATACAAACTTCTTCCTACATAGTAACTTGCAACTTTGAATGAGAATGTGCTTGCTTACAGCAACGTGCTCTATGTTCTGAATGCCCGAATTGGGAATCTGTGTCAAAACTTTGTTAGGAATTATGTGATCCTTACTAGCTGGAAGTAAGGGAGATGGGGCATGAAGTTATTTCTAGGAGTTGGAGACATACCACGTTTAGCTCAGTTCTGGGCATCTTTGAAATACCTATACAAACTTGTTCCTACATAGTAACTTGCATCTTTGAATGAGAATCTGCTTGCTTACAGCAACGTGCTATATGTTCTGAATGACTTAATTGGGAATCTGTTTCAAAGCTTTGTTAGGAATTATGTGATCCTTACTAGCTGGAAGTAAGGGAGATGGGGCATGAAGTTATTTCTAGGAGTTGGACACATACCAAGTTTAGCTCAGTTCTGGGCATCTTTGAAATACCTATACAAACTTGTTCCTACATAGTAACTTGCAACTTTGAATGAGAATCTGCTTGCTTACAGCAACGTGCTATATGCTCTGAATGCCCGAATTGGGAATCTGTGTCAAAACTTTGTTAGGAATTATGTGATCCTTACTAGCTGGGAGTAAGGGAGATGGGGCATGAAGTTATTTCTAGGAGTTGGAGACATACCAGGTTAAGCTCAGTTCTGGGCATCTTTGAAATACCTATACAAACTTGTTCCTACATAGTAACTTGCATCTGTGAATGAGAATCTGCTTGCTTATGGCAAAGTGCTATATGTTCTGAATGCCCGAATTGGGAATCTGTGTCAAAATTTGTTAGGAATTATGTGATCCTTACTAGCTGGAAGTAAGGGAGATGGGGCATGAAGTTATTTCTAGGAGTTGGACACATACCAAGTTTAGCTCAGTTCTGGGCATCTTTGAAATACCTATACAAACTTGTTCCTACATATTAACTTGCAACTTTGAATGAGAATGTGCTTGCTTACAGCAACGTGCTATATGTTCTGAATGCCCGAATTGGGAATCTGTGTCAGAATTTGTTAGGAATTATGTGATCCTTACTAGCTGGAAGTAAGGGAGTTGGGGCATGAAGATATTTCTAGGAGTTGGACACAAACCAAGTTTAGCACAGTTCTAGGCATCTTTGAAATACCTATACAAACTTGTTCCTACATAGTAACTTGCAACTTTGAATGAGAATGTGCTTGCTTACAGCAACGTGCTATATGCTCTGAATGCCCGAAAAGGGAATCTGTGTCAAAACTTTGTTAGGAATTATGTGATCCTTACTAGCTGGAAGTAAGGGAGATGGGGCATGAAGTTATTTCTAGGAGTTGGACAGATACCAAGTTTAGCTCAGTTCTGGGCATCTTTGAAATACCTATACAAACTTGTTCCTACATAGTAACTTGCAACTTTGAATGAGAATGTGATTCCTTACAGCCACGTGCTCTATGTTCTGAATGCCCGAATTGGGAATCTGTGTCAAAACTTTGTTAGGAATTATGTGATCCTTACTAGCTGGAAGTAAGGGAGATGGGGCATGAAGTTATTTCTAGGAGTTGGAGACATACCACGTTTGCTCAGTTCTGGGCATCTTTGAAATACCTATACAAACATGTTCCTACATAGTAACTTGCATCTTTGAATGAGAATCTGCTTGCTTACAGCAACGTGCTATATGTTCTGAATCCCTTAATTGGGAATCTGTTTCAATACTTTGTTAGGAATTATGTGATCCTTACTAGCTGGAAGTAAGGGAGATGGGGCATGAAGTTATTTCTAGGAGTTGGACACATACCAAGTTTAGCTCAGTTCTGGGCATCTTTGAAATACCTATACAAACTTGTTCCTACATAGTAACTTGCAACTTTGAATGAGAATCTGCTTGCTTACAGCAACGTGCTATATGTTCTGAATGCCCGAATTCGGAATCTGTGTCAAAATTTGTTAGGAATTATGTGATCCTTACTAGCTGGAAGTAAGGGAGTTAGGGCATGAAGGTATTTCTAGGAGTTGGACACATACCAAGTTTAGCTCAGTTCTGGGCATCTTTGAAATACCTATACAAACTTGTTCCTACATAGTAACTTGCAACTTTGAATGAGAATGTGCTTGCTTACAGCAACGTGCTATATGTTCTGAATGCCCGAATTGGGAATCTGTGTCAAAACTTTGTTAGGAATTATGTGATCCTTACTTGCTGGAAGTAAGGGAGATGGGGCATGAAGTTATTTCTAGGAGTTGGACACATACCAAGTTTAGCTCAATTCTGGGCATCTTTGAAATACCTATACAAAATTGTTCTTACATAGTAACTTGCAACTTTGAATGAGAATGTGCTTGCTTACAGCAACGTGCTATATGTTCTGAATGCACGAATTGGGAATCTGTGTCAAATCTTTGTTAGGAATTATGTGATCCTTACTAGCTGGAAGTAAGGGAGATGGGGCATGAAGTTATTTCTAGGAGTTGGAGACATACAACGTTTAGGTCAGTTCTGGGCATCTTTGAAATACCTATACAAACTTGTTCCTACATAGTAACTTGCAACTTTGAATGAGAATGTGCTTGCTTGCAGCAACGTGCAATATGTTCTGAATGCCCGAATTGGGAATCTGTGTCAAAACTTTGTTAGGAATTATGTGATCCTTACTACCTGGAAGTAAGGGAGATGGAGCATGAAGATATTTCTAGTAGTTGGACACATACCAAGTTTAGCAAAGTTCTGGGCATCTTTGAAATACCTATACAAACTTGTTCCTACATAGTAACTTGCAACTTTGAATGAGAATGTGCTTGCTTACAGCAACGTGCTATATGTTCTGAATGCCCGAATTGGGAATCTGTGTCAAAACTTTGTTAGGAATTATGTGATCCTTACTAGCTGGAAGTAAGGGAGATGGGGCATGAAGTTATTTCTAGGAGTTGGAGACATACCAAGTTTAGCTCAGTTCTGGGCATCTTTGAAATACCTATACAAACTTGTTCTTACATAGTAACTTGCAACTTTGAATGAGAATGTGCTTGCTTACAGCAACGTGCTATATGTTCTGAATGCCCGAATTGGGAATCTGTGTCAAAACTTTATTAGGAATTATGTGATCCTTACTAGCTGGAAGTAAGGGAGTTGGGGCATTTTGGGAATGAAGGTATTTCTAGGAGTTGGACACATACAACGTTTAGCTCAGTTCTGGGCATCTTTGAAACACTTATACAAACTTCTTCCTACATAGTAACTTGCAACTTTGAATGAGAATGTGCTTGCTTACAGCAACGTGCTCTATGTTCTGAATGCCCGAATTGGGAATCTGTGTCAAAACTTTGTTAGGAATTATGTGATCCTTACTAGCTGGAAGTAAGGGAGATGGGGCATGAAGTTATTTCTAGGAGTTGGAGACATACCACGTTTGCTCAGTTCTGGGCATCTTTGAAATACCTATACAAACTTGTTCCTACATAGTAACTTGCATCTTTGAATGAGAATCTGCTAGCTTACAGCAACGTGCTATATGTTCTGAATGCCTTAATTGGGAATCTGTTTCAAAACATTGTTAGGAATTATGTGATCCTTACTAGCTGGAAGTAAGGGAGATGGGGCATGAAGTTATTTCCAGGAGTTGGACACATACCAAGTTTAGCTCAGTTCTGGGCATCTTTGAAATACCTATACAAACTTGTTCCTACATAGTAACTTGCAACTTTGAATGAGAATCTGCTTGCTTACAGCAACGTGCTATATGTTCTGAATGCCCGAATTCGGAATCTGTGTCAAAATTTGTTAGGAATTATGTGATCCTTACTAGCTGGAAGTAAGGGAGTTAGGGCATGAAGGTATTTCTAGGAGTTGGACACATACCAAGTTTAGCTCAGTTCTGGGCGTCTTTGAAATACCTATACAAACTTGTTCCTACATAGTAACTTGCAACTTTGAATGAGAATCTGCTTGCTTACAGCAACGTGCTATATGTTCTGAATGCCCGAATTCGGAATCTGTGTCAAAATTTGTTAGGAATTATGTGATCCTTACTAGCTGGAAGTAAGGGAGTTAGGGCATGAAGGTATTTCTAGGAGTTGGACACATACCAAGTTTAGCTCAGTTCTGGGCGTCTTTGAAATACCTATACAAACTTGTTCCTACATAGTAACTTGCAACTTTGAATGAGAATGTGCTTGCTTACAGCAACGTGCTATATGTTCTGAATGCCCGAATAGGGAATCTGTTTCAAATCTTTGTTAGAAATTATGTGATCCTTACTAGATGGAAGTAAGGGAGGTGGGGCATGAAGGTATTTCTAGGAGTTGGACACATACCAAGTTTAGCACAGTTCTGGGCATCTTTGAAATACCTATACAAACTTGTTCCTACATAGTAACTTGCAACTTTGAATTAGAATCTGCTTGCTTACAGCAACGTTCTGTTGCTATATGTTCTGAATGCCGAATTGGGAATCTGTGTCAAAACTTTGTTAGGAATTATGTGATCCTTACTAGCTGGAAGTAAGGGAGATGGGGCATGAAGTTATTTCTAGGAGTTGGAGACATACCAAGTTTAGCTCAGTTCTGGGCATCTTTGAAATACCTATACAAACTTGTTCTTACATAGTAACTTGCAACTTTGAATGAGAATGTGCTTGCTTACAGCAACGTGCTATATGTTCTGAATGCCCGAATTGGGAATCTGTGTCAAAACTTTGTTAGGAATTATGTGATCCTTACTAGCTGGAAGTAAGGGAGTTGGGGCAGTTGGGGCATGAAGGTATTTCTAGGAGTTGGACACATACAATGTTTAGCTCAGTTCTGGTCATCTTTGAAATACCTATACAAACTTGTTCCTACATAGTAACTTGCAACTTTGAATGAGAATGTGCTTGCTTACAGCAACGTGCTATATGTTCTGAATGCCCGAATTGGGAATCTGTGTCAAAATTTGTTAGAAATTATGTGATCCTTACTAGCTGGAAGTAAGGGAGATGGGGCATGAAGTTATTTCTAGGAGTTGGACACATACCAAGTTTAGCTCAGTTCTGGGCATCTTTGAAATACCTATACAAACTTGTTCCTACATAGTAACTTGCAACTTTGAATGAGAATGTGCTTGCTTCCAGCAACGTGCCTAATATTCTGAATGCCCGAATTGGGAATCTCTGTCAAAACTTTGTTAGGAATTATGTGATCCTTACTAGCTGGAAGTAAGGGAGATGGGGCATGAAGTTATTTCTAGGAGTTGGACACATACCAAGTTTAGCTCAGTTCTGGGCATCTTTGAAATACCTATACAAACTTGTTCCTACATAGTAACTTGCATCTTTGAATGAGAATGTGCTTGCTTACAGCAACGTGCTATATGTTCTGAATGCCCGAATTGGGAATCTGTGTCAAAATTTGTTAAGAATTATGTGATCCTTACTAGCTGGAAGTAAGGGAGTTGGGGCATGAAGATATTTCTAGGAGTTGGACACATACCAAGTTTAGCTCAGTTCTGGGCATCTTTGAAATACCTATACAAACTTGTTCCTACATAGTAACTTGCAACTTTGAATGAGAATGTGCTTGCTTACAGCAACGTGCTATATGCTCTAAATGCCCGAAGAGGGAATCTGTGTCAAAACTTTGTTAGGAGTTATGTGATCCTTACTAGCTGGAAGTAAGGGAGATGGGGCATGAAGTTATTTCTTGGAGTTGGACACATAGCAAGTTTAGCTCAGTTCTGGGCATCTTTGAAATACCTATACAAACTTGTTCCTACATAGTAACTTGCAACTTTGAATGAGAATATGCTTGCTTGCAGCAACGTGCTATATGTTCTGAATGCCCGAATTGGGAATCTGTGTCAAAACTTTGTTAGGAATTATGTGATCCTTACTAGCTGGAAGTAAGGGAGATGGGGCATGAAGTTATTTCTAGGAGTTGGACACATACCAAGTTTAGCTCAGTTCTGGGCATCATTGAAATACCTGTACAAACTTATTCCTACATAGTAACTTGCATCTTTGAAAGAGAATGTGCTTGCTTGCAGCAACGTGCTATATGTTCTGAATGCCCGAATTGGGAATATGTGTCAAAACTTTGTTAGGAATGATGTGATCCTTACTAGCTGGAAGTAAGGGAGATGGGGCATGAAGTTATTTCTAGGAGTTGGACACATACCAAGTTTAGCTCAGTTCTGGGCATCTTTGAAATACCTGTACAAACTTGTTCCTACATAGTAACTTGCAACTTTGAATGAGAATGTGCTTGCTTGCAGCAACGTGCTATATGTTCTGAATGCCCGAATTGGGAATCTGTGTCAAAACTTTGTTAGGAATTATGTGATCCTTACCAGCTGGAAGTAAGGGAGATGGGGCATGAAGTTATTTCTAGGAGTTGGACACATACCAAGTTTAGCTCAGTTCTGGGCATCTTTGAAATACCTGTACAAACTTGTTCCTACATAGTAACTTGCAACTTTTAATGAGAATGTGCTTGCTTGCAGCAACGTGCTATATGTTCTGAATGCCCGAATTGGCAATCTGTGTCAAAACTTTGTTAGGAATTATTGATCCTTACTAGCTGGAAGTAAGGGAGATGGGGCATGAAGTTATTTCTAGGAGTTGGAGACATACCAAGTTTAGCATAGTTCTGGGCATCTTTGAAATACCTATACAAACTTGTTCCTACATAGTAACTTGCAACTTTGAATGAGAATGTGCTTGCTTGCAGCAACGTGCTATATGTTCTGAATGCCCGAATTGGGAATCTGTGTCAAAACTTAGTTAGGAATTGTGTGATCCTTACTAGCTGGAAGTAAGGGAGATGGGGCATGAAGTTATTTCTAGGAGTTGGACACATACCAAGTTTAGCTCAGTTCTGGGCATCTTTGAAATACCTATACAAACAAGTTCCTACATAGTAACTTGCAACTTTGAATGAGAATGTGCTTGCTTACAGCAACGTGCTATATGTTCTGAATGCCCGAATTGGGAATCTGTGTCAAAATTTGTTAGGAATTATGTGATCCTTACTAGCTGGAAGTAAGGGAGTTGGGGAATGAAGGTATTTCTAGGAGTTGGACACATACCAAGTTTAGCTCAGTTCTGGGCATCCTTGAAATACCTATACAAACTTGTTCCTACATAGTAACTTGCAACTTTGAATGAGAATGTGCTTGCTTACAGCAACGTGCTATATGTTCTGAATGCCCGAATTGGGAATCTGTGTCAAAATTTGTTAGGAATTATGTGATCCATACTAGCTGGAAGTAAGGGAGTAGGGGAATGAAGGTATTTCTAGGAGTTGGACACATACCAAGTTTAGCTCAGTTCTGGGTATCTTTGAAATGCCTATACAAACTTGTTCCTACATAGTAACTTGCAACTTTGAATGAGAATGTGCTTGCTTACAGCAACGTGCTATATGTTCTGAATGCCCGAATTGGGAATCTGTGTCAAAATTTGTTAGGAATTATGTGATCCTTACTAGCTGGATGTAAGGGAGTTGGGGCATGAAGATATTTCTAGGAGTTGGACACATACCAAGTTTAGCTCAGTTCTGGGCATCTTTGAAATACCTATACAAACTTGTTCCTACATAGTAACTTGCAACTTTGAATGAGAATGTGCTTCCATACAGCAACGTGCTATATGCTCTAAATGCCCGAAAAGGGAATCTGTGTCAAAACTTTGTTAGGAGTTATGTGATCCTTACTAGCTGGAAGTAAGGGAGATGGGGCATGAAGTTATTTCTAGGAGTTGGAGACATACCAAGTTTAGCTCAGTTCTGGGCATCTTTGAAATACCTATACAAACTTGTTCCTACATAGTAACTTGCAACTTTGAATGAGAATGTGCTTGCTTGCAGCAACGTGCTCTATGTTCTGAATGCCCGAATTGGGAATGTGTGTCAAAAGTTTGTTAGGAATTATGTGATCCTTACTAGCTGGAAGTAAGGGAGATGGGGCATGAAGTTATTTCTAGGAGTTGGACACATACCAAGTTTAGCTCAGTTCTGGGCATCATTGAAATACCTGTACAAACTTGTTCCTACATAGTAACTTGCATCTTTGAATGAGAATGTGCTTGCTTGCAGCAACGTGCTATATGTTCTGAATGCCCGAATTGGGAATATGTGTCAAAAATTTGTTAGGAATGATGTGATCCTTACTAGCTGGAAGTAAGGGAGATGGGGCATGAAGTTATTTCTAGGAGTTGGACACATACCAAGTTTAGCTCAGTTCTGGGCATCTTTGAAATACCTGTACAAACTTGTTCCTACATAGTAACTTGCAACTTTGAATGAGAATGTGCTTGCTTGCAGCAACGTGCTACATGTTCTGAATGCCCGAATTGGGAATCTGTGTCAAAACTTTGTTAGGAATTATGTGATCCTTACCAGCTGGAAGTAAGGGAGATGGGGCATGAAGTTATTTCTAGGAGTTGGACACATACCAAGTTTAGCTCAGTTCTGGGCAACTTTGAAATACCTGTACAAACTTGTTCCTACATAGTAACTTGCAACTTTTAATGAGAATGTGCTTGCTTGCAGCAACGTGCTATATGTTCTGAATGCCCGAATTGGGAATCTGTGTCAAAACTTTGTTAGGAATTATGTGATCCTCACTAGCCGGAAGTAAGGGAGATGGGGCATGAAGTTATTTCTAGGAGTTGGAGACATACAACGTTTAGCTCAGTTCTGGGCATCTTTGAAATACCTATACAAACTTGTTCCTACATAGTAACTTGCAACTTTGAATGAGAATGTGCTTGCTTGCAGCAACGTGCTATATGTTCTGAATGCCCGAATTGGGAATCTGTGTCAAAACTTTGTTAGGAATTATGTGATCCTTACTAGCTGGAAGTAAGTGAGATGGGGCATGAAGTTATTTCTAGGAGTTGGACACATACCAAGTTTAGCTCAGTTCTGGGCATCTTTGAAATACCTGTACAAACTTGTTCCTACATAGTAACTTGCAACTTTGAATGAGAATGTGCTTGCTTGCAGCAACGTGCTACATGTTCTGAATGCCCGAATTGGGAATCTGTGTCAAAACTTTGTTAGGAATTATGAGATCCTTACCAGCTGGAAGTAAGGGAGATGGGGCATGAAGTTATTTCTAGGAGTTGGACACATACCAAGTTTAGCTCAGTTCTGGGCATCTTTGAAATACCTGTACAAACTTGTTCCTACATAGTAACTTGCAACTTTTAATGAGAATGTGCTTGCTTGCAGCAACGTGCTATATGTTCTGAATTCCCGAATTGGGAATCTGTGTCAAAACTTTGTTAGGAATTATGTGATCCTTACTAGCTGGAAGTAAGGGAGATGGGGCATGAAGTTATTTCTAGGAGTTGGAGACATACAACGTTTAGCTCAGTTCTGGGCATCTTTGAAATACCTATACAAACTTGTTCCTACATAGTAACTTGCAACTTTGAATGAGAATGTGCTTGCTTGCAGCAACGTGCTATATGTTCTGAATGCCCGAATTGGGAATCTGTGTCAAAACTTTGTTAGGAATTATGTGATCCTTACTAGCTGGAAGTAAAGGAGATGGGGCATGAAGTTATTTCTAGGAGTTGGACACATACCAAGTTTAGCTCAGTTCTGGGCATCTTTGAAATACCTATACAAACTTGTTCCTACATAGTAACTTGCAACTTTGAATGAGAATGTGCTTGCTTTCAGCAACGTGCTATATGTTCTGAATGCCAGAATTGGGAATCTGTGTCAAATTTTGTTAGGAATTATGTGATCCATACTAGCTGGAAGTAAGGGAGATGGGGCATGAAGTTATTTCTAGGAGTTGGAGACATACCAAGTTTAGCTCAGTTCTGGGCATCTTTGAAATACCTATACAAACTTGTTCCTACATAGTAACTTGCAACTTTGAATGAGAATGTGCTTGCTTGCAGCAACGTGCTATATGCTCTGAATGCCCGAAAAGGGAATCTGTGTCAAAACTTTGTTAGGAATTATGTGATCCTTACTAGCTGGAAGTAAGGGAGATGGGGCATGAAGTTATTTCTAGGAGTTGGACACATACCAAGTTTAGCTCAGTTCTGGGCATCTTTGAAATACCTATACAAACTTGTTCCTACATAGTAACTTGCATCTTTGAATGAGAATGTGCTTGCTTACAGCAACGTGCTATATGTTCTGAATGCCCGAATTGGGAATCTGTGTCAAAACTTTGTTAGGAATTATGTGATCCTTACTAGCTGGAAGTAAGGGAGATGGGGCATGAAGTTATTTCTAGGAGTTGGACACATACCAAGTTTAGCTCAGTTCTGGGCATCTTTGAAATACCTATACAAACTTGTTCCTACATAGTAACTTGCATCTTTGAATGAGAATCTGCTTGCTTACAGCAACGTGCTATATGTTCTGAATGCCCGAATTGGGAATCTGTGTCAAAACTTTGTTAGGAATTATGTGATCCTTACTAGCTGGAAGTAAGGGAGATGGGGCATGAAGTTATTTCTAGGAGTTGGACACATACCAAGTTTAGCTCAGTTCTGGGCATCTTTGAAATACCTATACAAACTTGTTCCTACATAGTAACTTGCATCTTTGAATGAGAATGTGCTTGCTTACAGCAACGTGCTATATGTTCTGAATGCCCGAATTGGCAATCTGTGTCAAAACTTTGTTAGGAACTATGTGATCCTTACTAGCTGGAAGTAAGGGAGATGGGGCATGATGTTATTTCTAGGAGTTGGACACATACCAAGTTTAGCTCAGTTCTGGGCATCTTTGAAATACCTATACAAACTTGTTCCTACATAGTAACTTGCATCTTTGAATGAGAATCTGCTTGCTTACAGCAACGTGCTATATGTTCTGAATGCCCGAATTGGGAATCTGTGTCAAAACTTTGTTAGGAATTATGTGATCCTTACTAGCTGGAAGTAAGGGAGATGGGGCATGAAGTTATTTCTAGGAGTTGGAGACCTACCAAGTTTAGCTCAGTTCTGGGCATCTTTGAAATACCTATACAAACTTGTTCCTACATAGTAACTTGCATTTTTGAATGAGAATGTGCTTGCTTGCAGCAACGTGCTATATGTTCTGAATGCCCGAATTGGGAAACTGTGTCAAAACTTTGTTAGGAATTATGTGATCCTTACTAGCTGGAAGTAAGGGAGATGGGGCATGAAGTTATTTCTAGGAGTTGGACACATACCAAGTTTATCTCAGTTCTGGGCATCATTGAGATACCTGTACAAACTTGTTCCTACATAGTAACTTGCATCTTTGAATGAGAATGTGCTTGCTTGCAGAAACGTGCTATATGTTCTGAATGACCGAATTGGGAATATGTGTCAAAAATTTGTTAGGAATGATGTGATCCTTACTAGCTGGAAGTAAGGGAGATGGGGCATGAAGTTATTTCTAGGAGTTGGACACATACCAAGTTTAGCTCAGTTCTGGGCATCTTTGAAATACCTGTACAAACTTGTTCCTACATAGTAACTTGCAACATTGAATGAGAATGTGCTTGCTTGCAGCAACGTGCTATATGTTCTGAATGCCCGAATTGGGAATCTGTGTCAAAATTTGTTAGGAATTATGTGATCCTTACTAGCTGGAAGTAGGGGGTTGGGGCATGAAGATATTTCTAGGAGTTGGACACATACCAAGTTTAGCTCAGTTCTGGGCATCTTTGAAATACCTATACAAACTTGTTCCTACATAGTATCTTGCAAGTTTGAATGAAAATGTGCTTGCTTACAGCAACGTGCTATATGTTCTGAATGCCCGATTTGGGAATCTGTGTCAAAACTTTGTTAGGAATTATGTGATCCTTACTAGCTGGAAGTAAGGGAGATGGGGCATGAAGTTATTTCTAGGAGTTAGACACATACCAAGTTTAGCTCAGTTCTGGGCATCTTTGAAATACCTATACAAACTTGTTCCTACATAGTAACTTGCACTTTGAATGAAAATGTGCTTGCTTACAGCAACGTGCTATATGTTCTGAATGCCCGAATTGGGAATCTGTGTCAAAACTTTGTTAGGAATTATGTGATCCTTACTAGCTGGAAGTAAGGGAGATGGGGCATGAAGTTATTTCTAGGAGTTGGACACATACCAAGTTTAGCTCAGTTCTGGGCATCTTTGAAATACCTATACAAACTTGTTCCTACATAGTAACTTGCATCTTTGAATGAGAATGTGCTTGCTTACAGCAACGTGCTATATGTTCTGAATGCCCGAATTGGCAATCTGTGTCAAAACTTTGTTAGGAATTATGTGATCCCTACTAGCTGGAAGTAAGGGAGATGGGGCATGAAGTTATTTCTAGGAGTTGGACACATACCAAGTTTAGCTCAGTTCTGGGCATCTTTGAAATACCTATACAAACTTGTTCCTACATAGTAACTTGCATCTTTGAATGAGAATCTGCTTGCCTACAGCAACGTGCTATATGTTCTGAATGCCCGAATTGGGAATGTGTGTCAAAACTTTGTTAGGAATTATGTGATCCTTACAAGCTGGAAGTAAGGGAGATGGGGCATGAAGTTATTTCTAGGAGTTGGACACATACCAAGTTTAGCTCAGTTCTGGGCATCTTTGAAATACCTATACAAACTTGTTCCTACATAGTAACTTGCAACTTTGAATGAGAATGTGATTGCCTACAGCAACGTGCTATATGTTCTGAATGCCCGAATTGGGAATCTGTGTCAAAACTTTGTTAGGAATTATGTGATCCTTACTAGCTGGAAGTAAGGGAGATGGGGCATGAAGTTATTTCTAGGAGTTGGACACATACCAAGTTTAGCTCAGTTCTGGGCATCTTTGAAATACCTATACAAACTTGTTCCTACATAGTAACTTGCAACTTTGAATGAGAATGTGCTTGCTTACAGCAACGTGCTATATGTTCTGAATGCCCGAATTGGGAATCTGTGTCAAAACTTTGTTAGGAATTATGTGATCCTTACTAGCTGGAAGTAAGGGAGATGGGGCATGAAGTTATTTCTAGGAGTTGGATACATACCAAGTTTAGCTCAGTTCTGGGCATCTTTGAAATACCTATACAAACTTGTTCCTACATAGTAACTTGCAACTTTGAATGAGAATGTGATTGCCTACAGCAACGTGCTATATGTTCTGAATGACCGAATTGGGAATCTGTGTCAAAACTTTGTTAGGAATTATGTGATCCTTACTAGCTGGAAGTAAGGGAGATGGGGCATGAAGTTATTTCTAGGAGTTGGACACATACCAAGTTTAGCTCAGTTCTGGGCATCTTTGAAATACCTATACAAACTTGTTCCTACATAGTAACTTGCAACTTTGAATGAGAATGTGCTTGCTTACAGCAACGTGCTATATGTTCTGAATGCCCGAATTGGGAATCTGTGTCAAAACTTTGTTAGGAATTATGTGATCCTTATTAGCTGGAAGTAAGGGAGATGGGGCATGAAGTTATTTCTAGGAGTTGGACACATACCAAGTTTAGCTCAGTTCTGGGCATCTTTGAAATACCTATACAAACTTGTTCCTACATAGTAACTTGCATCTTTGAATGAGAATGTGCTTGCTTACAGCAACGTGCTATATGTTCTGAATGCCCGAATTGGGAATCTGTGTCAAAACTTTGTTAGGAATTATGTGATCCTTACTAGCTGGAAGTAAGGGAGATGGGGCATGAAGTTATTTCTAGGAGTTGGACACATACCAAGTTTAGCTCAGTTCTGGGCATCTTTGAAATACCTATACAAACTTGTTCCTACATAGTAACTTGCAACTTTGAATGAAAATGTGCTTGCTTACAGCAACGTGCTATATGTTCTGAATGCCCGAATTGGGAATCTGTGTCAAAACTTTGTTAGGAATTATGTGATCCTTACTAGCTGGAAGTAAGGGAGATGGGGCATGAAGTTATTTCTAGGAGTTGGACACATACCAAGTTTAGCTCAGTTCTGGGCATCTTTGAAATACCTATACAAACTTGTTCCTACATAGTAACTTGCATCTTTGAATGAGAATGTGCTTGCTTACAGCAACGTGCTATATGTTCTGAATGCCCGAATTGGCAATCTGTGTCAAAACTTTGTTAGGAATTATGTGATCCTTACTAGCTGGAAGTAAGGGAGATGGGGCATGAAGTTATTTCTAGGAGTTGGACACATACCAAGTTTAGCTCAGTTCTGGGCATCTTTGAAATACCTATACAAACTTGTTCCTACATAGTAACTTGCAACTTTGAATGAGAATGTGCTTGCTTACAGCGACGTGCTATATGTTCTGAATGCCCGAATTGGGAATCTGTGTCAAAACTTTGTTAGGAATTATGTGATCCTTACTAGCTGGAAGTAAGGGAGATGGGGCATGAAGTTATTTCTAGGAGTTGGACACATACCAAGTTTAGCTCAGTTCTGGGCATCTTTGAAATACCTATACAAACTTGTTCCTACATAGTAACTTGCATCTTTAATGAGAATGTGCTTGCTTACAGCAACGTGCTATATGTTCTGAATTCCCGAATTGGGAATCTGTGTCAAAACTTTGTTAGGAATTATGTGATCCTTACTAGCTGGAAGTAAGGGAGATGGGGCATGAAGTTATTTCTAGGAGTTGGACACATACCAAGTTTAGCTCAGTTCTGGGCATCTTTGAAATACCTATACAAACTTGTTGCTACATAGTAACTTGCATCATTAATGAGAATGTGCTTGTTTACAGCAACGTGCTATATGTTCTGAATGCCCGAATTGAGAATCTGTGTCAAAACTTTGTTAGGAATTATGTGATCCTTACTAGCTGGAAGTAAGGGAGATGGGGCATGAAGTTATTTCTAGGAGTTGGACACATACCAAGTTTAGCTCAGTTCTGGGCATCTTTGAAATACCTATACAAACTTGTTCCTACATAGTAACTTGCAACTTTGAATGAGAATGTGCTTGCTTACAGCAACGTGCTATATGTTCTGAATGCCCGAATTGGGAATCTGTGTCAAAACTTTGTTAGGAATTATGTGATCCTTACTAGCTGGAAGTAAGGGAGATGGGGCATGAAGTTATTTCTAGGAGTTGGACACATACCAAGTTTAGCTCAGTTCTGGGCATCTTTGAAATACCTATACAAACTTGTTCCTACATAGTAACTTGCATCTTTGAATGAGAATGTGCTTGCTTACAGCAACGTGCTATATGTTCTGAATGCCCGAATTGGTAATGTGTGTCAAAACTTTGTTAGGAATTATGTGATCCTTACTAGCTGGAAGTAAGGGAGATGGGGCATGAAGTTATTTCTAGGAGTTGGACACATACCAAGTTTAGCTCAGTTCTGGGCATCTTTGAAATACCTATACAAACTTGTTCCTACATAGTAACTTGCATCTTTGAATGAGAATCTGCTTGCTTACAGCAACGTGCTATATGTTCTGAATGCCCGAATTGGGAATCTGTGTCAAAACTTTGTTAGGAATTATGTGATCCTTACTAGCTGGAAGTAAGGGAGATGGGGCATGAAGTTATTTCTAGGAGTTGGACACATACCAAGTTTAGCTCAGTTCTGGGCATCTTTGAAATACCTATACAAACTTGTTCCTACATAGTAACTTGCATCTTTGAATGAGAATCTGCTGGCTTACAGCAACGTGCTATATGTTCTGAATGCCCGAATTGGGAATCTGTGTCAAAACTTTGTTAGGAATTATGTGATCCTTACAAGCTGGAAGTAAGGGAGATGGGGCATGAAGTTATTTCTAGGAGTTGGACACATACCAAGTTTAGCTCAGTTCTGGGCATCTTTGAAATACCTATACAAACTTGTTCCTACATAGTAACTTGCATCTTTGAATGAGAATGTGCTTGCTTACAGCAACGTGCTATATGTTCTGAATGCCCGAATTGGGAATCTGTGTCAAAACTTTGTTAGGAATTATGTGATCCTTACTAGCTGGAATTAAGGGAGATGGGGCATGAAGTTATTTCTAGGAGTTGGACACATACCAAGTTTAGCTCAGTTCTGGGCATCTTTGAAATACCTATAGAAACTTGTTCCTACATAGTAACTTGCAACTTTGAATGAGAATGTGCTTGCTTACAGCAACGTGCTATATGTTCTGAATGCCCGAATTGGCAATCTGTGTCAAAACTATGTTAGGAATTATGTGATCCTTACTAGCTGGAAGTAAGGGAGATGGGGCATGAAGTTATTTCTAGGAGTTGGACACATACCAAGTTTAGCTCAGTTCTGGGCATCTTTGAAATACCTATACAAACTTGTTCCTACATAGTAACTTGCATCTTTGAATGAGAATGTGCTTGCTTACAGCAACGTGCTATATGTTCTGAATGCACGAATTGGCAATCTGTGTCAAAACTTTGTTAGGAATTATGTGATCCTTACTAGCTGGAAGTAAGGGAGATGGGGCATGAAGTTATTTCTAGGAGTTGGACACATACCAAGTTTAGCTCAGTTCTGGGCATCTTTGAAATACCTATACAAACTTGTTCCTACATAGTAACTTGCATCTTTAATGAGAATGTGCTTGTTTACAGCAACGTGCTATATGTTCTGAATGCCCGAATTGAGAATCTGTGTCAAAACTTTGTTAGGAATTATGTGATCCTTACTAGCTGGAAGTAAGGGAGATGGGGCATGAAGTTATTTCTAGGAGTTGGACACATACCAAGTTTAGCTCAGTTCTGGGCATCTTTGAAATACCTATACAAACTTGTTCCTACATAGTAACTTGCAAGTTTGAATGAAAATGTGCTTGCTTACAGCAACGTGCTATATGTTCTGAATGCCCGATTTGGGAATCTGTGTCAAAACTTTGTTAGGAATTATGTGATCCTTACTAGCTGGAAGTAAGGGAGATGGGGCATGAAGTTATTTCTAGGAGTTAGACACATACCAAGTTTAGCTCAGTTCTGGGCATCTTTGAAATACCTATACAAACTTGTTCCTACATAGTAACTTGCACTTTGAATGAAAATGTGCTTGCTTACAGCAACGTGCTATATGTTCTGAATGCCCGAATTGGGAATCTGTGTCAAAACTTTGTTAGGAATTATGTGATCCTTACTAGCTGGAAGTAAGGGAGATGGGGCATGAAGTTATTTCTAGGAGTTGGACACATACCAAGCTTAGCTCAGTTCTGGGCATCTTTGAAATACCTATACAAACTTGTTCCTACATAGTAACTTGCATCTTTGAATGAGAATGTGCTTGCTTACAGCAACGTGCTATATGTTCTGAATGCCCGAATTGGCAATCTGTGTCAAAACTTTGTTAGGAATTATGTGATCCCTACTAGCTGGAAGTAAGGGAGATGGGGCATGAAGTTATTTCTAGGAGTTGGACACATACCAAGTTTAGCTCAGTTCTGGGCATCTTTGAAATACCTATACAAACTTGTTCCTACATAGTAACTTGCATCTTTGAATGAGAATCTGCTTGCCTACAGCAACGTGCTATATGTTCTGAATGCCCGAATTGGGAATGTGTGTCAAAACTTTGTTAGGAATTATGTGATCCTTACAAGCTGGAAGTAAGGGAGATGGGGCATGAAGTTATTTCTAGGAGTTGGACACATACCAAGTTTAGCTCAGTTCTGGGCATCTTTGAAATACCTATACAAACTTGTTCCTACATAGTAACTTGCAACTTTGAATGAGAATGTGATTGCCTACAGCAACGTGCTATATGTTCTGAATGCCCGAATTGGGAATCTGTGTCAAAACTTTGTTAGGAATTATGTGATCCTTACTAGCTGGAAGTAAGGGAGATGGGGCATGAAGTTATTTCTAGGAGTTGGACACATACCAAGTTTAGCTCAGTTCTGGGCATCTTTGAAATACCTATACAAACTTGTTCCTACATAGTAACTTGCAACTTTGAATGAGAATGTGCTTGCTTACAGCAACGTGCTATATGTTCTGAATGCCCGAATTGGGAATCTGTGTCAAAACTTTGTTAGGAATTATGTGATCCTTACTAGCTGGAAGTAAGGGAGATGGGGCATGAAGTTATTTCTAGGAGTTGGACACATACCAAGTTTAGCTCAGTTCTGGGCATCTTTGAAATACCTATACAAACTTGTTCCTACATAGTAACTTGCATCTTTGAATGAGAATGTGCTTGCTTACAGCAACGTGCTATATGTTCTGAATGCCCGAATTGGGAATCTGTGTCAAAACTTTGTTAGGAATTATGTGATCCTTACTAGCTGGAAGTAAGGGAGATGGGGCATGAAGTTATTTCTAGGAGTTGGACACATACCAAGTTTAGCTCAGTTCTGGGCATCTTTGAAATACCTATACAAACTTGTTCCTACATAGTAACTTGCAACTTTGAATGAGAATGTGATTGCCTACAGCAACGTGCTATATGTTCTGAATGCCCGAATTGGGAATCTGTGTCAAAACTTTGTTAGGAATTATGTGATCCTTACTAGCTGGAAGTAAGGGAGATGGGGCATGAAGTTATTTCTAGGAGTTGGACACATACCAAGTTTAGCTCAGTTCTGGGCATCTTTGAAATACCTATACAAACTTGTTCCTACATAGTAACTTGCAACTTTGAATGAGAATCTGCTTGCTTACAGCAACGTGCTATATGTTCTGAATGCCCGAATTGGGAATCTGTGTCAAAACTTTGTTAGGAATTATGTGATCCTTACTAGCTGGAAGTAAGGGAGATGGGGCATGAAGTTATTTCTAGGAGTTGGACACATACCAAGTTTAGCTCAGTTCTGGGCATCTTTGAAATACCTATACAAACTTGTTCCTCCATAGTAACTTGCAACTTTGAATGAGAATGTGCTTGCTTACAGCAACGTGCTATATGTTCTGAATGCCCGAATTGGGAATCTGTGTCAAAACTTTGTTAGGAATTATGTGATCCTTACTAGCTGGAAGTAAGGGAGATGGGGCATGAAGTTATTTCTAGGAGTTGGACACATACCAAGTTTAGCTCAGTTCTGGGCATCTTTGAAATACCTATACAAACTTGTTCCTACATAGTAACTTGCAACTTTGAATGAAAATGTGCTTGCTTACAGCAACGTGCTATATGTTCTGAATGCCCGATTTGGGAATCTGTGTCAAAACTTTGTTAGGAATTATGTGATCCTTACTAGCTGGAAGTAAGGGAGATGGGGCATGAAGTTATTTCTAGGAGTTGGACACATACCAAGTTTAGCTCAGTTCTGGGCATCTTTGAAATACCTATACAAACTTGTTCCTACATAGTAACTTGCAACTTTGAATGAGAATGTGCTTGCTTACAGCAACGTGCTATATGTTCTGAATGCCCGAATTGGGAATCTGTGTCAAAACTTTGTTAGGAATTATGTGATCCTTACTAGCTGGAAGTAAGGGAGATGGGGCATGAAGTTATTTCTAGGAGTTGGACACATACCAAGTTTAGCTCAGTTCTGGGCATCTTTGAAATACCTATACAAACTTGTTCCTACATAGTAACTTGCAACTTTGAATGAGAATGTGATTGCCTACAGCAACGTGCTATATGTTCTGAATGACCGAATTGGGAATCTGTGTCAAAACTTTGTTAGGAATTATGTGATCCTTACTAGCTGGAAGTAAGGGAGATGGGGCATGAAGTTATTTCTAGGAGTTGGACACATACCAAGTTTAGCTCAGTTCTGGGCATCTTTGAAATACCTATACAAACTTGTTCCTACATAGTAACTTGCAACTTTGAATGAGAATGTGCTTGCTTACAGCAACGTGCTATATGTTCTGAATGCCCGAATTGGGAATCTGTGTCAAAACTTTGTTAGGAATTATGTGATCCTTACTAGCTGGAAGTAAGGGAGATGGGGCATGAAGTTATTTCTAGGAGTTGGACACATACCAAGTTTAGCTCAGTTCTGGGCATCTTTGAAATACCTATACAAACTTGTTCCTACATAGTAACTTGCATCTTTGAACGAGAATGTGCTTGCTTACAGCAACGTGCTATATGTTCTGAATGCCCGAATTGGGAATCTGTGTCAAAACTTTGTTAGGAATTATGTGATCCTTACTAGCTGGAAGTAAGGGAGATGGGGCATGAAGTTATTTCTAGGAGTTGGACACATACCAAGTTTAGCTCAGTTCTGGGCATCTTTGAAATACCTATACAAACTTGTTCCTACATAGTAACTTGCAACTTTGAATGAAAATGTGCTTGCTTACAGCAACGTGCTATATGTTCTGAATGCCCGAATTGGGAATCTGTGTCAAAACTTTGTTAGGAATTATGTGATCCTTACTAGCTGGAAGTAAGGGAGATGGGGCATGAAGTTATTTCTAGGAGTTGGACACATACCAAGTTTAGCTCAGTTCTGGGCATCTTTGAAATACCTATACAAACTTGTTCCTACATAGTAACTTGCATCTTTGAATGAGAATGTGCTTGCTTACAGCAACGTGCTATATGTTCTGAATGCCCGAATTGGCAATCTGTGTCAAAACTTTGTTAGGAATTATGTGATCCTTACTAGCTGGAAGTAAGGGAGATGGGGCATGAAGTTATTTCTAGGAGTTGGACACATACCAAGTTTAGCTCAGTTCTGGGCATCTTTGAAATACCTATACAAACTTGTTCCTACATAGTAACTTGCAACTTTGAATGAGAATGTGCTTGCTTACAGCGACGTGCTATATGTTCTGAATGCCCGAATTGGGAATCTGTGTCAAAACTTTGTTAGGAATTATGTGATCCTTACTAGCTGGAAGTAAGGGAGATGGGGCATGAAGTTATTTCTAGGAGTTGGACACATACCAAGTTTAGCTCAGTTCTGGGCATCTTTGAAATACCTATACAAACTTGTTCCTACATAGTAACTTGCATCTTTAATGAGAATGTGCTTGCTTACAGCAACGTGCTATATGTTCTGAATTCCCGAATTGGGAATCTGTGTCAAAACTTTGTTAGGAATTATGTGATCCTTACTAGCTGGAAGTAAGGGAGATGGGGCATGAAGTTATTTCTAGGAGTTGGACACATACCAAGTTTAGCTCAGTTCTGGGCATCTTTGAAATACCTATACAAACTTGTTGCTACATAGTAACTTGCATCATTAATGAGAATGTGCTTGTTTACAGCAACGTGCTATATGTTCTGAATGCCCGAATTGAGAACCTGTGTCAAAACTTTGTTAGGAATTATGTGATCCTTACTAGCTGGAAGTAAGGGAGATGGGGCATGAAGTTATTTCTAGGAGTTGGACACATACCAAGTTTAGCTGAGTTCTGGGCATCTTTGAAATACCTATACAAACTTGTTCCTACATAGTAACTTGCAACTTTGAATGAGAATGTGCTTGCTTACAGCAACGTGCTATATGTTCTGAATGCCCGAATTGGGAATCTGTGTCAAAACTTTGTTAGGAATTATGTGATCCTTACTAGCTGGAAGTAAGGGAGATGGGGCATGAAGTTATTTCTAGGAGTTGGACACATACCAAGTTTAGCTCAGTTCTGGGCATCTTTGAAATACCTATACAAACTTGTTCCTACATAGTAACTTGCATCTTTGAATGAGAATGTGCTTGCTTACAGCAACGTGCTATATGTTCTCAATGCCCGAATTGGGAATCTGTGTCAAAACTTTGTTAGGAATTATGTGATCCTTACTAGCTGGAAGTAAGGGAGATGGGGCATGAAGTTATTTCTAGGAGTTGGACACATACCAAGTTTAGCTCAGTTCTGGGCATCTTTGAAATACCTATACAAACTTGTTCCTACATAGTAACTTGCATCTTTGAATGAGAATCTGCTTGCTTACAGCAACGTGCTATATGTTCTGAATGCCCGAATTGGGAATCTGTGTCAAAACTTTGTTAGGAATTATGTGATCCTTACTAGCTGGAAGTAAGGGAGATGGGGCATGAAGTTATTTCTAGGAGTTGGACACATACCAAGTTTAGCTCAGTTCTGGGCATCTTTGAAATACCTATACAAACTTGTTCCTACATAGTAACTTGCATCTTTGAATGAGAATCTGCTGGCTTACAGCAACGTGCTATATGTTCTGAATGCCCGAATTGGGAATCTGTGTCAAAACTTTGTTAGGAATTATGTGATCCTTACAAGCTGGAAGTAAGGGAGATGGGGCATGAAGTTATTTCTAGGAGTTGGACACATACCAAGTTTAGCTCAGTTCTGGGCATCTTTGAAATACCTATACAAACTTGTTCCTACATAGTAACTTGCATCTTTGAATGAGAATGTGCTTGCTTACAGCAACGTGCTATATGTTCTGAATGCCCGAATTGGGAATCTGTGTCAAAACTTTGTTAGGAATTATGTGATCCTTACTAGCTGGAAGTAAGGGAGATGGGGCATGAAGTTATTTCTAGGAGTTGGACACATACCAAGTTTAGCTCAGTTCTGGGCATCTTTGAAATACCTATAGAAACTTGTTCCTACATAGTAACTTGCAACTTTGAATGAGAATGTGCTTGCTTACAGCAACGTGCTATATGTTCTGAATGCCCGAATTGGCAATCTGTGTCAAAACTATGTTAGGAATTATGTGATCCTTACTAGCTGGAAGTAAGGGAGATGGGGCATGAAGTTATTTCTAGGAGTTGGACACATACCAAGTTTAGCTCAGTTCTGGGCATCTTTGAAATACCTATACAAACTTGTTCCTACATAGTAACTTGCATCTTTGAATGAGAATGTGCTTGCTTACAGCAACGTGCTATATGTTCTGAATGCACGAATTGGCAATCTGTGTCAAAACTTTGTTAGGAATTATGTGATCCTTACTAGCTGGAAGTAAGGGAGATGGGGCATGAAGTTATTTCTAGGAGTTGGACACATACCAAGTTTAGCTCAGTTCTGGGCATCTTTGAAATACCTATACAAACTTGTTCCTACATAGTAACTTGCATCTTTAATGAGAATGTGCTTGTTTACAGCAACGTGCTATATGTTCTGAATGCCCGAATTGAGAATCTGTGTCAAAACTTTGTTAGGAATTATGTGATCCTTACTAGCTGGAAGTAAGGGAGATGGGGCATGAAGTTATTTCTAGGAGTTGGACACATACCAAGTTTAGCTCAGTTCTGGGCATCTTTGAAATACCTATACAAACTTGTTCCTACATAGTAACTTGCAACTTTGAATGAGAATGTGCTTGCTTACAGCAACGTGCTATATGTTCTGAATGCCCGAATTGGGAATCTGTGTCAAAACTTTGTTAGGAATTATGTGATCCTTACTAGATGGAAGTAAGGGAGATGGGGCATGAAGTTATTTCTAGGAGTTGGACACATACCAAGTTTAGCTCAGTTCTGGGCATCTTTGAAATACCTATACAAACTTGTTCCTACATAGTAACTTGCATCTTTGATTGAGAATCTGCTTGCTTACAGCAACGTGCTATATGTTCTGAATGCCCGAATTGGTAATCTGTGTCAAAACTTTGTTAGGAATTATGTGATCCTTACTAGCTGGAAGAAAGGGAGATGGGGCATGAAGTTATTTCTAGGAGTTGGACACATACCAAGTTTAGCTCAGTTCTGGGCATCTTTGAAATACCTATACAAACTTGTTCCTACATAGTAACTTGCATCTTTGAATGAGAATCTGCTTGCTTACAGCAACGTGCTATATGTTCTGAATGCCCGAATAGGGAATCTGTGTCAAAACTTTGTTAGGAATTATGTGATCCTTACTAGCTGGAAGTAAGGGAGATGGGGCATGAAGTTATTTCTAGGAGTTGGACACATACCAAGTTTAGCTCAGTTCTGGGCATCTTTGAAATACCTATACAAACTTGTTCCTACATAGTAACTTGCATCTTTGAATGAGAATGTGCTTGCTTACAGCAACGTGCTATATGTTCTGTATGCCCGAATTGGCAATCTGTGTCAAAACTTTGTTAGGAATTATGTGATCCTTACAAGCTGGAAGTAAGGGAGATGGGGCATGAAGTTATTTCTAGGAGTTGGACACATACCAAGTTTAGCTCAGTTCTGGGCATCTTTGAAATACCTATACAAACTTGTTCCTACATAGTAACTTGCATCTTTGAATGAGAATGTGCTTGCTTACAGCAACGTGCTATATGTTCTGAATGCCCGAATTGGGAATCTGTGTCAAAACTTTGTTAGGAATTATGTGATCCTTACTAGCTGGAAGTAAGGGAGATGGGGCATGAAGTTATTTCTAGGAGTTGGACACATACCAAGTTTAGCTCAGTTCTGGGCATCTTTGAAATACCTATACAAACTTGTTCCTACATAGTAACTTGCATCTTTGAATGAGAATGTGCTTGCTTACAGCAACGTGCTATATGTTCTGAATGCCCGAATTGGCAATCTGTGTCAAAACTATGTTAGGAATTATGTGATCCTTACTAGCTGGAAGTAAGGGAGATGGGGCATGAAGTTATTTCTAGGAGTTGGACACATACCAAGTTTAGCTAAGTTCTGGGCATCTTTGAAATACCTATACAAACTTGTTCCTACAGAGTAACTTGCATCTTTAATGAGAATGTGCTTGCTTACAGCAACGTGCTATATGTTCTGAATGCCCGAATTGGGAATCTGTGTCAAAACTTTGTTAGGAATTATGTGATCCTTACTAGCTGGAAGTAAGGGAGATGGGGCATGAAGTTATTTCTAGGAGTTGGACACATACCAAGTTTAGCTCAGTTCTGGGCATCTTTGAAATACCTATACAAACTTGTTCCTACATAGTAACTTGCAACTTTGAATGAGAATGTGCTTGCTTGCAGCAACGTGCTATATGTTCTGAATGCCCGATTTGGGAATCTGTGTCAAAACTTTGTTAGGAATTATGTGATCCTTACTAGCTGGAAGTAAGGGAGATGGAGCATGAAGTTATTTCTAGGAGTTCGACACATACCAAGTTTAGCTCAGTTCTGGGCATCTTTGAAATACCTATACAAACTTGTTCCTACCTAGTAACTTGCATCTTTGAATGAGAATGTGCTTGCTTACAGCAACGTGCTATATGTTCTGAATGCCCGAATTGGCAATCTGTGTCAAAACTTTGTTAGGAATTATGTGATCCTTACTAGCTGGAAGTAAGGGAGATGGGGCATGAAGTTATTTCTAGGAGTTGGACACATACCAAGTTTAGCTCAGTTCTGGGCATCTTTGAAATACCTATACAAACTTGTTCCTACATAGTAACTTGCAACTTTGAATGAGAATGTGCTTGCATACAGCAACGTGCTATATGTTCTGAATGCCCGAATTGGGAATCTGTGTCAAAACTTTGTTAGGAATTATGTGACCCTTACTAGCTGGAAGTAAGGGAGATGGGGCATGAAGTTATTTCTAGGAGTTGGACACATACCAAGTTTAGCTCAGTTCTGGGCATCTTTGAAATACCTATACAAACTTGTTCCTACATAGTAACTTGCAACTTTGAATTAGAATGTGCTTGCTTACAGCAACGTGCTATATGTTCTGAATGCCCGAATTGGCAATCTGTGTCAAAACTTTGTTAGGAATTATGTGATCCTTACTAGCTGGAAGTAAGGGAGATGGGGCATGAAGTTATTTCTTGGAGTTGGACACATACCAAGTTTAGCTGAGTTCTGGGCATCTTTGAAATACCTATACAAACTTGTTCCTACATAGTAACTTGCATCTTTGAATGAGAATGTGCTTGCTTACAGCAACGTGCTATATGTTCTGAATGCCCGAATTGGGAATCTGTGTCAAAAATTTGTTAGGAATTATGTGATCCTTACTAGCTGGAAGTAAGGGAGATGGGGCATGAAGTTATTTCTAGGAGTTGGACACATACCAAGTTTAGCTCAGTTCTGGGCATCTTTGAAATACCTATACAAACTTGTTCCTACATAGTAACTTGCATCTTTGAATGAGAATGTGCTTGCTTACAGCAACGTGCTATATGTTCTGAATGCCCGAATTGGGAATCTGTGTCAAAACTTTGTTAGGAATTATGTGATCCTTACTAGCTGGAAGTAAGGGAGATGGGGCATGAAGTTATTTCTAGGAGTTGGACACATACCAAGTTTAGCTCAGTTCTGGGCATCTTTGAAATACCTATACAAACTTGTTCCTACATAGTAACTTGCATCTTTGCGTCAGAATGTGCTTGCTTACAGCAACGTGCTATATGTTCTGAATGCCCGAATTGGCAATCTGTGTCAAAACTTTGTTAGGAATTATGTGATCCTTACTAGCTGGAAGTAAGGGAGATGGGGCATGAAGTTATTTCTAGGAGTTGGACACATACCAAGTTTAGCTCAGTTCTGGGCATCTTTGAAATACCTATACAAACTTGTTCCTACATAGTAACTTGCATCTTTAATGAGAATCTGCTAGCTTACAGCAACGTGCTATATGTTCTGAATGCCCGATTTGGGAATCTGTGTCAAAACTTTGTTAGGAATTATGTGATCCTTACTAGCTGGAAGTAAGGGGGATGGGGCATGAAGTTATTTCTAGGAGTTGGACACATACCAAGTTTAGCTCAGTTCTGGGCATCTTTGAAATACCTATACAAACTTGTTCCTACATAGTAACTTGCAACTTTGAATGAGAATGTGCTTGCTTGCAGCAACGTGCTATATGTTCTGAATGCCCGATTTGGGAATCTGTGTCAAAACTTTGTTAGGAATTATGTGATCCTTACTAGCTGGAAGTAAGGGAGATGGGGCATGAAGTTATTTCTAGGAGTTGGACACATACCAAGTTTAGCTCAGTTCTGGGCATCTTTGAAATACCTATACAAACTTGTTCCTACATAGTAACTTGCATCTTTGAATGAGAATGTGCTTGCTTACAGCAACGTGCTATATGTTCTGAATGCCCGAATTGGGAATCTGTGTCAAAACTTTGTTAGGAATTATGTGATCCTTACTAGCTGGAAGTAAGGGAGATGGGGCATGAAGTTATTTCTAGGAGTTGGACACATACCAAGTTTAGCTCAGTTCTGGGCATCTTTGAAATACCTATACAAACTTGTTCCTACATAGTAACTTGCAAATTTGAATGAGAATGTGCTTGCTTGCAGCAACGTGCTATATGTTCTGAATGCCCGATTTGGGAATCTGTGTCAAAACTTTGTTAGGAATTATGTGATCCTTACTAGCTGGAAGTAAGGGAGATGGGGCATGAAGTTATTTCTAGGAGTTGGACACATACAAAGTTTAGCTCAGTTCTGGGCATCTTTGAAATACCTATACAAACTAGTTCCTACATAGTTACTTGCAACTTTGAATGAGAATGTGCTTGCTTACAGCAACGTGCTATATGTTCTGAATGCCCGAATTGGGAATCTGTGTCAAAACTTTGTTAGGAATTATGTGATCCTTACTAGCTGGAAGTAAGGGAGATGGGGCATGAAGTTATTTCTAGGAGTTGGACACATACCAAGTTTAGCTCAGTTCTGGGCATCTTTGAAATACCTATACAAACTTGTTCCTACATAGTAACTTGCAACTTTGAATGAGAATGTGCTTGCTTGCAGCAACGTGCTATATGTTCTGAATGCCCGATTTGGGAATCTGTGTCAAAACTTTGTTAGGAATTATGTGATCCTAACTAGCTGGAAGTAAGGGAGATGGAGCATGAAGTTATTTCTAGGAGTTCGACACATACCAAGTTTAGCTCAGTTCTGGGCATCTTTGAAATACCTATACAAACTTGTTCCTACATAGTAACTTGCATCTTTGAATGAGAATGTGCTTGCTTACAGCAACGTGCTATATGTTCTGAATGCCCGAATTGGCAATTGTGTCAAAACTTTGTTAGGAATTATGTGATCCTTACTAGCTGGAAGTAAGGGAGATGGGGCATGAAGTTATTTCTAGGAGTTGGACACATACCAAGTTTAGCTCAGTTCTGGGCATCTTTGAAATACCTATACAAACTTGTTCCTACATAGTAACTTGCAACTTTGAATGAGAATCTGCTTGCTTACAGCAACGTGCTATATGTTCTGAATGCCCGAATTGGGAATCTGTGTCAAAACTTTGTTAGGAATTATGTGATCCTTACTAGCTGGAAGTAAGGGAGATGGGGCATGAAGTTATTTCTAGGAGTTGGAGACATACCAAGTTTAGCTCAGTTCTGGGCATCTTTGAAATACCTATACAAACTTGTTCCTACATAGTAACTTGCAACTTTGAATGAGAATGTGCTTGCTTACAGCAACGTGCTATATGTTCTGAATGCCCGAATTGGGAATCTGTGTCAAAACTTTGTTAGGAATTATGTGATCCTTACTAGCTGGAAGTAAGGGAGATGGGGCATGAAGTTATTTCTTGGAGTTGGAGACATACCAAGTTTAGCTCAGTTCTGGGCATCTTTGAAATACCTATACAAACTTGTTCCTACATAGTAACTTGCAACTTTGAATGAGAATGTGCTTGCTTGCAGCAACGTGCTATATGTTCTGAATGCACGATTTGGGAATCTGTGTCAAAACTTTGTTAGGAATTATGTGATCCTTACTAGCTGGAAGTAAGAGAGATGGAGCATGAAGTTATTTCTAGGAGTTCGACACATACCAAGTTTAGCTCAGTTCTGGGCATCTTTGAAATACCTATACAAACTTGTTCCTACATAGTAACTTGCATCTTTGAATGAGAATGTGCTTGCTTGCAGCAACGTGCTATATGTTCTGAATGCCCGAATTGAGAATCTGTGTCAAAACTTTGTTAGGAATTATGTGATCCTTACTAGCTGGAAGTAAGGGAGATGGGGCATGAAGTTATTTCTAGGAGTTGGACACATACCAAGTTTAGCTCAGTTCTGGGCATCTTTGAAATACCTATACAAACTTGTTCCTACATAGTAACTTGCAACTTTGAATGAGAATGTGCTTGCTTACAGCAACGTGCTATATGTTCTGAATGCCCGAATTGGGAATCTGTGTCAAAACTTTGTTAGGAATTATGTGATCCTTACTAGCTGGAAGTAAGGGAGATGGGGCATGAAGTTATTTCTAGGAGTTGGACACATACCAAGTTTAGCTCAGTTCTGGGCATCTTTGAAATACCTATACAAACTTGTTCCTACATAGTAACTTGCATCTTTGATTGAGAATCTGCTTGCTTACAGCAACGTGCTATATGTTCTGAATGCCCGAATTGGTAATCTGTGTCAAAACTTTGTTAGGAATTATGTGATCCTTACTAGCTGGAAGAAAGGGAGATGGGGCATGAAGTTATTTCTAGGAGTTGGACACATACCAAGTTTAGCTCAGTTCTGGGCATCTTTGAAATACCTATACAAACTTGTTCCTACATAGTAACTTGCATCTTTGAATGAGAATCTGCTTGCTTACAGCAACGTGCTATATGTTCTGAATGCCCGAATAGGGATTCTGTGTCAAAACTTTGTTAGGAATTATGTGATCCTTACTAGCTGGAAGTAAGGGAGATGGGGCATGAAGTTATTTCTAGGAGTTGGACACATACCAAGTTTAGCTCAGTTCTGGGCATCTTTGAAATACCTATACAAACTTGTTCCTACATAGTAACTTGCATCTTTGAATGAGAATCTGCTGGCTTACAGCAACGTGCTATATGTTCTGTATGCCCGAATTGGCAATCTGTGTCAAAACTTTGTTAGGAATTATGTGATCCTTACAAGCTGGAAGTAAGGGAGATGGGGCATGAAGTTATTTCTAGGAGTTGGACACATACCAAGTTTAGCTCAGTTCTGGGCATCTTTGAAATACCTATACAAACTTGTTCCTACATAGTAACTTGCATCTTTGAATGAGAATGTGCTTGCTTACAGCAACGTGCTATATGTTCTGAATGCCCGAATTGGGAATCTGTGTCAAAACTTTGTTAGGAATTATGTGATCCTTACTAGCTGGAAGTAAGGGAGATGGGGCATGAAGTTATTTCTAGGAGTTGGACACATACCAAGTTTAGCTCAGTTCTGGGCATCTTTGAAATACCTATACAAACTTGTTCCTACATAGTAACTTGCATCTTTGAATGAGAATGTGCTTGCTTACAGCAACGTGCTATATGTTCTGAATGCCCGAATTGGCAATCTGTGTCAAAACTATGTTAGGAATTATGTGATCCTTACTAGCTGGAAGTAAGGGAGATGGGGCATGAAGTTATTTCTAGGAGTTGGACACATACCAAGTTTAGCTAAGTTCTGGGCATCTTTGAAATACCTATACAAACTTGTTCCTACAGAGTAACTTGCATCTTTAATGAGAATGTGCTTGCTTACAGCAACGTGCTATATGTTCTGAATGCCCGAATTGGGAATCTGTGTCAAAACTTTGTTAGGAATTATGTGATCCTTACTAGCTGGAAGTAAGGGAGATGGGGCATGAAGTTATTTCTAGGAGTTGGACACATACCAAGTTTAGCTCAGTTCTGGGCATCTTTGAAATACCTATACAAACTTGTTCCTACATAGTAACTTGCAACTTTGAATGAGAATGTGCTTGCTTGCAGCAACGTGCTATATGTTCTGAATGCCCGATTTGGGAATCTGTGTCAAAACTTTGTTAGGAATTATGTGATCCTTACTAGCTGGAAGTAAGGGAGATGGAGCATGAAGTTATTTCTAGGAGTTCGACACATACCAAGTTTAGCTCAGTTCTGGGCATCTTTGAAATACCTATACAAACTTGTTCCTACCTAGTAACTTGCATCTTTGAATGAGAATGTGCTTGCTTACAGCAACGTGCTATATGTTCTGAATGCCCGAATTGGCAATCTGTGTCAAAACTTTGTTAGGAATTATGTGATCCTTACTAGCTGGAAGTAAGGGAGATGGGGCATGAAGTTATTTCTAGGAGTTGGACACATACCAAGTTTAGCTCAGTTCTGGGCATCTTTGAAATACCTATACAAACTTGTTCCTACATAGTAACTTGCAACTTTGAATGAGAATGTGCTTGCATACAGCAACGTGCTATATGTTCTGAATGCCCGAATTGGGAATCTGTGTCAAAACTTTGTTAGGAATTATGTGACCCTTACTAGCTGGAAGTAAGGGAGATGGGGCATGAAGTTATTTCTAGGAGTTGGACACATACCAAGTTTAGCTCAGTTCTGGGCATCTTTGAAATACCTATACAAACTTGTTCCTACATAGTAACTTGCAACTTTGAATTAGAATGTGCTTGCTTACAGCAACGTGCTATATGTTCTGAATGCCCGAATTGGCAATCTGTGTCAAAACTTTGTTAGGAATTATGTGATCCTTACTAGCTGGAAGTAAGGGAGATGGGGCATGAAGTTATTTCTTGGAGTTGGACACATACCAAGTTTAGCTGAGTTCTGGGCATCTTTGAAATACCTATACAAACTTGTTCCTACATAGTAACTTGCATCTTTGAATGAGAATGTGCTTGCTTACAGCAACGTGCTATATGTTCTGAATGCCCGAATTGGGAATCTGTGTCAAAAATTTGTTAGGAATTATGTGATCCTTACTAGCTGGAAGTAAGGGAGATGGGGCATGAAGTTATTTCTAGGAGTTGGACACATACCAAGTTTAGCTCAGTTCTGGGCATCTTTGAAATACCTATACAAACTTGTTCCTACATAGTAACTTGCATCTTTGAATGAGAATGTGCTTGCTTACAGCAACGTGCTATATGTTCTGAATGCCCGAATTGGGAATCTGTGTCAAAACTTTGTTAGGAATTATGTGATCCTTACTAGCTGGAAGTAAGGGAGATGGGGCATGAAGTTATTTCTAGGAGTTGGACACATACCAAGTTTAGCTCAGTTCTGGGCATCTTTGAAATACCTATACAAACTTGTTCCTACATAGTAACTTGCATCTTTGCATCAGAATGTGCTTGCTTACAGCAACGTGCTATATGTTCTGAATGCCCGAATTGGCAATCTGTGTCAAAACTTTGTTAGGAATTATGTGATCCTTACTAGCTGGAAGTAAGGGAGATGGGGCATGAAGTTATTTCTAGGAGTTGGACACATACCAAGTTTAGCTCAGTTCTGGGCATCTTTGAAATACCTATACAAACTTGTTCCTACATAGTAACTTGCATCTTTAATGAGAATCTGCTAGCTTACAGCAACGTGCTATATGTTCTGAATGCCCGATTTGGGAATCTGTGTCAAAACTTTGTTAGGAATTATGTGATCCTTACTAGCTGGAAGTAAGGGGGATGGGGCATGAAGTTATTTCTAGGAGTTGGACACATACCAAGTTTAGCTCAGTTCTGGGCATCTTTGAAATACCTATACAAACTTGTTCCTACATAGTAACTTGCAACTTTGAATGAGAATGTGCTTGCTTGCAGCAACGTTCTATATGTTCTGAATGCCCGATTTGGGAATCTGTGTCAAAACTTTGTTAGGAATTATGTGATCCTTACTAGCTGGAAGTAAGGGAGATGGGGCATGAAGTTATTTCTAGGAGTTGGACACATACCAAGTTTAGCTCAGTTCTGGGCATCTTTGAAATACCTATACAAACTTGTTCCTACATAGTAACTTGCATCTTTGAATGAGAATGTGCTTGCTTACAGCAACGTGCTATATGTTCTGAATGCCCGAATTGGGAATCTGTGTCAAAACTTTGTTAGGAATTATGTGATCCTTACTAGCTGGAAGTAAGGGAGATGGGGCATGAAGTTATTTCTAGGAGTTGGACACATACCAAGTTTAGCTCAGTTCTGGGCATCTTTGAAATACCTATACAAACTTGTTCCTACATAGTAACTTGCAAATTTGAATGAGAATGTGCTTGCTTGCAGCAACGTGCTATATGTTCTGAATGCCCGATTTGGGAATCTGTGTCAAAACTTTGTTAGGAATTATGTGATCCTTACTAGCTGGAAGTAAGGGAGATGGGGCATGAAGTTATTTCTAGGAGTTGGACACATACAAAGTTTAGCTCAGTTCTGGGCATCTTTGAAATACCTATACAAACTAGTTCCTACATAGTTACTTGCAACTTTGAATGAGAATGTGCTTGCTTACAGCAACGTGCTATATGTTCTGAATGCCCGAATTGGGAATCTGTGTCAAAACTTTGTTAGGAATTATGTGATCCTTACTAGCTGGAAGTAAGGGAGATGGGGCATGAAGTTATTTCTAGGAGTTGGACACATACCAAGTTTAGCTCAGTTCTGGGCATCTTTGAAATACCTATACAAACTTGTTCCTACATAGTAACTTGCAACTTTGAATGAGAATGTGCTTGCTTGCAGCAACGTGCTATATGTTCTGAATGCCCGATTTGGGAATCTGTGTCAAAACTTTGTTAGGAATTATGTGATCCTAACTAGCTGGAAGTAAGGGAGATGGAGCATGAAGTTATTTCTAGGAGTTCGACACATACCAAGTTTAGCTCAGTTCTGGGCATCTTTGAAATACCTATACAAACTTGTTCCTACATAGTAACTTGCATCTTTGAATGAGAATGTGCTTGCTTACAGCAACGTGCTATATGTTCTGAATGCCCGAATTGGCAATTGTGTCAAAACTTTGTTAGGAATTATGTGATCCTTACTAGCTGGAAGTAAGGGAGATGGGGCATGAAGTTATTTCTAGGAGTTGGACACATACCAAGTTTAGCTCAGTTCTGGGCATCTTTGAAATACCTATACAAACTTGTTCCTACATAGTAACTTGCAACTTTGAATGAGAATCTGCTTGCTTACAGCAACGTGCTATATGTTCTGAATGCCCGAATTGGGAATCTGTGTCAAAACTTTGTTAGGAATTATGTGATCCTTACTAGCTGGAAGTAAGGGAGATGGGGCATGAAGTTATTTCTAGGAGTTGGAGACATACCAAGTTTAGCTCAGTTCTGGGCATCTTTGAAATACCTATACAAACTTGTTCCTACATAGTAACTTGCAACTTTGAATGAGAATGTGCTTGCTTACAGTAACGTGCTATATGTTCTGAATGCCCGAATTGGGAATCTGTGTCAAAACTTTGTTAGGAATTATGTGATCCTTACTAGCTGGAAGTAAGGGAGATGGGGCATGAAGTTATTTCTTGGAGTTGGAGACATACCAAGTTTAGCTCAGTTCTGGGCATCTTTGAAATACCTATACAAACTTGTTCCTACATAGTAACTTGCAACTTTGAATGAGAATGTGCTTGCTTGCAGCAACGTGCTATATGTTCTGAATGCACGATTTGGGAATCTGTGTCAAAACTTTGTTAGGAATTATGTGATCCTTACTAGCTGGAAGTAAGAGAGATGGAGCATGAAGTTATTTCTAGGAGTTCGACACATACCAAGTTTAGCTCAGTTCTGGGCATCTTTGAAATACCTATACAAACTTGTTCCTACATAGTAACTTGCATCTTTGAATGAGAATGTGCTTGCTTGCAGCAACGTGCTATATGTTCTGAATGCCCGAATTGGCAATCTGTGTCAAAACTTTGTTAGGAATTATGTGATCCTTACTAGCTGGAAGTAAGGGAGATGGGGCATGAAGTTATTTCTAGGAGTTGGACACATACCAAGTTTAGCTCAGTTCTGGGCATCTTTGAAATACCTATACAAACTTGTTCCTACATAGTAACTTGCAACTTTGAATGAGAATGTGCTTGCTTGCAGCAACGTGCTATATGTTCTGAATGCCCGATTTGGGAATCTGTGTCAAAACTTTGTTAGGAATTATGTGATCCTTACTAGCTGGAAGTAAGGGAGATGGAGCATGAAGTTATTTCTAGGAGTTGGACACATACCAAGTTTAGCTCAGTTCTGGGCATCTTTGAAATACCTATACAAACTTGTTTCTACCTAGTAACTTGCATCTTTGAATGAGAATGTGCTTGCTTGCAGCAACGTGCTATATGTTCTGAATGCCCGAATAGGGAATTTGTGTCAAAACTTTGTTAGGAATTATGCGATCCTTACTAGCTGGAAGTAAGGGAGATGGGGCATGAAGTTATTTCTAGGAGTTGGACACATACCAAGTTTAGCTCAGTTCTGGGCATCTTTGAAATACCTATACAAACTTGTTCCTACATAGTAACTTGCATCTTTGAATGAGAATCTGCTTGCTTACAGCAACGTGCTATATGTTCTGAATGCCCGAATTGGGAATCTGTGTCAAAACTTTGTTAGGAATTATGTCATCCTTACTAACTGGAAGTAAGGGAGATGGAGCATGAAGTTATTTCTAGGAGTTGGACACATACCAAGTTTAGCTCACTTCTGGGCATCTTTGAAATACCTATACAAACTTGTTCCTACATAGTAACTTGCATCTTTGAATGAGAATGTGCTTGCTTACAGCAACGTGCTATATGTTCTGAATAACCGAATTGGGAATCTGTGTCAAAACTTTGTTAGGAATTATGTGATCCTTACTAGCTGGAAGTAAGGGAGATGGGGCATGAAGTTATTTCTAGGAGTTGGACACATACCAAGTTTAGCTCAGTTCTGGGCATCTTTGAAATACCTATACAAACTTGTTCCTACATAGTAACTTGCAACTTTGAATGAGAATGTGCTTGCTTGCAGCAACGTGCTATATGTTCTGAATGCCCGAATAGGGAATCTGTGTCAAAACTTTGTTAGGAATTATGTGATCCTTACTAGCTGGAAGTAAGGGAGATGGGGCATGAAGTTATTTCTAGGAGTTGGACACATACCAAGTTTAGCTCAGTTCTGGGCATCTTTGAAATACCTATACAAACTTGTTCCTACCTAGTAACTTGCATCTTTGAATGAGAATGTGCTTGCTTACAGCAACGTGCTATATGTTCTGAATGCCCGAATTGGGAATCTGTGTCAAAACTTTGTTAGGAATTATGTGATCCTTACTAGCTGGAAGTAAGGGAGATGGGGCATGAAGTTATTTCTAGGAGTTGGACACATACCAAGTTTAGCTCCGTTCTGGGCATCTTTGAAATACCTATACAAACTTGTTCCTACATAGTAACTTGCAACTTTGAATGAGAATGTGCTTGCTTACAGCAACGTGCTATATGTTCTGAATGCCCGAATTGGGATTCTGTGTCAAAACTTTGTTAGGAATTATGTGATCCTTACTAGCTGGAAGTAAGGGAGATGGGGCATGAAGTTATTTCTAGGAGTTGGACACATACCAAGTTTAGCTCAGTTCTGGGCATCTTTGAAATACCTATACAAACTTGTTCCTACATAGTAACTTGCAACTTTGAATGAGAATGTGCTTGCTTACAGCAACGTGCTATATGTTCTGAATGCCCGAATTGGGAATCTGTGTCAAAACTTTGTTAGGAATTATGTGATCCTTACTAGCTGGAAGTAAGGGAGATGGGGCATGAAGTTATTTCTAGGAGTTGGACACATAGCAAGTTTAGCTCAGTTCTGGGCATCTTTGAAATACCTATACAAACTTGTTCCTACATAGTAACTTGCAACTTTGAATGAGAATGTGCTTGCTTACAGCAACGTGCTATATGTTCTGAATGCCCGCATTGAGAATCTGTGTCAAAACTTTGTTAGGAATTATGTGATCCTTACTAGCTGGAAGTAAGGGAGATGGGGCATGAAGTTATTTCTAGGAGTTGGACACATACCAAGTTTAGCTCAGTTCTGGGCATCTTTGAAATACCTATACAAACTTGTTCCTACATAGTAACTTGCAACTTTGAATGAGAATGTGCTGGCTTGCAGCAACGTGCTATATGTTCTAAATGCCCGAATTGGGAATCTGTGTCAAAACTTTGTTAGGAATTATGTGATCCTTACTAGCTGGAAGTAAGGGAGATGGGGCATGAAGTTATTTCTTGGAGTTGGAGACATACCATGTTTAGCTCAGTTCTGGGCATCTTTGAAATACCTATACAAACTTGTTCCTACATAGTAACTTGCAACTTTGAATGAGAATGTGCTTGCTTGCAGCAACCTGCTATATGTTCTGAATGCCCGAATAGGGAATCTGTGTCAAAACTTTGTTAGGAATTATGTGATCCTTACTAGCTGGAAGTAAGGGAGATGGGGCATGAAGTTATTTCTAGGAGTTGGACACATACCAAGTTTAGCTCAGTTCTGGGCATCTTTGAAATACCTATACAAACTTGTTCCTACATAGTAACTTGCATCTTTGAATGAGAATGTGCTTGCTTACAGCAACGTGCTATATGTTCTGAATGCCCGAATAGGGAATCTGTGTCAAAACTTTGTTAGGAATTATGTGATCCTTACTAGCTGGAAGTAAGGGAGATGGGGCATGAAGTTATTTCTAGGAGTTGGACACATACCAAGTTTAGCTCAGTTCTGGGCATCTTTGAAATACCTATACAAACTTGTTCCTACATAGTAACTTGCATCTTTGAATGAGAATGTGCTTGCTTACAGCAACGTGCTATATGTTCTGAATGCCAGAATTGGGAATCTGTGTCAAAACTGTTAGGAATTATGTGATCCTTACTAGCTGGAAGTAAGTGAGATGGGGCATGAAGTTATTTCTAGGAGTTGGACACATACCAAGTTTAGCTCAGTTCTGGGCATCTTTGAAATACCTATACAAACTTGTTCCTACATAGTAACTTGCAACTTTGAATGAGAATGTGCTTGCTTACAGCAACGTGCTATATGTTCTGAATGCCCGAATTGGGAATCTGTGTCAAAACTTTGTTAGGAATTATGTGATCCTTACTAGCTGGAAGTAAGGGAGATGGGGCATGAAGTTATTTCTAGGAGTTGGACACATACCAAGTTTAGCTCAGTTCTGGGCATCTTTGAAATACCTATACAAACTTGTTCCTACATAGTAACTTGCAACTTTGAATGAGAATGTGCTTGCTTACAGCGACGTGCTATATGTTCTGAATGCCCGAATTGGGAATCTGTGTCAAAACTTTGTTAGGAATTATGTGATCCTTACTAGCTGGAAGTAAGGGAGATGGGGCATGAAGTTATTTCTAGGAGTTGGACACATACCAAGTTTAGCTCAGTTCTGGGCATCTTTGAAATACCTATACAAACTTGTTCCTACATAGTAACTTGCAACTTTGAATGAGAATGTGCTTGCTTACAGCGACGTGCTATATGTTCTGAATGCCCGAATTGGGAATCTGTGTCAAAACTTTGTTAGGAATTATGTGATCCTTACTAGCTGGAAGTAAGGGAGATGGGGCATGAAGTTATTTCTAGGAGTTGGACACATACCAAGTTTAGCTCAGTTCTGGGCATCTTTGAAATACCTATACAAACTTCTTCCTACATAGTAACTTCCAACTTTGAATGAGAATGTGCTTGCTTACAGCAACGTGCTATATGTTCTGAATGCCCGAATTGGCAATCTGTGTCAAAACTTTGTTAGGAATTATGTGATCCTTACTAGCTGGAAGTAAGGGAGATGGGGCATGAAGTTATTTCTAGGAGTTGGACACATACCAAGTTTAGCTCAGTTCTGGGCATCTTTGAAATACCTATACAAACTTGTTCCTACATAGTAACTTGCAACTTTGAATGAGAATGTGCTTGCTTGCAGAAACGTGCTATATGTTCTGAATGCCCGAATTGGGAAATTGTGTCAAAACTTTGTTAGGAATTATGTGATCCTTACTAGCTGGAAGTAAGGGAGGTGGAGCATGAAGTTATTTCTAGGAGTTGGACACATACCAAGTTTAGCTCAGTTCTGGGCATCTTTGAAATACCTATACAAACTTGTTCCTACATAGTAACTTGCATCTTTGAATGAGAATGTGCTTGCTTACAGCAACGTGCTATATGTTCTGAATGCCCGAATTGGGAATCTGTGTCAAAACTTTGTTAGGAATTATGTGATCCTTACTAGCTGGAAGTAAGGGAGATGGGGCATGAAGTTATTTCTAGGAATTGGACACATACCAAGTTTAGCTCAGTTCTGGGCATCTTTGAAATACCTATACAAACTTCTTCCTACATAGTAACTTGCATCTTTGAATGAGAATGTGCTTGCTTACAGCAACGTGCTATATGTTCTGAATGCCCGAATTGGGAATCTGTGTCAAAACTTTGTAAGGAATTATGTGATCCTTACCAGCTGGAAGTAAGGGAGATGGGGCATGAAGTTATTTCTAGGAGTTGGACACATACCAAGTTTAGCTCAGTTCTGGGCATCTTTGAAATACCTATACAAACTTGTTCCTACATAGTAACTTGCAACTTTGAATGAGAATGTGCTTGCTTGCAGCAACGTGCTATATGTTCTGAATGCCCGATTTGGGAATCTGTGTCAAACCTTTGTTAGGAATTATGTGATCCTTACTAGCTGGAAGTAAAGGAGGTGGAGCATGAAGTTATTTCTAGGAGTTGGACACATACCAAGTTTAGCTCAGTTCTGGGCATCTTTGAAATACCTATACAAACTTGTTCCTACATAGTAACTTGCATCTTTGAATGAGAATGTGCTTGCTTACAGCAACGTGCTATATGTTCTGAATGCCCGAATTGGCAATCTGTGTCAAAACTTTGTTAGGTATTATGTGATCCTTACTAGCTGGAAGTAAGGGAGATGGGGCATGAAGTTATTTCTAGGAGTTGGACACATACCAAGTTTAGCTCAGTTCTGGGCATCTTTGAAATACCTATACAAACTTGTTCCTACATAGTAACTTGCATCTTTGAATGAGAATGTGCTTGCTTACAGCAACGTGCTATATGTTCTGAATGCCCGAATTGGGAATCTGTGTCAAAACTTTGTTAGGAATTATGTGATCCTTACTAGCTGGAAGTAAGGGAGATGGGGCATGAAGTTATTTCTAGGAGTTGGACACATACCAAGTTTAGCTCACTTCTGGGCATCTTTGAAATACCTATACAAACTTGTTCCTACATAGTAACTTGCAACTTTGAATGAGAATGTGCTTGCTTACAGCAACGTGCTATATGTTCTGAATGCCCGAATTGGGAATCTGTGTCAAAACGTTGTTAGGAATTATGTGATCCTTACTAGCTGGAAGTAAGGGAGATGGGGCATGAAGTTATTTCTAGGAGTTGGACACATACCAAGTTTAGCTCAGTTCTGGGCATCTTTGAAATACCTATACAAACTTGTTCCTACATAGTAACTTGCAACTTTGAATGAGAATGTGCTTGCTTACAGCAAGGTGCTATATGTTCTGAATGCCCGAATTGGGAATCTGTGTCAAAACTTTGTTAGGAATTATGTGATCCTTACTAGCTGGAAGTAAGGGAGATGGGGCATGAAGTAATTTCTAGGAGTTGGACACATACCAAGTTTAGCTCAGTTCTGGGCATCTTTGAAATACCTATACAAGCTTGTTCCTACATAGTAACTTGCAACTTTGAATGAGAATGTGCTTGCTTACAGCAACGTGCTATATGTTCTGAATGCCCGAATTGGCAATCTGTGTCAAAACTTTGTTAGGAATTATGTGATCCTTACTAGCTGGAAGTAAGGGAGATGGGGCATGAAGTTATTTCTAGGAGTTGGACACATACCAAGTTTAGCTCAGTTCTGGGCATCTTTGAAATACCTATACAAACTTGTTTCTACATAGTAACTTGCATCTTTGAATGAGAATGTGCTTGCTTACAGCAACGTGCTATATGTTCTGAATGCCCGAATTGGGAATCTGTGTCAAAACTTTGTTAGGAATTATGTGATCCTTACTAGCTGGAAGTAAGGGAGATGGGGCATGAAGTTATTTCTAGGAGTTGGACACATACCAAGTTTAGCTCAGTTCTGGGCATCTTTGAAATACCTATACAAACTTGTTCCTACATAGTAACTTGCAACTTTGAATGAGAATGTGCTTGCTTACAGCAACGTGCTATATGTTCTGAATGCCCGAATTGGCAATCTGTGTCAAAACTTTGTTAGGAATTATGTGATCCTTACTAGCTGGAAGTAAGGGAGATGGGGCATGAAGTTATTTCTAGGAGTTGGACACATACCAAGTTTAGCTCAGTTCTGGTCATCTTTGAAATACCTATACAAACTTGTTCCTACATAGTAACTTGCAACTTTGAATGAGAATGTGCTTGCTTACAGCAACGTGCTATATGTTCTGAATGCCCGAATTGGGAATCTGTGTCAAAACTTTGTTAGGAATTATGTGATCCTTACTAGCTGGAAGTAAGGGAGATGGGGCATGAAGTTATTTCTAGGAGTTGGACACAGACCAAGTTTAGCTCAGTTCTGGGCATCTTTGAAATACCTATACAAACTTGTTCCTACATAGTAACTTGCAACTTTCAATGATAATGTGCTTGCTTACAGCAACGTGCTATAGGTTCTGAATGCCCGAATTGGGAATCTGTGTCAAAACTTTGTTAGGAATTATGTGATCCTTACTAGCTGGAAGTAAGGGAGATGGGGCATGAAGTTATTTCTTGGAGTTGGAGACATACCAAGTTTAGCTCAGTTCTGGGCATCTTTGAAATACCTATACAAACTTGTTCCTACATAGTAACTTGCAACTTTGAATGAGAATGTGCTTCCTTGCAGCAACGTGCTATATGTTCTGAATGCCCGAATTGGGAATCTGTGTCAAAACTTTGTTAGGAATTATGTGATCCTTACTAGCCGGAAGTAAGGGAGATGGGGCATGAAGATATTTCTAGGAGTTGGACACATACCAAGTTTAGCTCAGTTCTGGGCATCTTTGAAATACCTATACAAACTTGTTCCTACATAGTAACTTGCATCTTTGAATGAGAATGTGCTTGCTTACAGCAACGTGCTATATGTTCTGAATGCCCGAAATGGGAATCTGTGTCAAAACTTTGTTAGGAATTATGTGATCCTTACTAGCTGGAAGTAAGGGAGATGGGGCATGAAGTTATTTCTAGGAGTTGGACACATACCAAGTTTAGCTCAGTTCTGGGCATCTTTGAAATACCTATACAAACTTGTTCCTACATAGTAACTTGCAACTTTGAATGAGAATGTGCTTGCTTACAGCAACGTGCTATATGTTCTGAATGCCCGAATTGGCAATCTGTGTCAAAACTTTGTTAGGAATTATGTGATCCTTACTAGCTGGAAGTAAGGGAGATGGGGCATGAAGTTATTTCTAGGAGTTGGACACATACCAAGTTTAGCTCAGTTCTGGGCATCTTTGAAATACCTATACAAACTTGTTCCTACATAGTAACTTGCAACTTTGAATGAGAATGTGCTTGCTTACAGCAACGTGCTATATGTTCTGAATGCCCGAATTGGGAATCTGTGTCAAAACTTTGTTAGGAATTATGTGATCCTTACTAGCTGGAAGTAAGGGAGATGGGGCATGAAGTTATTTCTAGGAGTTGGACACATACCAAGTTTAGCTCAGTTCTGGGCATCTTTGAAATACCTATACAAACTTGTTTCTACATAGTAACTTGCATCTTTGAATGAGAATGTGCTTGCTTACAGCAACGTGCTATATGTTCTGAATGCCCGAATTGGGAATCTGTGTCAAAACTTTGTTAGGAATTATGTGATCCTTACTAGCTGGAAGTAAGGGAGATGGGGCATGAAGTTATTTCTAGGAGTTGGACACATACCAAGTTTAGCTCAGTTCTGGGCATCTTTGAAATACCTATACAAACTTGTTCCTACATAGTAACTTGCAACTTTGAATGAGAATGTGCTTGCTTACAGCAACGTGCTATATGTTCTGAATGCCCGAATTGGCAATCTGTGTCAAAACTTTGTTAGGAATTATGTGATCCTTACTAGCTGGAAGTAAGGGAGATGGGGCATGAAGTTATTTCTAGGAGTTGGACACATAAGAAGTTTAGCTCAGTTCTGGGCATCTTTGAAATACCTATACAAACTTGTTCCTACATAGTAACTTGCAACTTTGAATGAGAATGTGCTTGCTTACAGCAACGTGCTATATGTTCTGAATGCCCGAATTGGGAATCTGTGTCAAAACTTTGTTAGGAATTATGTGATCCTTACTAGCTGGAAGTAAGGGAGATGGGGCATGAAGTTATTTCTAGGAGTTGGACACATACCAAGTTTAGCTCAGTTCTGGGCATCTTTGAAATACCTATACAAACTTGTTCCTACATAGTAACTTGCATCTTTGAATGAGATTGTGCTTGCTTACAGCAAAGTGCTATATGTTCTGAGTGTCCGAATTGGGAATCTGTGTCAAAACTTTGTTAGGAATTATGTGATCGTTACTAGCTGGAAGTAAGGGAGATGGGGCATGAAGTTATTTCTAGGAGTTGGACACATACCAAGTTTAGCTCAGTTCTGGGCATCTTTGAAATACCTATACAAACTTGTTCCTACATAGTAACTTGCATCTTTGAATGAGAATGTGCATGCTTACAGCAACGTGCTATATGTTCTGAATGCCCGAATTGGGAATCTGTGTCTAAACGTTGTTAGGAATTATGTGATCCTTACTAGCTGGAAGTAAGGGAGATGGGGCATGAAGTTATTTCTTGGAGTTGGAGACATACCAAGTTTAGCTCAGTTCTGGGCATCTTTGAAATACCTATACAAACTTGTTCCTACATAGTAACTTGCAACTTTGAATGAGAAGGTGCTTGCTTGCAGCAACGTGCTATATGTTCTGAATGCCCGAATAGGGAATCTGTGTCAAATCTTTGTTAGGAATTATGTGATCCTTTCTAGCTGTAAGCAAGGGAGATGGAGCATGAAGTTATTTCTAGGAGTTGGACACATACCAAGTTTAGCTCAGCTCTGGGCATCTTTGAAATACCTATACAAACTTGTTCCTACCTAGTAACTTGCATCTTTGAATGAGAATGTGCTTGCTTAGAGCAACGTGCTATATGTTCTGAATGCCCGAATACGGAATCTGTGTCAAAACTTTGTTAGGAATTATGTGATCCTTACTAGCTGGAAGTAAGGGAGATGGGGCATGAAGTTATTTCTAGGAGTTGGAAACATACCAAGTTTAGCTCAGTTCTGGGCATCTTTGAAATACCTATACAAACTTGTTCCTACATAGTAACTTGCAACTTTGAATGAAAATGTGCTTGCTTACAGCAACGTGCTATATGTTCTGAATGCCCGAATTGGCAATCTGTGTCAAAACTTTGTTAGGAATTATGTGATCCTTACTAGCTGGAAGTAAGGGAGATGGGGCATGAAGTTATTTCTAGGAGTTGGACACATACCAAGTTTAGCTCAGTTCTGGGCATCTTTGAAATACCTATACAAACTTGTTCCTACATAGTAACTTGCAACTTTGAATGAGAATGTGCTTGCTTACAGCAACGTGCTATATGTTCTGAATGCCCGAATTGGGAATCTGTGTCAAAACTTTGTTAGGAATTATGTGATCCTTACTAGCTGGAAGTAAGGGAGATGGGGCATGAAGTTATTTCTTGGAGTTGGACACATACCAAGTTTAGCTCAGTTCTGGGCATCTTTGAAATACCTATACAAACTTGTTCCTACATAGTAACTTGCAACTTTGAATGAGAATGTGCTTGCTTGCAGCAACGTGCTATATGTTCTGAATGCCCAATTTGGGAATCTGTGTCAAAACTTTGTTAGGAATTATGTGATCCTTACTAGCTGGAAGTAAGGGAGATGGAGCATGAAGTTATTTCTAGGAGTTGGACACATACCAAGTTTAGCTCAGTTCTGGGCATCTTTGAAATACCTATACAAACTTGTTCCTACATAGTAACTTGCATCTTTGAATGAGAATCTGCTTGCTTACAGCAACGTGCTATATGTTCTGAATGCCCGAATTGGCAAACTGTGTCAAAACTTTGTTAGGAATTATGTGATCCTTACTAGCTGGAAGTAAGGGAGATGGGGCATGAAGTTATTTCTTGGAGTTGGAGACATACCAAGTTTAGCTCAGTTCTGGGCATCTTTGAAATACCTATACAAACTTGTTCCTACATAGTAACTTGCAACTTTGAATGAGAATGTGCTTGCTTGCAGCAACGTGCTATGTGTTCTGAATGCCCGAATAGGGAATCTGTGTCAAAACTTTGTTAGGAATTATGTGATCCTTACTAGCTGGAAGTAAGGGAGATGGAGCATGAAGTTATTTCTAGGAGTTGGACACATACCAAGTTTAGCTCAGTTCTGGGCATCTTTGAAATACCTATACAAACTTGTTCCTACCTAGTAACTTGCATCTTTGAATGAGAATGTGCTTGCTTACAGCAAGGTGCTATATGTTCTGAATGCCCGAATAGGGAATCTGTGTCAAAACTTTGTTAGGAATTATGTGATCCTTACTAGCTGGAAGTAAGTGAGATGGGGCATGAAGTTATTTCTAGGAGTTGGACACATACCAAGTTTAGCTCAGTTCTGGGCATCTTTGAAATACCTATACAAACTTGTTCCTACCTAGTAACTTGCATCTTTGAATGAGAATCTGCTTGCTTACAGCAACGTGCTATATGTTCTGAATGCCCGAATTGGGAATCTGTGTCAAAACTTTGTTAGGAATTATGTGATCCTTACTAGCTGGAAGTAAGGGAGATGGGGCATGAAGTTATTTCTAGGAGTTGGAAACATACCAAGTTTAGCTCAGTTCTGGGCATCTTTGAAATACCTATACAAACTTGTTCCTACATAGTAACTTGCAACTTTGAATGAAAATGTGCTTGCTTACAGCAACGTGCTATATGTTCTGAATGCCCGAATTGGGAATCTGTGTCAAAACTTTGTTAGGAATTATGTGATCCTTACTAGCTGGAAGTAAGGGAGATGGGGCATGAAGTTATTTCTAGGAGTTGGACACATACCAAGTTTAGCTCAGTTCTGGGCATCTTTGAAATACCTATACAAACTTGTTCCTACATAGTAACTTGCAACTTTGAATGAAAATGTGCTTGCTTACAGCAACGTGCTATATGTTCTGAATGCCCGAATTGGGAATCTGTGTCAAAACTTTGTTAGGAATTATGTGATCCTTACTAGCTGGAAGTATGGGAGATGGGGCATGAAGTTATTTCTAGGAGTTGGACACATACCAAGTTTAGCTCAGTTCTGGGCATCTTTGAAATACCTATACAAACTTGTTCCTACCTAGTAACTTGCATCTTTGAATGAGAATCTGCTTGCTTACAGCAACGTGCTATATGTTCTGAATGCCCGAATTGGGAATCTGTGTCAAAACTTTGTTAGGAATTATGTGATCCTTATTAGCTGGAAGTAAGGGAGATTGGGCATGAAGTTATTTCTAGGAGTTGGACACATACCAAGTTTAGCTCAGTTCTGGGCATCTTTGAAATACCTATACAAACTTATTCCTACATAGTAACTTGCAACTTTGAATGAAAATGTGCTTGCTTACAGCAACGTGCTATATGTTCTGAATGCCCGAATAGGGAATCTGTGTCAAAACTTTGTTAGGAATTATGTCATCCTTACTAGCTGGAAGTAAGGGAGATGGGGCATGAAGTTATTTCTAGGAGTTGGACACATACCAAGTTTAGCTCAGTTCTGGGCATCTTTGAAATACCTATACAAACTTGTTCCTACATAGTAACTTGCAACTTTGAATGAGAATCTGCTTGCTTACAGCAACGTGCTATATGTTCTGAATGCCCGAATTGGGAATCTGTGTCAAAACTTTGTTAGGAATTATGTGATCCTTACTAGCTGGAAGTAAGGGAGATGGGGCATGAAGTTATTTCTAGGAGTTGGACACATACCAAGTTTAGCTCAGTTCTGGGCATCTTTGAAATACCTATACAAACTTGTTCCTACATAGTAACTTGCATCTTTGAATGAGATTGTGCTTGCTTACAGCAAAGTGCTATATGTTCTGAGTGTCCGAATTGGGAATCTGTGTCAAAACTTTGTTAGGAATTATGTGATCGTTACTAGCTGGAAGTAAGGGAGATGGGGCATGAAGTTATTTCTAGGAGTTGGACACATACCAAGTTTAGCTCAGTTCTGGGCATCTTTGAAATACCTATACAAACTTGTTCCTACATAGTAACTTGCATCTTTGAATGAGAATGTGCATGCTTACAGCAACGTGCTATATGTTCTGAATGCCCGAATTGGGAATGTGTGTCAAAACTTTGTTAGGAATTATGTGATCCTTACTAGCTGGAAGTAAGGGAGATGGGGCATGAAGTTATTTCTTGGAGTTGGAGACATACCAAGTTTAGCTCAGTTCTGGGCATCTTTGAAATACCTATACAAACTTGTTCCTACATAGTAACTTGCAACTTTGAATGAGAAGGTGCTTGCTTGCAGCAACGTGCTATATGTTCTGAATGCCCGAATAGGGAATCTGTGTCAAATCTTTGTTAGGAATTATGTGATCCTTTCTAGCTGTAAGTAAGGGAGATGGAGCATGAAGTTATTTCTAGGAGTTGGACACATACCAAGTTTAGCTCAGCTCTGGGCATCTTTGAAATACCTATACAAACTTGTTCCTACCTAGTAACTTGCATCTTTGAATGAGAATGTGCTTGCTTAGAGCAACGTGCTATATGTTCTGAATGCCCGAATAGGGAATCTGTGTCAAAACTTTGTTAGGAATTATGTGATCCTTACTAGCTGGAAGTAAGGGAGATGGGGCATGAAGTTATTTCTAGGAGTTGGACACATACCAAGTTTAGCTCAGTTCTGGGCATCTTTGAAATACCTATACAAACTTGTTCCTACCTAGTAACATGCATCTTTGAATGAGAATCTGCTTGCTTACAGCAACGTGCTATACGTTCTGAATGCCCCAATTGGGAATCTGTGTCAAAAGTTTGTTAGGAATTATGTGATCCTTACTAGCTGGAAGTAAGGGAGATGGGGCATGAAGTTATTTCTAGGAGTTGGACACATACCAAGTTTAGCTCAGTTCTGGGCATCTTTGAAATACCTATACAAACTTGTTCCTACATAGTAACTTGCAACTTTGAATGAAAATGTGCTTGCTTACAGCAACGTGCTATATGTTCTGAATGCCCGAATTGGGAATCTGTGTCAAAACTTTGTTAGGAATTATGTGATCCTTACTAGCTGGAAGTAAGGGAGATGGGGCATGAAGTTATTTCTAGGAGTTGGACACATACCAAGTTTAGCTCAGTTCTGGGCATCTTTGAAATACCTATACAAACTTGTTCCTACATAGTAACTTGCATCTTTGAATGAGAATCTGCTTGCTTACAGCAACGTGCTATATGTTCTGAATGCCCGAATTGGGAATCTGTGTCAAAACTTTGTTAGGAATTATGTGATCCTTACTAGCTGGAAGTAAGGGAGATGGCGCATGAAGTTATTTCTAGGAGTTGGAAACATACCAAGTTTAGCTCAGTTCTGGGCATCTTTGAAATACCTATACAAACTTGTTCCTACCTAGTAACTTGCATCTTTGAATGAGAATCTGCTTGCTTATAGCAACGTGCTATATGTTCTGAATGCCCGAATTGGGAATCTGTGTCAAAACTTTGTTAGGAATTATGTGATCCTTACTAGCTGGAAGTAAGGGAGATGGGGCATGAAGTTATTTCTAGGAGTTGGAAACATACCAAGTTTAGCTCAGTTCTGGGCATCTTTGAAATACCTATACAAACTTGTTCCTACATAGTAACTTGCAACTTTGAATGAAAATGTGCTTGCTTACAGCAACGTGCTATATGTTCTGAATGCCCGAATTGGGAATCTGTGTCAAAACTTTGTTAGGAATTATGTGATCCTTACTAGCTGGAAGTAAGGGAGATGGGGCATGAAGTTATTTCTAGGAGTTGGACACATACCAAGTTTAGCTCAGTTCTGGGCATCTTTGAAATACCTATACAAACTTGTTCCTACATAGTAACTTGCAACTTTGAATGAAAATGTGCTTGCTTACAGCAACGTGCTATATGTTCTGAATGCCCGAATTGGGAATCTGTGTCAAAACTTTGTTAGGAATTATGTGATCCTTACTAGCTGGAAGTAAGGGAGATGGGGCATGAAGTTATTTCTAGGAGTTGGACACATACCAAGTTTAGCTCAGTTCTGGGCATCTTTGAAATACCTATACAAACTTGTTCCTACCTAGTAACTTGCAACTTTGAATGAGAATCTGCTTGCTTACAGCAACGTGCTATATGTTCTGAATGCCCGAATTGGGAATCTGTGTCAAAACTTTGTTAGGAATTATGTGATCCTTATTAGCTGGAAGTAAGGGAGATGGGGCATGAAGTTATTTCTAGGAGTTGGACACATACCAAGTTTAGCTCAGTTCTGGGCATCTTTGAAATACCTATACAAACTTGTTCCTACATAGTAACTTGCAACTTTGAATGAGAATCTGCTTGCTTACAGCAACGTGCTATATGTTCTGAATGCCCGAATTGGGAATCTGTGTCAAAACTTTGTTAGGAATTATGTGATCCTTACTAGCTGGAAGTAAGGGAGATGGGGCATGAAGTTATTTCTAGGAGTTGGACACATACCAAGTTTAGCTCAGTTCTGGGCATCTTTGAAATACCTATACAAACTTGTTCCTACATAGTAACTTGCATCTTTGAATGAGAATGTGCTTGCTTACAGCAAAGTGCTATATGTTCTGAATGTCCGAATTGGGAATCTGTGTCAAAACTTTGTTAGGAATTATGTGATCGTTACTAGCTGGAAGTAAGGGAGATGGGGCATGAAGTTATTTCTAGGAGTTGGACACATACCAAGTTTAGCTCAGTTCTGGGCATCTTTGAAATACCTATACAAACTTGTTCCTACATAGTAACTTGCAACTTTGAATGAAAATGTGCGTGCTTACAGCAACGTGCTATATGTTCTGAATGCCCGAATTGGGAATCTGTGTCAAAACTTTGTTAGGAATTATGTGATCCTTACTAGCTGGAAGTAAGGGAGATGGGGCATGAAGTTATTTCTAGGAGTTGGACACATACCAAGTTTAGTTCAGTTCTGGGCATCTTTGAAATACCTATACAAACTTGTTCCTACATAGTAACTTGCATCTTTGAATGAGAATCTGCTTGCTTACAGCAACGTGCTATATGTTCTGAATGCCCGAATTGGGAATCTGTGTCAAAACTTTGTTAGGAATTATGTGATCCTTACTAGCTGGAAGTAAGGGAGATGGGGCATGAAGTTATTTCTAGGAGTTGGAAACATACCAAGTTTAGCTCAGTTCTGGGCATCTTTGAAATACCTATACAAACTTGTTCCTACATAGTAACTTGCAACTTTGAATGAGAATGTGCTTGCTTACAGCAACGTGCTATATGTTCTGAATGCCCGAATTGGGAATCTGTGTCAAAACTTTGTTAGGAATTATGTGATCCTTACTAGCTGGAAGTAAGGGAGATGGGGCATGAAGTTATTTCTAGGAGTTGGACACATACCAAGTTTAGCTCAGTTCTGGGCATCTTTGAAATACCTATACAAACTTGTTCCTACATAGTAACTTGCAACTTTGAATGAGAATGTGCTTGCTTACAGCAACGTGCTATATGTTCTGAATGCCCGAATTGGGAATCTGTGTCAAAACTTTGTTAGGAATTATGTGATCCTTACTAGCTGGAAGTAAGGGAGATGGGGCATGAAGTTATTTCTTGGAGTTGGACACATACCAAGTTTAGCTCAGTTCTGGGCATCTTTGAAATACCTATACAAACTTGTTCCTACATAGTAACTTGCAACTTTGAATGAGAATGTGCTTGCTTGCAGCAACGTGCTATATGTTCTGAATGCCCAATTTGGGAATCTGTGTCAAAACTTTGTTAGGAATTATGTGATCCTTACTAGCTGGAAGTAAGGGAGATGGAGCATGAAGTTATTTCTAGGAGTTGGACACATACCAAGTTTAGCTCAGTTCTGGGCATCTTTGAAATACCTATACAAACTTGTTCCTACATAGTAACTTGCATCTTTGAATGAGAATGTGCTTGCTTACAGCAACGTGCTATATGTTCTGAATGCCCGAATTGGCAAACTGTGTCAAAACTTTGTTAGGAATTATGTGATCCTTACTAGCTGGAAGTAAGGGAGATGGGGCATGAAGTTATTACTAGGAGTTGGACACATACCAAGTTTAGCTCAGTTCTGGGCATCTTTGAAACACCTATACAAACTTGTTCCTACATAGTAACTTGCATCTTTGAATGAGAATGTGCTTGCTTACAGCAACGTGCTATATGTTCTGAAGGCCCGAATTGGCAATCTGTGTCAAAACTTTGTTAGGAATTATGTGATCCTTACTAGCTGGAAGTAAGGGAGATGGGGCATGAAGTTATTTCTAGGAGTTGGACACATACCAAGTTTAGCTCAGTTCTGGGCATCTTTGAAATACCTATACAAACTTGTTCCTACATAGTAACTTGCAACTTTGAATGAAAATGTGCTTGCTTACAGCAACGTGCTATATGTTCTGAATGCCCGAATTGGGAATCTGTGTCAAAACTTTGTTAGGAATTATGTGATCCTTACTAGCTGGAAGTAAGGGAGATGGGGCATGAAGTTATTTCTAGGAGTTGGACACATACCAAGTTTAGCTCAGTTCTGGGCATCTTTGAAATACCTATACAAACTTGTTCCTACCTAGTAACTTGCATCTTTGAATGAGAATGTGCTTGCTTACAGCAACGTGCTATATGTTCTGAATGCCCGAATAGGGAATCTGTGTCAAAACTTTGTTAGGAATTATGTGATCCTTACTAGCTGGAAGTAAGGGAGATGGGGCATGAAGTTATTTCTAGGAGTTGGACACATACCAAGTTTAGCTCAGTTCTGGGCATCTTTGAAATACCTATACAAACTTGTTCCTACCTAGTAACATGCATCTTTGAATGAGAATCTGCTTGCTTACAGCAACGTGCTGTACGTTCTGAATGCCCGAATTGGGAATCTGTGTCAAAAGTTGTTAGGAATTATGTGATCCTTACTAGCTGGAAGTAAGGGAGATGGGGCATGAAGTTATTTCTAGGAGTTGGACACATACCAAGTTTAGCTCAGTTCTGGGCATCTTTGAAATACCTATACAAACTTGTTCCTACATAGTAACTTGCAACTTTGAATGAAAATGTGCTTGCTTACAGCAACGTGCTATATGTTCTGAATGCCCGAATTGGGAATCTGTGTCAAAACTTTGTTAGGAATTATGTGATCCTTACTAGCTGGAAGTAAGGGAGATGGGGCATGAAGTTATTTCTAGGAGTTGGACACATACCAAGTTTAGCTCAGTTCTGGGCATCTTTGAAATACCTATACAAACTTGTTCCTACATAGTAACTTGCAACTTTGAATGAGAATGTGCTTGCTGACAGCAACGTGCTATATGTTCTGAATGCCCGAATTGGGAATCTGTGTCAAAACTTTGTTAGGAATTATGTGATCCTTACTAGCTGGAAGTAAGGGAGATGGGGCATGAAGTTATTTCTTGGAGTTGGACACATACCAAGTTTAGCTCAGTTCTGGGCATCTTTGAAATACCTATACAAACTTGTTCCTACATAGTAACTTGCAACTTTGAATGAGAATGTGCTTGCTTGCAGCAACGTGCTATATGTTCTGAATGCCCAATTTGGGAATCTGTGTTAAAACTTTGTTAGGAATTATGTGATCCTTACTAGCTGGAAGTAAGGGAGATGGAGCATGAAGTTATTTCTAGGAGTTGGACACATACCAAGTTTAGCTCAGTTCTGGGCATCTATGAAATACCTATACAAACTTGTTCCTACATAGTAACTTGCATCTTTGAATGAGAATGTGCTTGCTTACAGCAACGTGCTATATGTTCTGAATGCCCGAATTGGCAAACTGTGTCAAAACTTTGTTAGGAATTATGTGATCCTTACTAGCTGGAAGTAAGGGAGATGGGGCATGAAGTTATTTCTAGGAGTTGGACACATACCAAGTTTAGCTCAGTTCTGGGCATCTTTGAAACACCTATACAAACTTGTTCCTACATAGTAACTTGCATCTTTGAATGAGAATGTGCTTGCTTACAGCAACGTGCTATATGTTCTGAAGGCCCGAATTGGCTATCTGTGTCAAAACTTTGTTAGGAATTATGTGATCCTTACTAGCTGGAAGTAAGGGAGATGGAGCATGAAGTTATTTCTAGGAGTTGGACACATACCAAGTTTAGCTCAGTTCTGGGCATCTTTGAAATACCTATACAAACTTGTTCCTACCTAGTAACTTGCATCTTTGAATGAGAATGTGCTTGCTTACAGCAACGTGCTGTATGTTCTGAATGCCCGAATAGGGAATCTGTGTCAAAACTTTGTTAGGAATTATGTGATCCTTACTAGCTGGAAGTAAGGGAGATGGGGCATGAAGTTATTTCTAGGAGTTGGACACATACCAAGTTTAGCTCAGTTCTGGGCATCTTTGAAATACCTATACAAACTTGTTCCTACATAGTAACTTGCAACTTTGAATGAGAATGTGCTTGCTTACAGCAACGTGCTATATGTTCTGAATGCCCGAATTGGGAATCTGTGTCAAAACTTTGTTAGGAATTATGTGATCCTTACTAGCTGGAAGTAAGGGAGATGGGGCATGAAGTTATTTCTAGGAGTTGGACACATACCAAGTTTAGCTCAGTTCTGGGCATCTTTGAAATACCTATACAAACTTGTTCCTACATAGTAACTTGCAACTTTGAATGAAAATGTGCTTGCTTACAGCAACGTGCTATATGTTCTGAATGCCCGAATTGGGAATCTGTGTCAAAACTTTGTTAGGAATTATGTGATCCTTACTAGCTGGAAGTAAGGGAGATGGGGCATGAAGTTATTTCTAGGAGTTGGACACATACCAAGTTTAGCTCATTTCTGGGCATCTTTGAAATACCTATACAAACTTGTTCCTACATAGTAACTTGCAACTTTGAATGAGAATGTGCTTGCTTACAGCAACGTGCTATATGTTCTGAATGCCCGAATTGGGAATCTGTGTCAAAACTTTGTTAGTAATTATGTCATCCTTACTAGCTGGAAGTAAGGGAGATGGGGCATGAAGTTATTTCTTGGAGTTGGACACATACCAAGTTTAGCTCAGTTCTGGGCATCTTTGAAATACCTATACAAACTTGTTCCTACATAGTAACTTGCAACTTTGAATGAGAATGTGCTTGCTGGCAGCAACGTGCTATATGTTCTGAATGCCCGAATTGGGAATCTGTGTCAAAACTTTGTTAGGAATTATGTGATCCTTACTAGCTGGAAGTAAGGGAGATGGGGCATGAAGTTATTTCTAGGAGTTGGACACATACCAAGTTTAGCTCAGTTCTGGGCATCTTTGAAATACCTATACAAACTTGTTCCTACCTAGTAACTTGCATCTTTGAATGAGAATGTGCTTGCTTACAGCAACGTGCTATATGTTCTGAATGCCCGAATTGGCAATCTGTGTCAAAACTTTGTTAGGAATTATGTGATCCTTACTAGCTGGAAGTAAGGGAGATGGGGCATGAAGTTATTTCTAGGAGTTGGACACATACCAAGTTTAGCTCAGTTCTGGGCATCTTTGAAACACCTATACAAACTTGTTCCTACATAGTAACTTGCATCTTTGAATGAGAATGTGCTTGCTTACAGCAACGTGCTATATGTTCTGAATGCCCGAATTGGCAATCTGTGTCAAAACTTTGTTAGGAATTATGTGATCCTTACTAGCTGGAAGTAAGGGAGATGGGGCATGAAGTTATTTCTAGGAGTTGGACACATACCAAGTTTAGCTCAGTTCTGGGCATCTTTGAAATACCTATACAAACTTGTTCCTACATAGTAACTTGCAACTTTGAATGAAAATGTGCTTGCTTGCAGCAACGTGCTATATGTTCTGAATGCCCGAATAGGGAATCTGTGTCAAAACTTTGTTAGGAATTATGTGATCCTTACTAGCTGGAAGTAAGGGAGATGGGGCATGAAGTTATTTCTAGGAGTTGGACACATACCAAGTTTAGCTCAGTTCTGGGCATCTTTGAAATACCTATACAAACTTGTTCCTACATAGTAACTTGCAACTTTGAATGAGAATGTGCTTGCTTACAGCAACGTGCTATATGTTCTGAATGCCCGAATTGGGAATCTGTGTCAAAACTTTGTTAGGAATTATGTGATTCTTACTAGCTGGAAGTAAGGGAGATGGGGCATGAAGTTATTTCTAGGAGTTGGACACATACCAAGTTTAGCTCAGTTCTGGGCATCTTTGAAATACCTATACAAACTTGTTCCTACATAGTAACTTGCAACTTTGAATGAAAATGTGCTTGCTTACAGCAACGTGCTATATGTTCTGAATGCCCGAATTGGCAATCTGTGTCAAAACTTTGTTAGGAATTATGTGATCCTTACTAGCTGGAAGTAATGGAGATGGGGCATGAAGTTATTTCTAGGAGTTGGACACATACCAAGTTTAGCTCATTTCTGGGCATCTTTGAAATACCTATACAAACTTGTTCCTACATAGTAACTTGCAACTTTGAATGAGAATGTGCTTGCTTACAGCAACGTGCTATATGTTCTGAATGCCCGATTTGGGAATCTGTGTCAGAACTTTGTTAGGAATTATGTGATCCTTACTAGCTGGAAGTAAGGGAGATGGGGCATGAAGTTATTTCTTGGAGTTGGACACATACCAAGTTTAGCTCAGTTCTGGGCATCTTAGAAATACCTATACAAACTTGTTCCTACATAGTAACTTGCAACTTTGAATGAGAATGTGCTTGCTTGCAGCAACGTGCTATATGTTCTGAATGCCCGATTTGGGAATCTGTGTCAAAACTTTGTTAGGAATTATGTGATCCTTACTAGCTGGAAGTAAGGGAGATGGGGCATGAAGTTATTTCTAGGAGTTGGACACATACCAAGTTTAGCTCAGTTCTGGGCATCTTTGAAATACCTATACAAACTTGTTCCTACATAGTAACTTGCAACTTTGAATGAGAATGTGCTTGCTTGCAGCAACGTGCTATATGATCTGAATGCCCGAATTGGGAATCTGTGTCAAAACTTTGTTAGGAATTATGTGATCCTTACTAGCTGGAAGTAAGGGAGATGGGGCATGAAGTTATTTCTAGGAGTTGGACACATACCAAGTTTAGCTAATTTCTGGGCATCTTTGAAATACCTATACAAACTTGTTCCTACATAGTAACTTGCAACTTTGAATGAGAATGTGCTTGCTTACAGCAACGTGCTATATGTTCTGAATGCCCGAATTGGGAATCTGTGTCAAAACTTTGTTAGGAATTATGTGATCCTTACTAGCTGGAATTAAGGGAGATGGGGCATGAATTTATTTCTAGGAGTTGGACACATACCAAGTTTAGCTCAGTTCTGGGCATCTTTGAAATACCTATACAAACTTGTTCCTACATAGTAACTTGCAACTTTGAATGAGAATGTGCTTGCTTGCAGCAACGTGCTATATGTTCTGAATGCCCGAATAGGGAATCTGTGTCAAAACTTTGTTAGGAATTATGTGATCCTTACTAGCTGGAAGTAAGGGAGATGGAGCATGAAGTTATTTCTAGGAGTTGGACACATACCAAGTTGAGCTCAGTTCTGGGCATCTTTGAAATACCTATACAAACTTGTTCCTACCTAGTAACTTGTATCTTTGAATGAGAATCTGCTTGCTTACAGCAACGTGCTATATGTTCTGACTGCCCGAATTGGGAATCTGTGTCAAAACTTTGTTAGGAATTATGTGATCCTTACTAGCTGGAAGTAAGGGAGATGGAGCATGAAGTTATTTCTAGGAGTTGGACACATACCAAGTTTAGCTCAGTTCTGGGCATCTTTGAAATACCTATACAAACTTGTTCCTACATAGTAACTTGCAACTTTGAATGAGAATGTGCTTGCTTACAGCAACGTGCTATATGTTCTGAATGCCCGAATTGGGAATCTGTGTCACAACTTTGTTAGGAATTATGTGATCCTTACTAGCTGGAAGTAAGGGAGATGGGGCATGAAGTTATTTCTAGGAGTTGGACACATACCAAGTTTAGCTCAGGTCTGGGCATCTTTGAAACACCTATACAAACTTGTTCCTACATAGTAACTTGCAACTTTGAATGAGAATGTGCTTGCTTGCAGCAACGTGCTATATGTTCTGAATGCCCGAATTGGGAATCTGTGTCAAAACTTTGTTAGGAATTATGTGATCCTTACTAGCTGGAAGTAAGGGAGATGGGGCATGAAGTTATTTCTAGGAGTTGGACACATACCAAGTTTAGCTCAGTTCTGGGCATCTTTGAAATACCTATACAAACTTGTTCCTACATAGTAACTTGCATCTTTGAATGAGAATGTGCTTGCTTACAGCAACGTGCTATATGTTCTGAATGCCCGAATTGGGAATCTGTGTCAAAACTTTGTTAGGAATTATGTGATCCTTACTAGCTGGAAGTAAGGGAGATGGGGCATGAAGTTATTTCTAGGAGTTGGACACATACCAAGTTTAGCTCAGTTCTGGGCATCTTTGAAAAAGCTATACAAACTTGTTCCTACCTAGTAACTTGCATATTTGAATGAGAATGTGCTTGCTTACAGCAACGTGCTATATGTTCTGAATGCCCGAATAGGGAATCTGTGTCAAAACTTTGTTAGGAATTATGTGATCCTTACTAGCTGGAAGTAAGGGAGATGGGGCATGAAGTTATTTCTAGGAGTTGGACACATACCAAGTTTAGCTCAGTTCTGGGCATCTTTGAAATACCTATACAAACTTGTTCCTACATAGTAACTTGCAACTTTGAATGAGAATGTGCTTGCTTACAGCAACGTGCTATATGTTCTGAATGCCCGATTTGGGAATCTGTGTCAGAACTTTGTTAGGAATTATGTGATCCTTACTAGCTGGAAGTAAGGGAGATGGGGCATGAAGTTATTTCTTGGAGTTGGACACATACCAAGTTTAGCTCAGTTCTGGGCATCTTAGAAATACCTATACAAACTTGTTCCTACATAGTAACTTGCAACTTTGAATGAGAATGTGCTTGCTTGCAGCAACGTGCTATATGTTCTGAATGCCCGATTTGGGAATCTGTGTCAAAACTTTGTTAGGAATTATGTGATCCTTACTAGCTGGAAGTAAGGGAGATGGGGCATGAAGTTATTTCTAGGAGTTGGACACATACCAAGTTTAGCTCAGTTCTGGGCATCTTTGAAATACCTATACAAACTTGTTCCTACATAGTAACTTGCAACTTTGAATGAGAATGTGCTTGCTTGCAGCAACGTGCTATATGATCTGAATGCCCGAATTGGGAATCTGTGTCAAAACTTTGTTAGGAATTATGTGATCCTTACTAGCTGGAAGTAAGGGAGATGGGGCATGAAGTTATTTCTAGGAGTTGGACACATACCAAGTTTAGCTCATTTCTGGGCATCTTTGAAATACCTATACAAACTTGTTCCTACATAGTAACTTGCAACTTTGAATGAGAATGTGCTTGCTTACAGCAACGTGCTATATGTTCTGAATGCCCGAATTGGGAATCTGTGTCAAAACTTTGTTAGGAATTATGTGATCCTTACTAGCTGGAATTAAGGGAGATGGGGCATGAATTTATTTCTAGGAGTTGGACACATACCAAGTTTAGCTCAGTTCTGGGCATCTTTGAAATACCTATACAAACTTGTTCCTACATAGTAACTTGCAACTTTGAATGAGAATGTGCTTGCTTGCAGCAACGTGCTATATGTTCTGAATGCCCGAATAGGGAATCTGTGTCAAAACTTTGTTAGGAATTATGTGATCCTTACTAGCTGGAAGTAAGGGAGATGGAGCATGAAGTTATTTCTAGGAGTTGGACACATACCAAGTTGAGCTCAGTTCTGGGCATCTTTGAAATACCTATACAAACTTGTTCCTACCTAGTAACTTGTATCTTTGAATGAGAATCTGCTTGCTTACAGCAACGTGCTATATGTTCTGACTGCCCGAATTGGGAATCTGTGTCAAAACTTTGTTAGGAATTATGTGATCCTTACTAGCTGGAAGTAAGGGAGATGGAGCATGAAGTTATTTCTAGGAGTTGGACACATACCAAGTTTAGCTCAGTTCTGGGCATCTTTGAAATACCTATACAAACTTGTTCCTACATAGTAACTTGCAACTTTGAATGAGAATGTGCTTGCTTACAGCAACGTGCTATATGTTCTGAATGCCCGAATTGGGAATCTGTGTCACAACTTTGTTAGGAATTATGTGATCCTTACTAGCTGGAAGTAAGGGAGATGGGGCATGAAGTTATTTCTAGGAGTTGGACACATACCAAGTTTAGCTCAGGTCTGGGCATCTTTGAAACACCTATACAAACTTGTTCCTACATAGTAACTTGCAACTTTGAATGAGAATGTGCTTGCTTGCAGCAACGTGCTATATGTTCTGAATGCCCGAATTGGGAATCTGTGTCAAAACTTTGTTAGGAATTATGTGATCCTTACTAGCTGGAAGTAAGGGAGATGGGGCATGAAGTTATTTCTAGGAGTTGGACACATACCAAGTTTAGCTCAGTTCTGGGCATCTTTGAAATACCTATACAAACTTGTTCCTACATAGTAACTTGCATCTTTGAATGAGAATGTGCTTGCTTACAGCAACGTGCTATATGTTCTGAATGCCCGAATTGGGAATCTGTGTCAAAACTTTGTTAGGAATTATGTGATCCTTACTAGCTGGAAGTAAGGGAGATGGGGCATGAAGTTATTTCTAGGAGTTGGACACATACCAAGTTTAGCTCAGTTCTGGGCATCTTTGAAAAAGCTATACAAACTTGTTCCTACCTAGTAACTTGCATATTTGAATGAGAATGTGCTTGCTTACAGCAACGTGCTATATGTTCTGAATGCCCGAATAGGGAATCTGTGTCAAAACTTTGTTAGGAATTATGTGATCCTTACTAGCTGGAAGTAAGGGAGATGGGGCATGAAGTTATTTCTAGGAGTTGGACACATACCAAGTTTAGCTCAGTTCTGGGCATCTTTGAAATACCTATACAAACTTGTTCCTACATAGTAACTTGCAACTTTGAATGAGAATGTGCTTGCTTACAGCAACGTGCTATATGTTCTGAATGCCCGAATTGGGAATCTGTGTCAAAACTTTGTTAGGAATTATGTGATCCTTACTAGATGGAAGTAAGGGAGATGGGGCATGAAGTTATTTCTTGGAGTTGGACACATACCAAGTTTAGCTCAGTTCTGGGCATCTTTGAAATACCTATACAAACTTGTTCCTACATAGTAACTTGCAACTTTGAATGAGAATGTGCTTGCTTGCAGCAACGTGCTATATGTTCTGAATGCCCGATTTGGGAATCTGTGTCAAAACTCTGTTAGGAATTGTGTGATCCTTACTAGCTGGGAGTAAGGGAGATGGAGCATGAAGTTATTTCTAGGAGTTGGACACATACCAAGTTTAGCTCAGTTCTGGGCATCTTTGAAATACCTATACAAACTTGTTCCTACATAGTAACTTGCATCTTTGAATGAGAATGTGCTTGCTTACAGCAACGTGCTATATGTTCTGAATGCCCGAATTGGCAATCTGTGTCAAAACTTTGTTAGGAATTATGTGATCCTTACTAGCTGGAAGTTAGGGATATGGGGCATGAAGTTATTTCTAGGAGTTGGACACATACCAAGTTTAGCTCAGTTCTGGGCATCTTTGAAATACCTATACAAACTTGTTCCTACATAGTAACTTGCATCTTTGAATGAGAATGTGCTTGCTTACAGCAACGTGCTATATGTTCTGAATGCCCGAATTGGGAATCTGTGTCAAAACTTTGTTAGGAATTATGTGATCCTTACTAGCTGGAAGTAAGGGAGATGGGGCATGAAGTTATTTCTAGGAGTTGGACACATACCAAGTTTAGCTCAGTTCTGGCATCTTTGAAATACCTATACAAACTTGTTCCTACATAGTATCTTGCAACTTTGAATGAGAATGTGCTTGCTTGCAGCAACGTGCTATATGTTCTGAATGCCCGAATAGGGAATCTGTGTCAAAACTTTGTTAGGAATTATGTGATCCTTACTAGCTGGAAGTAAGGGAGATGGAGCATGAAGTTATTTCTAGGAGTTGGACACATACCAAGTTTAGCTCAGTTCTGGGCATCTTTGAAATACCTATACAAACTTGTTCCTACCTAGTAACTTGCATCTTTGAATGAGAATGTGCTTGCTTACAGCAACGTGCTATATGTTCTGAATGCCCGAATAGGGAATCTGTGTCAAAACTTTGTTAGGAATTATGTGATCCTTACTAGCTGGAAGTAAGGGAGATGGGGCATGAAGTTATTTCTAGGAGTTGGACACATACCAAGTTTAGCTCAGTTCTGGGCATCTTTGAAATACCTATACAAACTTGTTCCTACATAGTAACTTGCAACTTTGAATGAGAATGTGCTTGCTTACAGCAACGTGCTATATGTTCTGAATGCCCGAATTGGGAATCTGTGTCAAAACTTTGTTAGGAATTATGTGATCCGTACTAGCTGGAAGTAAGGCAGATGGGGCATGAAGTTATTTCTAGGAGTTGGACACATACCAAGTTTAGCTCAGTTCTGGGCATCTTTGAAATACCTATACAAACTTGTTCCTACATAGTAACTTGCATCTTTGAATGAGAATGTGCTTGCTTACAGCAACGTGCTATATGTTCTGAATGCCCGAATTGGGAATCTGTGTCAAAACTTTGTTAGGAATTATGTGATCCGTACTAGCTGGAAGTAAGGGAGATGGGGCATGAAGTTATTTCTTGGAGTTGGAGACATACCAAGTTTAGCTCAGTTCTGGGCATCTTTGAAATACCTATACAAACTTGTTCCTACATAGTAACTTGCATCTTTGAATGAGAATGTGCTTGCTTACAGCAACGTGCTATATGTTCTGAATGCCCGAATTGGCAATCTGTGTCAAAAGTTTGTTAGGAATTATGTGATCCTTACTAGCTGGAAGTAAGGGAGATGGGGCATGAAGTTATTTCTAGGAGTTGGACACATACCAAGTTTAGCTCAGTTCTGGGCATCTTTGAAATACCTATACAAACTTGTTCCTACCTCGTAACTTGCATCTTTGAATGAGAATATGCTTGCTTACAGCAACGTGCTATATGTTCTGAAGGCCGAATAGGGAATCTGTTTCAAAACTTTGTTAGGAATTATGTGATCCTTACAAGCTGGAAGTAAGGGAGATGGGGCATGAAGTTATTTCTAGGAGTTGGACACATACCAAGTTTAGCTCAGTTCTGGGCATCTTTGAAATACCTATACAAACTTGTTCCTACCTAGTAACTTGCATCTTTGAATGAGAATGTGCTTGCTTACAGCAACGTGCTATATGTTCTGAATGCCCGAATTGGGAATCTGTGTCAAAACTTTGTTAGGAATTATGTGATCCTTACTAGCTGGAAGTAAGGGAGATGGGGCATGAAGTTATTTCTAGGAGTTGGAAACATACCAAGTTTAGCTCAGTTCTGGGCATCTTTGAAATACCTATACAAACTTGTTCCTACATAGTAACTTGCAACTTTGAATGAGAATGTGCTTGCTTACAGCAACGTGCTATATGTTCTGAATGCCCGAATTGGGAATCTGTGTCACAACTTTATTAGGAATTATGTGATCCTTACTAGCTGGAAGTAAGGGAGATGGGGCATGAAGTTATTTCTTGGAGTTGGACACATACCAAGTTTAGCTCAGTTCTGGGCATCTTTGAAATACCTATACAAACTTGTTCCTACATAGTAACTTGCAACTTTGAATGAGAATGTGCTTGCTTGCAGCAACGTGCTATATGTTCTGAATGCCCGATTTGGGAATCTGTGTCAAAACTTTGTTAGGAATTATGTGATCCTTACTAGCTGGAAGTAAGGGAGATGGGGCATGAAGTTATTTCTAGGAGTTGGACACATACCAAGTTTAGCTCAGTTCTGGGCATCTTTGAAATACCTATACAAACTTGTTCCTACATAGTAACTTGCATCTTTGAATGAGAATGTGCTTGCTTACAGCAACGTGCTATATGTTCTGAATGCCCGAATTGGCAATCTGTGTCAAAACTTTGTTAGGAATTATGTGATCCTTACTAGCTGGAAGTAAGGGAGATGGGGCATGAAGTTATTTCTAGGAGTTGGACACATACCAAGTTTAGCTCAGTTCTGGGCATCTTTGAAATACCTATACAAACTTGTTCCTACCTAGTAACTTGCATCTTTGAATGAGAATGTGCTTGCTTACAGCAACGTGCTATATGTTCTGAATGCCCGAATTGGGAATCTGTGTCAAAACTTTGTTAGGAATTATGTGATCCTTACTAGCTGGAAGTAAGGGAGATGGGGCATGAAGTTATTTCTAGGAGTTGGACACATACCAAGTTTAGCTCAGTTCTGGGCATCTTTGAAATACCTATACAAACTTGTTCCTACATAGTAACTTGCAACTTTGAATGAGAATGTGCTTGCTTACAGCAACGTGCTATATGTTCTGAATGCCCGAATTGGGAATCTGTGTCACAACTTTGTTAGGAATTATGTGATCCTTACTAGCTGGAAGTAAGGGAGATGGGGCATGAAGTTATTTCTTGGAGTTGGACACATACCAAGTTTAGCTCAGTTCTGGGCATCTTTGAAATACCTATACAAACTTGTTCCTACATAGTAACTTGCAACTTTGAATGAGAATGTGCTTGCTTGCAGCAACGTGCTATATGTTCTGAATGCCCGATTTGGGAATCTGTGTCAAAACTTTGTTAGGAATTATGTGATCCTTACTAGCTGGAAGTAAGGGAGATGGGGCATGAAGATATTTCTAGGAGTTGGACACATACCAAGTTTAGCTCAGTTCTGGGCATCTTTGAAATACCTATACAAACTTGTTCCTACATAGTAACTTGCATCTTTGAATGAGAATGTGCTTGCTTACAGCAACGTGCTATATGTTCTGAATGCCCGAATTGGCAATCTGTGTCAAAACTTTGTTAGGAATTATGTGATCCTTACTAGCTGGAAGTAAGGGAGATGGGGCATGAAGTTATTTCTAGGAGTTGGACACATACCAAGTTTAGCTCAGTTCTGGGCATCTTTGAAAAAGCTATACAAACTTGTTCCTACCTAGTAACTTGCATCTTTGAATGAGAATGTGCTTGCTTACAGCAACGTGCTATATGTTCTGAATGCCCGAATAGGGAATCTGTGTCAAAACTTTGTTAGGAATTATGTGATCCTTACTAGCTGGAAGTAAGGGAGATGGGGCATGAAGTTATTTCTAGGAGTTGGACACATACCAAGTTTAGCTCAGTTCTGGGCATCTTTGAAATACCTATACAAACTTGTTCCTACATAGTAACTTGCAACTTTGAATGAGAATGTGCTTGCTTACAGCAACGTGCTATATGTTCTGAATGCCCGAATTGGGAATCTGTGTCAAAACTTTGTTAGGAATTATGTGATCCTTACTAGATGGAAGTAAGGGAGATGGGGCATGAAGTTATTTCTTGGAGTTGGACACATACCAAGTTTAGCTCAGTTCTGGGCATCTTTGAAATACCTATACAAACTTGTTCCTACCTAGTAACTTGCAACTTTGAATGAGAATGTGCTTGCTTGCAGCAACGTGCTATATGTTCTGAATGCCCGATTTGGGAATCTGTGTCAAAACTCTGTTAGGAATTGTGTGATCCTTACTAGCTGGAAGTAAGGGAGATGGAGCATGAAGTTATTTCTAGGAGTTGGACACATACCAAGTTTAGCTCAGTTCTGGGCATCTTTGAAATACCTATACAAACTTGTTCCTACATAGTAACTTGCATCTTTGAATGAGAATGTGCTTGCTTACAGCAACGTGCTATATGTTCTGAATGCCCGAATTGGCAATCTGTGTCAAAACTTTGTTAGGAATTATGTGATCCTTACTAGCTGGAAGTAAGGGAGATGGGGCATGAAGTTATTTCTAGGAGTTGGACACATACCAAGTTTAGCTCAGTTCTGGGCATCTTTGAAATACCTATACAAACTTGTTCCTACATAGTAACTTGCATCTTTGAATGAGAATGTGCTTGCTTACAGCAACGTGCTATATGTTCTGAATGCCCGAATTGGGAATCTGTGTCAAAACTTTGTTAGGAATTATGTGATCCTTACTAGCTGGA